>NC_138558.1:66656768-67086820 GCF_964273705.1 Natrix helvetica | reverse complement strand
AGAAAAATGCAACCCCCCCACGTACATCTACACCAACACCAGTAGATTTGGATGTCTTAGAGCAGAGGATGTTTGAGAAAGAGACAGAAGAGCAAAGAATGCAGACACAAAAAGAGAAGGAGGGGTAGGGTGCTGTAGGTGGAGTCGACCCCTCTGGATCTCTGTTGTGTTCCTTCTTGGAAGAAGGACCTTCTAAGTCTCTCACTGAAATGCTGATATTTAAACCTGTCGAACAACGTATTACCAGATCCACGACTAGACAAATGTTAGAATCTCACAAGCGCGTCGACCCTCAAACACAATGTGCTAAGAAAGAAGCTAAGAAGCAAACCGGAGCCATGGGAGGAGCAGGGCCGAAGATTGGTCTTGTGGAGAGAGATCTTCAGCAAATGCTTTCAGCGCTCCAGACCAGATCTAAAGATGCTTAAGCTATTATCTTGGAACGTGAATGGAATGAACTCCCCACAAAAAAGGAAAAAAATATTTTATTATTTGAAGCAATTTAATAATGATGTTGTTTGCCTTCAAGAGACTCATATTAGGTTGCAAGACCAGAAGTACTTAGTGAATTAAAAACTGGGAACATTTTATGCTGCCTCTGATTTGGTAAAGAAAAATGGTGTGGTGATATATAAATAAAAGATTTTCAACTAAAGTTATAGAGGCAGATGACGCTGGTAGATATATAGCAATTCAATTTGATACAGACTTCAGTTCCATTTTGGTGCTAGGAATATATGCTCCTAACCAATGCCAAGAAAGTTTTTATAAGATGCTCCATTTAAAAATTTTAGACTGGAACTTTAAAAGTATTCTAATAATGGGAGATTGGAATGGAGTGATTTCTCCAAAGATAGACAAGAGTACAAAGACGAAATTCACTACCAAATTACCAAAGGCTTTTTTTGATTTACAAGACGATTTGAAATTAAAAGATGTTTGGAGGACGCAACATCTAAATGAGATGGATTTTTCTTTCTATTCAGATAGACATAAATCCTTTTCAAGGATTGATTTCTTTTTGTTAACACCGGATCTACTTCCTAAAGCCAAGAAATCCAAGATTTTCGCCAGGACACTTAGCGATCATAGTCCGGTGTGGTTACAAATTGAATTAGGGATGAGGCCAAGAAGGTCTTGGAGAGTAAATGAAAATTTATTTAGATATAAAAAAAATGTTGATGAACTTAAAAAACACATGAAGGAATTTTTCAGTTTTAATATGAATAAGGGCACCCCCATTGAAATAGTTTGGGATGCAAGTAAAGCTTATATGCGTGGGGTCCTGATATATATGAACTTTAAACACAAACAAATTAGACAGAAAAGGAGAATGGAATTGGAAGATGAAATAAAACGCAAAGAACAGCTGCTTATAATAAACCCGAATGACCAGGTGCTCCAGATGGCGCTAAAGCTGTTGAAAGATCAATTTCAGATGCTTATAGCAGAACAAACAGCAACCAATTTGCAATTTGCTAAACATAACACCTTTGCCAACGCTAATAAACCTGGTAGATGGTTAGCATATACTTTGAGAAGGAATATGAATGACAGAATTATTGATAAAATTGAGTTTCGAGGGAAGATGGTATATCAACAAGAGTTGATTAAAAAATCATTTGTGGACTATTATACTAAGCTATATGTACAGGATAATATACAGAACAAGTTAATAGATGATTTTTTGGAAGGAAAAAGGGTTGCAAAAATTTCTGTGCTTCAAAAGGCAAATTTGGAACGTCTTATAACCGCTGATGAGATCACTTTAGTTATAAATCAACTTAAATTAGCTAAGGCTCCAGGGACTGATGGTTTGACTGCAATGTATTATAAAACTTTACAACTGGAAATGATTGAATATCTTACAGAACTATTTTGTAATATACAACAAGGAGGTAAAATACCTCCCTCATGGAAAGCGGCTTTTATCTCATTGATACCTAAAGATAAAGAGGGCCCTAAGAAACCAGAGGATTACAGGCCGATATCTCTTCTGAACACAGATTATAAAATATTTGCTAAGGTACTAGCCAACAGATTGATGCCGGTTATTCAAGAGATTATTCATCATGATCAAGCAGGATTTATTGAAGGCAGACATATGAAGGAGAATGTAAGGCAACTCATAGATTTAATTGACTATCTTGATAAGAATAAGCAGATCTCTGCAGTGCTGGTTTTCTTGGATGCAGAGAAGGCCTTCGATCGAGTGAATTGGAACTTTCTAACCAAGACTTTGGAAAAGATGGGTATGGGACCACGATTGCGGCAGGCGATTGGAGCAATTTATCAGCAACAAAATGCACAACTTATTATTAATGGAAATTTGTCAACAACTTTCGAGATACAAAAAGGCACAAGACAAGGTTGCCCATTATCCCCATTGTTATTTATTTTAACTTTGGAAGTCTTGTTGAACGCAATTCGGGACTCAAAATCCTTAGATGGCATAGCTATCAGGCAAAAGGAATACAGAACTAGAGCATTCGCCGATGATCTGGTTGTTACCCTTTCACATCCTTTGAAATCAATAATCCAGATGAAAAATATCATAATAGAATTTGGCATGGTGTCTGGGTTTAGACTAAATCAAAACAAAACGAAAATGATGGTTAAAAACATGACAGAGACTCAAAGAAAGAGACTTGTAAGTTTAGCAGGTTTTGAAATAGTTTCTAAAGTTAAATATTTAGGAATACAAATTTCAGAATCAAACACAAAACTTTTCTCAAATAACTATGAAGTGTTGTGGCAAAAGATACAGAAAGATCTTGAAGCGTGGAAAAAGTTACAATTGTCTTTGCTTGGAAGGATCTCAGCAATTAAAATGAACATTCTACCTAGATTTATCTTTCTATTCCAGATGATTCCGGTGCTTAAGTCAGATAAAACCTTGTTAAATTGGCAAACAACATTAAATAAATTTGTTTGGAAGGAGAAAAAACCGAGAGTAAAGATGAAGATTATGCAAGATACACGTGAAAGAGGCGGCCTCAGACTCCCAAACCTTCGATTGTATTATGAAGCTGCGGTATTAACGCATGTAGCAGACTGGTTCGGGAAAACAAAAATGGAATTGCTCAATATAGAAGGCCATGATCTTGTTCTGGGATGGCATGCATATCTTTTTTATGAAGACAGGGTGGATAAAGTGTTCAACAACCATGTTCTCCGTAGTGCCTTGATGAGAATATGGAAGAAGCACCGGCCCAATTGGGATTATAAAATACCGCTTTGGTTGGATCTTGCAGACACCATGGGGATTATGAATATTAAGTCACTCGGGGGTTGTTTATATAAAGATGTGCTTATTGCTGATGGGGGCGAATGGAAGTTAAAAACTTTGGAACAGCTGTTGGAAGAAGGAATTACTTTAAATTGGTTACATTACATACAGCTTCAGAAGAGATGGGAAGAAGATCGCAGGGTCGGCTTTATGGATAAAGAAGTGGAACTGATTAAGCAGATAAAAGAGACTGGTCCAAAACAAGTTAAAAGAATATATAATGTACTGTTAGAAAGAGACTCAGAAAGTGAATTGGTTAAGGATTGTATGATTAAATGGGCTCAGAATTTTGGTGAAGTGGTTATGTTGGAAACGTGGGAAAAAATATGGGTTCAGAATGTTAAATTTACACAGTCACAGAATTTAAGGGAGAATTTCTATAAAATGTTTTACAGATGGTATTTAGATCCTAAAAAATTATCATGCATGTACCCAAATGTTCAACCAAAATGTTGGAGATGCGGGTGTCTAGATGCTACCTTTTTTCATGTATGGTGGACTTGTAACAAGGTTAAAGGTTTTTGGATAAAAATATGGTGGGTTATGCAGAATGTATTTAAGAAAAGAATACAATTCACTCCACAAATGTTTTTATTGGGTATAGTTAAGGATTTTACCAAAGGGGAAACAAAATTGGCCTTGTATATGGTCACAGCAGCTAGGTTGTTGATTGCACAACATTGGAAAAAAGACTTTTTGCCGACAATTGATCAATGGATTCAGAAGGTGGCGGGTTTCGCTGAAATGGCAAAAATTTCAGCTTTCTTAAAAGCTCAGAAACAGGAGGGTTACACACAGGAATGGGCAAAATGGATTGATTATATACAGAATAAATACCAGACTAGGAGTTATTATCTAGCCTTTAGGTAAGAATGTTTAGACCGATAGATGATCAGAGTAAATAGTATATGGGATGTTTGGAATTGTTAGAGTGGTATACAGCAGAAGTCAGGGGGGTGGGTTTGTGTGGGAGGTGGGGGAGGGTTAGGGTGGAGGGTGGGGCAATATATATGTATGAATAAATTAGAAGATGGGACTAATGAAACATTGTTAGGCTAGGAGAAATTTATATTAAGAGTTATAGATGTTAAATTAGCTTAGAAAATGATCAATGTGTTATTATTAATTTAAGAGAAATTTATATAGTGTTTGTTGGGAGGAGAGGGGTTATGAGTAATCTATTTTAAGATGGGGGGAGGGGAGGGGGTAAAGTGTTTGGTATAATATTTGAATGTGAATTTTTGCGGGGGGGTTGGGGGGGTATAGCATTTGTATGAGATTTATATTGTGTGGAGGGGGGGTGAAAAGGGGGAAAATTTGTTTGTACAAAACTCTTTTAATAAAAAAAAAAAATAATATAGGCAGAAGCCAATAATAAAGCTTAATTCTTAATAAATGATTTCTAGCAGTATATAATATCAGAAGCAAATAGCAAATATTGGTTTAATCAGTAACAATTATATAGTAACACAAGCAATTCCTAATAAAAGCAAATAGCCAATATTGATTCATATTGATTCATATACTCATTCACCACTGTTAATCGTTCTAATTGTCAAGAAATCTCTTGTTATTTCTTGTTGCTTCTCTCCTTGATTATTTTCCATTATTTGCAAAAAAAATGCCAACAGTTCTAGGCTGCATAAACAGAGGGATAGAATCAAGATCATGTGAAGTGTTGATACCACTTTACAATGCCTTGGTAAGGCCACACTTGGAATTCTGCATTCAGTTTTGGTCGCCACGATGTAAAAAAGATGTGGAGACTCTAGAAAGAGTGCAGAGAAGAGCAACAAAGATGATTAGGAGACTGGAGACTAAAACATATGAAAAATGGTTGCAGGAACTGGGTATGTCTAATTTAATAGAAAGAAGGACTAGGGGAGACATGATAGCATTGTTCCAATATCTCAGGGGTTGCCACAAAGAAGAGGGAGTCAAACTATTCTCCAAAGCACCTGAGGGCAGGACAAGAAGCAATGGGTGGAAACTATAGTGTGCAGAAATAGAGAGAGAGAAAAACCCGGGAAAGCTAGATGAAGCTATACTACTGTAGAACATATCTTCCCTTTGCAACTATCATTTATATATCCACTTTAAAGAACAGCAACAAATTACAAGAAGATGCAATTCAGCTTTTATGGCTTCCTTGAAAGCCGCAGGAGTTGCACTTTTCAGTACTCCAAACATTGCTTTAAAAAATTAATTGAGGCTTGCATTTCTCTTAATTGCCTGCTGCCTGAAGTAGGTCAGGTATAGAAAAAGCATTGGATTTTTTTTTCATTTCAATGCAAGTTTACCTAATTCACTTGTTTAGACAATACAGGACACGAATCAAAGGACAGTTCAATTTTCAGAGTGTTTTTTCCCCCAGATTCTCTAATGCTGTTTTCCATAATCAAAGTGCACCTATTGGGAATCACCAGTGTGAATATTAGTGAACATGTATTATTCCAGCAATGCTGGAATATTGAGCAATATTGAGGGGAAATTATTCACAAAAATCAATGCATTAGGAGAAACTGTGCCACAAGCATGAAAATAATATTTTAATGTTGCCATTTTAAGACAGAAAGAACATTTTGGTGGTTTTGAAGGGCATCTATATTTGGGAGGGACTAGAGGATTGGAGAGTGAAGCAAATGGGTGGGGTTTAGAAATTTACTTTGAATCCTTTGCAAAATATATGTTCAATCTATACTACTATTTCCATATGTTGTTGTTGTTGTTTTGTCTTTTAATGACCCCGTAATCCCAAGATCCAAGCTGAGCAGGCCAAGCATCAGGGGTGAAATCCAGCAGGTTCTGGAGAACCAGTAGCAGAAATTTTGAGTAGTTCAGAGAACCAGTAGTGGAAATTTTGAGTAGTCCAGAGAACTGGTAGGAGAAATTTTGAGTAGATCAGAGAACTGGTAGCAGACGTTTTGGGTAGTTCAGAGAACCGGTAGTAAAAATTTTGAGTAGTTCGAAGAACCGGCAAATGCCACCTCTGGCTGGCCCCAGAGTGCAGTGGGAATGGAGGTTTTGCAGTTTCCTTCCCCTCCCACGCCTACAAAGCCATGGCCACAAAGCCAAACCATGCCCACAAAGCCACGCTCACAAAACCAGTAGTAAAAAAAAATTGAATTTCACCACTGCCAAGGATGGTGGTGGCAGTGGTATGTGTGAAAAAGGGATGCCCATGGCCACCATCATCTCCCCACTGTCGACTCCTGCCACTGCCACTGCTGCTGCCATCTCCAGTATGTTTGATCCAGAGGTCGGCACAGCAGCTGAGGTGGTGGAAGTGTACAAAAATGGAAAGCCTGCAGCCATTGCCACCACCCTGTGCTCTGCGCTCCTATCTGGCTGTCCCTCTGGCTGGCCATGGTGAGTTGCCCCTGCAGTAAGCTGGCCATGTGGAATTGTCCTGGGGTGAGTGAGCAAAAGTGATGGTGACTGCACGAAGCTGGCCATGGCAAGTTGTCCATTCCAATAATTTCCAAAAGAAATTGTACTTCAAGTTCTCTTTTGGTGCTAAAAAGGAAAGTTTAGTCTTTTAATCTTTTGGACCAGGTTGTCAAACTCAATTTCATTGAGGGCCAGGCCAGAATAAGAGTTGGAAGGGACCTTGGAGGTCTTCTAGTCCAACTCCCTGCTTAGGCAGGAAGCCCTGCACCACTTCAGACAAATGACTATCCAACATCTTCTTTAAAACTTCCAGTGTTGGAGCATTCACAACTTCTGGAGGCAAGTTGTTCCACTGATCGATTGTTTTAACTGTCAGGAAATTTCTCCTCAGTTCTAAGTTTCTTCTCTCCTTGATTTGTCTCCACCCATTGCTTCTTGTTCTACACTCAGGTGCTTTGGAGAATAGTTTGACTCCCTCTTCTTTGTGGCAGCCCCTGAGATATTGGAAGACTGCTATCTTTATTTATTTATTTATTTATTATTCATATTTATAGACCGCCCCCTCTCCCGAAAGGGACTCGGGGCGGTGTACAGTCACTAAAATACGTTATAAAATACATACAAAACAGTTAAATAATTAAATACGTAGGTGGAGGAGGTTGCAAGACTGTACATAGAATAATAAATATTAAATATAGTATATAGTGTATTAAAAACTTTTTAAAACCCCAAACCCAATTAAAATGAATAAATCCCCGGGAGGTAGAACTAAGAAAGTGCCAGGCCAGCTGATTGAAATAGGTGAGTCTTTAACTTTTGCCGGAAGGAACGGAGGTCGGTGGTAGTTCGAATGTCAGGGGGGAGGTCATTCCAGAGGGTTGGGCCCATCACAGAGAAGGATCTACTCCTAGGTGTCGCCCGCTGGCATTGACTAGCAGACGGCACCAGGAGGAGCCCCTCTCTGTGTGAGCGGATAGGTCGCAGGGACGTGTGTGGTAGGATGCGATCCTGCAGGTAACTAGGTCCACTGCCATGGAGCGCTTTAAAGATGGTGATCAATACCTTGAAACGCACCCGAAAGGCCACAGGTAGCCAGTGCAGCTCGCGCAGGAGAGGTGTTACGTGGGAGTAACGTGTACTTCCCATAATAACCCGCGCGGCTGCGTTCTGAACTAGCTGCAGTCTCCGGACGCGTCCCAAGGGAAGCCCCATGTAGAGAGCATTGCAGTAGTCCAGGCGAGACGTCACCAGCGCATGAGTGACCGTGCGCAGGGCACTCCGGTCCAGTAGGGGGCGCAATTGGCGCACCAGGCGAACCTGGTGGAACGCCCCCCTTGCCACGGCTGCCACATGGTCCTCCATTGACAGCCGGGCATCAAGGAGGACGCCCAAATTGCGCGCCCGCTCCACAGGGGACAATTGTTCGCCCCCTATGGCCAGCGATGGAGTCAGCTGGCTGAACCGAGGCGCCGGTAACCACAGCCACTCGGTCTTGGAGGGGTTGAGTTTAAGTCTGTTGTCCCCCATCCAGACCCCGACGGCTTCCAAACACCGGGACATCACTTCGACAGCCTCGTTGGGGTGGTTTGGGGTTGAAATATACAGCTGAGTATCATCAGCGTAAAGATGGTACTCAACCCCAAAACCACGGATGATCTCACCCAGCGGCTTCACATATGCGTTGAACAGGAGAGGCGAGAGGACCGACCCCTGTGGCACCCCACAAGTGAGTGGCCTCAGGGACGATCTCTGCCCCCCTGTCAACACACATTGCTTCCGGTCGGAGAGGTAGGAGCCGAACCACCGCAAAACGGTGCCTCCGACTCCCATCCCCTCCAACCGGCGCAATAGGATACCATGGTCGATGGTATCAAAAGCCGCCGAGAGGTCTAATAGGACCAGGATAGAGGAGCAACCCCTATCTCTGGCCCTCCAGAGATCATCGACCAACGCGACCAAGGCTGTCTCAGTGCTGTGCCCGGGTCGGAAGCCGGACTGGCGTGGGTCTAGATAGTCGGATTCGTCTAGGTGTCGCGGGAGCTGCTGCGCCACCACATTCTCGACAACCTTCGCCAGAAAGGGGAGGTTGGAGACTGGACGATAGTTAGCTAGCTCCATTGGGTCGAGCGCAGGCCTCTTGAGCAAGGGTCTCACCACCGCCTCTTTCAAGGCGGTTGGTAAGTATCCCTCACTCAGTGAGGCGCTCACCAGGCCCAGGAGCCAGCCTCGTGTCACCTCCCAGGCTGCCAGTACCAGCCAGGAGGGGCACGGGTCCGTTAAACAAGTAGTGGGTCGCAGCCGTCCACGCAGCCTGTCCAAATCCTCGGGGGCAACAGAGTCAAACTCCTCCCAGAATGGTCCCTCAAGACTCGCTGTTGGCGGCTCGTCTGGTCCACTGACGGAGGTCCACCCGCTCCGGATCTGATCGATTTTGTCCTGAAGATATTCCCCAAACTCCTCTGCTCTACCCTGTAAGGGTGTCTCCCGCGCCCCCTGCGATAAGAGGGAGCGAGTCACCCTAAACAGGGCGGCAGGGCGGTTATCCGCGGACGCAATAAGAGCAGCACAATGTCTACGTTTGGCCGCTCTTATTGCCACAAGGTAAGTCCGCAAATAGGCTCTTACCTGTGTTCGGTCAGATTCGGAGCGCGAGGATCTCCACCTGCTCTCTAGACGTCTCCTGTGGCGCTTCATCACCCTGAGCTCCTCAGTGAACCAAGGAGCCCGGGTGGGTCGATGCCGCAGGAGAGGTCGCAACGGCGCAACCCGGTCCAAGGCCCCAGTCGTCGCCCTATTCCAGGCAGTCACTAGGTCCTCGGAACGGGAGCGGGACAAGGCTACAGGTATTGGCCCAAGCTCCGTCAGGAATCTATCAGATTCCATCAGGTGCCTGGGGCGGTACCAGTTTATAGAGTCTGGTTCCGCCTCCTCGCGGTGGGGGATAGCGCCAGGGAAGTCCAGCCGGAGGGATGAGTGGTCTGACCATGACAGGGGCGTGATAACTAAATCCCCTATTCCCAGATCACTCGTCCACTGTTCAGATACAAAAATGAGGTCCAGTGTGTGGCCCCCTTCGTGAGTGGGGCCCTGCACTAATTGGGTCAGGTCCATGGCCGTCATGGAAGCCATGAACTCCCGAGCCACCTCGGAAGCCGCTCCCGTTGACGGCAAGTTGAAGTCCCCCATGACCAGAAGTCTGGGAGTCTCAACTGCCGTCGCTGAGATTAGCTCGAGGAGCTCGGGCAGGGCTGCTGATGCATAGCGAGGAGCCAAGTATACAATCAGCAAGCCCCACTGCCTCCCTGGGCCCCAACTCACACCAAGGGACTCACACCCGGGTATCTGAGGAACAGTGAACTCCCTCGGCTCTAAACATTCCCGCATAACCACCGCCACCCCACCACCCTTACCCAGGGCCCGAGGCTGATGGAATGCTCGAAAACCCGGTGGGCACATTTCCACGAGGGGTAAACCACCTTCGTGGCCCAACCAGGTCTCCGTTATCCCTGCAAGGTCTAGCTCCCACTCTGAGATCAACTCATTAATGAGGGGGGCCTTGTTGATGACAGACCTTGCGTTGCAAAGCATCAGCCGCAGGCCCTGGCTCTGTAGCACTTGTCCACCTAGGCTGCAGGGGTTGGTACAAGCGACCGGGCGTAACCAGCAGCCACGGTCTCCCAACCGACCTTGGGATCTCCCCTAGTCCTTCTTTTCATTAAACTAGACATACCCAGTTCCTGCAACCGTTCTTCATATGTTTTAGTCTCCAGTCCCCTAATCATCTTTGTTGCTCTTCTCTACACTCTTTCCAGAGTCTCCATGTCTTTTTTACATCATGGCGACCAAAACTGAATGCAGTATTCCAAGTGTGGCCTTACCAAGCATTATAAAGTGGCATTAACACTTCACGTGATCTTGATTCTCTCTCTCTATTAATGCAGCATAGGACTACGTTGGCTATTTTGGCAGCTGAAGCACACGGCTGGCTCATATGTAAGTGATTGTCCACTAGGACTCCAAGATCCCTCTCACAGTTACTACTATTGACCTCGGAAGGCCGGGCAGGCGTGGCCGACTGGATGGGTGTGGCCAACTGGGTGAGCATGGCCAGCTTGATGCCACTCCCCAAAGTGTGTGGTTCCACGGGCCAGATCTGACCACATCATGGGCCATATCTTGCCTGCAAGCCTTGTGTTGGACATCCCTGCTCTAAAGTGTCATCCCCAAACTCATTTGTCTGAAGTATCAAGTCAGCCACAAAATAAAAAAGCAACTTCATTACAAAGGTTTCCAACCAATAAGGAAAATGCTGGATACTTAACATCATTACAAATTATTAAAGCGGATACTTACAGTTTAGTAGCAGGTGTGCATGGAATATATTTATTCTTAGCCTGCCCCAAAATTAATCTCCAACTTTAATGCACTGCTGTAAGCTCAACTGAGTCAGCTCTATTTTTCCTAAGTGACCTGATTCTTTAATTCTGTTATGAATATCTCCAGAAAGGCTGTCTTTGCTTTAAAGTCTTTAAAGTTCTGCTAACAGGAAGCCACAGGGCTCAGAAGGGGTAAAAGTGTATTATGTCTCACAGGTCTCCCATTAGATTATTTTTATCAGTGCAATCAGAATTAATCACAGGCATGTTTTGACTCATTTCCCATCGTAAGCTCCCACCGGTGCTATGCTAGTTGCTATACCTAACATTTAATTCCATTATTTTCTTTCCAAAACTCAAGACACCTGTATTTAGAGGGCGAGGTGGAAGATGCACATGACATTTAATCGAGTTTGTGGCATAACATGCATCATGACCCAGCATATAACTTTTATGTACTGTTGTTGCTCTCTAGCCTCTCCTAGTGGACAGAGAGACAAATATGCCCCAACATACGATCTTTATATACTAGCCCCATCTAGTGGCCGGAGAGACAAAATATCAAGTATATTGTTTGAAGCTGACTCCACCCCATTACCCATCAGCCTGCACTCTCAAACCAAGTGCATACTGGGAAGCCAGACTCCATTTCCTTTAGCATTTGGAGAAGACAGAAGCACAAAGAAGCATTCATCTTAATCTGTGGCACATGGTCATCCAAGGACAAACCCACATCTCACACACCGAGCATCTCTGGTGAGATTTAAATTGTTTGTGTTTATTAATTGTTATGTTTAGCAGTCACTCAATACTGCCTATCTTGTATTTGATTCTCATTGTATGTATTCCCTATTTTCATCAGTTTTACCATATCCTTTCAATGAAGCATTCAGATATAAAGCATCCACATTATCTTGTTCTTTCAATAAAGCATCCACATGGTGTCAGGTTTCCAAAAGATGCTCTAATTAATTCATGAGCATCGAGCCAATTTTCAAAAGAAATCCAGTCATTTATTAGGAACACCATTTTGGCAATACCCCATTGCAGTCAGATCTGACCTCATTTTAATTATGGCTAAACTTTGCCCCTGTTTCTTCGCTCCCCTCAGTCTGTGTCATAAATCACATTCTCCAATGAGGTGCACGCCTCACAAGCCTGCTGTAGTAATCTGAGATCCGACTCTAGCTGAAGATATGCGTGAAATGAGCTCCCCCCCCCCTTTCCTCACCATGGCAACTTTATGAGTTGACACATGGTCTGTTTTACTGGAGAATAGGTGGGTTTAGCTGCATGTTGAGCTACACACAAACATGTAGTGAGGAGTGCATTTCTAGCAACTGGACTTTCGATCCTAGGTAGAGGCAGATATTTCTCTCTGGGTACAATGAGAATATATCTGCTGAACAAAACTCCACTTTGGTGACAGGAAGGGCATCTGGCCAGTAAGCATTCTGCTAGCTCCTTTCAGTTGCCCAGATTCCACCCCACAAGGGATTATTGGGTCATTAAAAGAAGATGATGATGAAGACAGGAGGTGACAAGGACATCAGTGACTTGGTTCATTGATTAGATCAGTGACCCCCCAACCTTTCCACCTTGGTGACTCGGGTGTGTGAGTGGCAGGCGCATGTGTATGCATACAGGTATATTGGTGGGAGCATAAGGCGCTTGTGCTCAAACATTAAGCTCCACTCACACAAGTGACAGGCACTTATGCTCACACACAAAGCTCCACTTGTATGAACAAAGGGTGCTTGAATGGAGGGTGCTTGTGCTCGCGCATGACTCTCCACTCACGAGAGCAGAGTGCTTACAAGCGATGTGCCATTCACATGAATGGAGCTTTGTGCACAAGCACTCTCTGTCAGAGTTTGTTGCAGAAATCAAATCCAGAAAGCACATCCAGGTAACAGATTCAGCAGGATTCATTAACTTCTCTTTATATATAATATAATTGTCAACTTGTAAAGCGTTTCCATGTAAATTAATTAGGTCATCCTTTGGAAACTTCACAATAACACATGAGACATATATACAACACCAAGATTGGTTCTTCCAACGTGTTAGAGGGCAGAGATTGGTTTTTGGTTTCAGTTCAGCAGCAGGCTAGTTTGGGCTTTAGCACAGTCTCAGAGCTATAGTATTAAACCACGCCCAGGCTCCTAGCTGTCTCCAGCAAATACTGTTTCAGTTTCCAAACAGTCCCCATTGGCTGACCCAGTTGCCATGTCTATTCATTGGCTAACCTTGTTGCCTATTCCAGTCTATGAATATAGACTGACACTCTCTACTTCCAAGAGTGGAGCTTTGCGTGCAAGCACAAGTCTCCTTTAATAAAGTGCCTTCCATTCATGTCAGTGGAGTTTCGCACATTCATTTGCCCATCGCTCACACGGCCTAGTTTCAAACAAGTCCAGATTTGGTACTGGGCCACAACCTGGGGGTTGGGGACCCCTTGGATTCCGGATAGAAGACTGTGAATCATTTAGAAGTGTGGGGCAAACTTGCAGGACGAGGCCTAAATGGGAGTGAAAAGAAGTAGAAGTAGAGAAACAAAACTAGGATATCCTACATGGATGAGATTTGGCCAAAGTGCTGCCTTCAATCAGCGGAGAAAGATGCCTGTTAAGAAGAGGTGGACAGAAGGATGAAATTGTTGGCACAACATCCCAAGAAAATCCTTCTTGTGGAAACCAAAAAAAAAGAGGTAACAAGAGTCGTGAGAGGTAGGTGGCTTAACAACTCACAAGCAAAAGCAGCACCCTGTCATCAGAGCATCAAAGCTCTGCTCTAGTTTGGGCATGGATACAAAGGGCGGGCAGTGGGAGAAATGTCACAAGTGGCTGCAAAAGAAAAATGGGAGAGCATTCTCTGCTCACATGTTTCCCCCCACTCTCTGGGTCTTCCAGCTGGATCCGTGATGGCGAACCTATCACACACATGCCAGAAGTGGCCCACAGCGCCCCCTCTGATGGCACGTGAGCCGTCGCCTCAGCTCAGCTCCATTGCACATGTGTGTGGGACTCCTGCTGGCCAGCTGATGTTTGGCTCTCTGCCACGCATGCCTGGGGCGCATGTGGGAGATGTGTTTGCATCAGTGGTGGGTTCCGGATCCCGTTCCAACTGGTATGGTTGGAACGGGCCTGGCGTCACCCACATGGACGCATGCGGTGCGCGCATGCATCGTACCTGCCTGTGATGCTCCAGCTGCCCGGCAGAGCATCACGCAGGCACCGTACGCACCATGCACGGAAGTGCCAAAAGCTTAAAGGACAGGTAAGGAGCTCAGGCGGGCGGGTGGGTCCTCTGGAGCACCATACCGGAATGGTACCCGGTGCTCCGGGCAGGCTCCAGTACACCCGTACCAGGGCGTACCGTCTGCACCACCACTGGTGTGCATGCATGGAAGCAGGGAGTCGCTCACACATGCACGGGATCATGCACACGTGCATGGAGGAGAGGGAGTGCAGGGGCCATGCATGTATGCGGGGGGTAAGGCAGTGCAAGGTTGCACACGCATGCATGGGGGCTGTGGGGGCGGGGGATCACGCACATGCATGGGGGCAGGGGAGCACAGGGGTCACGTGTGCACACATAGGTGATGGGGAGACTGTGTGGGGGTCGTGCACACATGTAGGGGGTGGAGGGAGCGCAGGGGGGGTTGCACACACACTGTATTATGGGTGTGGGCGCACTGGTGTGCTCTTGCATGTGCACATGCACACTTTCGGCATGCAACAACAAAAAGTTTAGCCATCACTGATGCTCATGGAAGAGTTTCTTACTACCCTTCTTACAATTGAGCCTGAAAAGAATGTGCTGGTTTTAAAGTGTCGAGTCTAGACATTCAAGTATGCATCTTCTCCAGAGATGCGTGGGCTGCCTTGGCCAAACTTTACCTCTCTGGGTTGCCATAGCAGTGGATTCAATTCAGGGAGACCAAAGCGAAATAGAAAACCATCAGTAATCAAAGAAAATACAGTCAACAAGGCCAGGAGGAGGCTGGCTGGCTGCATCCCCTCCCAGAAAACTTGCAACTCAGGCTAGGGTTATTCAGGGATAAAGATTTCTTTAAAGATTTTTTTTTTAAGATTAAAAAACATGTTAGCTCGTTCGGAGAAGAGAGAAAAGAGAGAATCAAGAAACTTGCAGATGACATTGAATATCTGTTTGCAAGAGAGAATGGAGAAAGCACAGACTTGTAGGAAGTTAGCACCCACCCCTCTCCTAGGAAAATGAGATAATTTTAGGAAATATTAAAAGGGCCGAATATTTCCCCTAAAAGGGAGGCAGTAACTCATCCCCCAACCTTTGTCAATGAGCCATTAAGGCCTGAGCCAGTCTATTCTACATAACAAAGATCTACCTCCTTCAGGCAGAGCCATAATAGGAATCCCAAAGCCCTTTTATTACCTCATCACCCAGGAAGAGTCAACCAAGCTTGGGACTCAGGACAGCCTACAGAGTTTCCCCTGCATGGCCCCATGGGAGTCTGACAACCAATCAGAATACAAACTCAAATTCAAAAGCCCAGAGAGGGTATAAAACTCAGGCACTCCCAGCATCTCTTCCCTTTTTTCCTTTGCCCAACATATTCAAGGCATGTGATCCTGTCCACCATGAAAACCATCTTTCCAAGCAGCCTCCATGTTTCCAGTGTCTTTTTCCCCACTTGGAACTGAGCCCAGAAGGATGTTTCTTCCAACAGACTAATGGGGCTGGAAGGGACTTTGGAGGTCTTCTAATCCAACCTCCTGCTCAAGGCAGAAGACTTTATATCATCGTGGTCTAACGGTTGTCCATGCTACTTCTGAAAACCTCCAGCAATGGAGCAACCACAACTCCGAGAGGCCCACTGATTAACTGTTCTATCTAAAAATTTCTTCTTACTTCTAAATCGGATCGCTCTTTAATAAGCTCCCACCCATTGTTTCTCATCCTGCCCTCCTGGTGCTTTGGCAAATAACTCAATCCTTCCCTGTGACAGCTCCTCAAATATTGAAAGACAATTATCATGTCATGCCGAGATAATTCCAAGGTCAACCTAGATGTCTGTATCGGTTATTTTAAACTAGCTGGATACCTGTGCTTCGCGATGAAACTATGTGATCGGGCAATGCAGGAGAAATCCGGTTCACTCTGGTTCAATCCACTGGCTCAGTAATGGTCGGTGACTGAAACACATAAGGGAATATCGTTCCCACCGCCTTGAGTCCGGAAGCAGTTCTGTAGGTGGAAGGCATTGACATTTTGGTGAGGTACCGACATTAAGTACTGTAAGGAGCCCCAGACCACTCCTGAGTGAAGGAGTGGAATGTCTATCAGTTTGAACTGAGGTAACGGAATGTAAGGCAACTGGCAGTTGGAACAGAGTTCTTTTCAGGTGGGGAGGGGGAGTAGAACTCCTTAGCATCAGAGCGTGTTAATTACTATATAAGAAATACTAATGATCTGATGGTCATTTTGAAAAATCCTTTCTTAGCAAGCATCTAGAAACCAAGAGGAACATACGTGCCAAATTTCAAGTTTGTAGGCTTTACAGTTCTGGAGATTTTGTGATTGGTACTTGGCTTTTATATATATAGATTATGTGGATTCGACATATAAGTTTTATTTCCCAGTAATTTGTGTGGATTAATAGACCAGTTTTCAAAGGAAACTGGGTGAATGCATAGCCAATTTATGTTCAAAGGGCAGATTCCCCAAATTTCAGCTTCTTAAGACGGAGCTAAAGGAAGCTGACGTGTCCCATTTCTAAACCTCCAGAGACATCTATTGGCCACTCTGAGAAGGAAGATGCAAAGCTCTCCACTAAGAGACAAGACGATAAGGATGCATTGTGTGCAGCTAAACCAGCTTTGCAAATGTTAAGCCCTTAAAATCTTCACTGGGCTTTTTTTTAAAAAATCAGCTCCACTCAGCATCTTCAAAAAACAGACACAATCCACCATTTGCACAGACACAATCCACCATCTGAAATATGCATTCTTGACAAGGGTGCATATCCAAGCAAAAGGAACATTTTGCCATGAACCAAATCCCTTTGGTTTTGCTCCGTGTTTCCCCGAAAATAAGACAGGGTCTTATTTTCTTTTGACCCCATCCACAAAAAAATTAGCACCTGGCCTTTATTTTCGGGGAGGTCTTATTATGTTTGAGGTGCAGGAGGTGGGGAGCCTAGTCACCTCATGGCTGCTGCTGTGTTGCAATATGTTCGGGGGTCCAATTGGGCTTATTATCAGGGGACGTCTTATTTTGGGGAAAACAGGGTAGCAAAATGAGCTCAGTGAGGAAGCAGCTGCAATTTTAACTTCTAAATGAACATCAGATCACCCACCTTTTTTTGCTACCTAAACTATTTACACAGGGTACAAGGAAACACAGACCGCAAAGTGCAACATCAACACAATTCTGTTCTTATTATAGTGTCACAATTTGCTTTGCTTGTTTAATTAGCCCATAGGTCAAGGAATCCAGGAGTACAAGGTTGCAGAATCAATCCCCAATACTACCCGTGGATAATGGATTTGTGCTTTCCCTCTTAATTACACCAAGAGTAATTAACAAGGAAGAACCTTCTTTTTTTTTTCACGTTTTTTATTTTATTTTATATATTTGTATCAATGCATGAACAGTGTGGCACCTGGGCGTCATACAGATAGAACTAGTGGAATTAATCATAGTTATTACATTCAATCAACATATGTTCCTAATAGTAATACACATTTATATTAAGTTATCGTTTATCATTATTTAATTATTCCAGGTTTTCTCTTGCTGCTGCTTTTATTTTATTATGTAAACATGTATACACTAATATTCCCCCTTTCTCTCATTTCTATCTCCTATTCTAACTTTTAATCATGGCACCCTTTTATTAAAAGATGTTTTCTTTTGATCCTACCTAACCTTTAATCCTGTCACCTACCTAAAAAGAAAGGAAAAGAGGGGAAAAGAACAGCAAATCAGGGCAAGAAGAAGAAAGAAAAATTATCTATCTATCGTCTCTTGCCTGTTTTAGTACTTTAATAGCTATGCTTTTTTTGACGCCTCCCATATTTCTTCTGTTCATGTATGTTTGGCAGGTAAAAACTGGAATCTCTTTGGAAATGAGAGTTATCTGTCATAACTATGATATGTTTGGTATTCCAATAGAAAAATCAACATATGTAATTAAGATCATTCCCACTTACAGATGCAATAATAGTTGAGATACTAATTATCACGATTTTAATTTCCTTTGCCTGCTAGAAACAACAAACGCAAACTTCTCACCAGTGGCACAAGGAAGTCAAAAATACTAGTCTTTATTTCTCTATTTTGCTTTGGGCACTACAGTTACCGACTCAAACCATAAACATGTCAAGACAAATTCAAGAGTAAAGGGAACGTTTTATACAGAAAAGGATGCAGTACATTTTAATCGGCTGGGAACATCCACAAGAGGAAAACAGCTAAAGAGCTAAAACAAGAAGGAAAACAACTAAGTTAGCATGCTAGCATCCTATTACGTGGACTGATATGTTAGGTGAACAAGGTAGGGTATGTCAAAAAAAGCTCAATAGGACAGCCTCAGTGATTGATAGAAACAGCCAGAGGTCCAACTACATTGTTGTGGTCATCATCTTGGCTTTTATGACCCAATCTTTTGATAACCCTTGCCCAGGGGTCGGCAATCTTACATTCAAAGAGCCAATTTGACCCGTTTCCCACAGAAAAGAAAACACCTGGAGCCACAAAACTCTTCCCGTGCCTGACTATTTCCTGAACAGCCACAAAATTAGCATATGTAGTTGAATTAAACATTCTGTTTTCTTTTGAAACTTTTCTTTTCTTGGATTTATCCATGGTTGGTCTCCCGGGGTTAAAGAGCTCAATAAATCACATTCTGGCAGTTGTGACGCATATTTTGAGTGACAGGGAACCACAGCAGAGGGATGAAAGAGCCACATGCGGCTCCAGAGCCGCAGTTTCCTCACCCCTACCCTAGCACAGTAATGGCTTACCTTTTCCGGAGCAATTGCCAAAGCACATGCACATGCGAATCCTCCAAATGCACACATGTGCACCCAAATCCCCAAAATGCAATGCACTTGTGCCTCGCACATGCCCCTGCCCCTGCACACCCCCACCACGCATATGCACACACACACACACAAACACACACACACACACACACACACACCTGCCCCTTACATGCACCCCACCCCCTGCGTATGCATGGCAAAGCTCAGCTTGGAGGCAAGCTTTGTGGCGTTCGCGGGAAGGTAAACATGTGGCATGGGGTTATGTGTGCCTATGCATGTGGGGGCACGCTTTGCATTATGGATGCAGGCATGCACGCTATTGCGCACTTGCACTTGCATTTTTGGCATTCAACGACAAAGAGATTAGCCATCACTGGCTTAGACAATGGTCTGATGAGTGGGGAGAAAGCAGGGGAAATGATTCAGAAGGGAGCCTTGCTAGTTTTCCAAAGATTAGAAACAGAGAAGGGGAGAAATCCATCAATCAGAATAAAGCTGGAAGAAACCTTGGTGGTCCTTCTAATCCAAACCCCTGCTCAAGCAGGAGACCACATACCATTTCAGACAATCTCTTCTTAAAAATCTCCAGTGGTGGAGTGCCCACGATTTTTGGTGGCACCAAAAATGGTTCCGCTGGTTAATTGTCCTCACCGTTAGGAAGTTTCTCCTTAATTCTAGGTTGCTTCTCTCCTCGGTTAATGACTCTTTTAAGATTCTGTTAATGCAACCTTACAATAAAGTAGTGTAGAAGGTTAGCACCCACCCTTCTCCTAGAACAGTGGTCAGCAAACTGCGGCTCTGGAGTCACATGTGGCTCTTTCCTCCCTCTGTGGCGGCTCCATCACCGGTCAGTGCCACAATTTTGAGAGGAGCTTCCGTTGAGGGGGGGGGGAGAGAAGCACAGTGCACCAGGAGATGACTCTATGGCAAGGGGAGGAGTTTCCAGTAGTCTCCACAATTGATAGGGCTTTCGGTTATGACAGTTAGAGGAAAAAGTACACCACACTAGGAGAAGACTCTATGGTGGGGGAACTGAACTTCCGCTCAGCTCCAGAATTGAACAGGGGGCTTCCGGTTGGGACCTTTGTGGTTCCTGGTGTTTTCTTTTCTGTGGGAAACAGGTTCAAATGGCTCTTTGAGTGCTTAAGTTTGCTGACCCCTGTCCTAAAAGAATGAAATATTTTGAGAAATATTAAAAAGGCAGAATATTATATTTCCCGAAAGGGAGAAATATGTTGTTGGAGACAGAAAGCGGCCCCCACAGCAGATGTCAGCACTTAAGTGATAAAGAGATAGGCAGCTCTATTCATAGGCAAAAATTCCCTGCAGCAAGGTCTGAACAAAGGCAGGATTAGTCCTCAGCCATAATAGGAATTGTGCAACACAAGCCTCTTCATTGCATCATCTCAGCAGTCCAAACTTCAACCAAACCTGAGAGCTCAAACAACCTACAGAACCAGCTATGAACCCTACAACAGCCAGTGGAATACATGCTCTTGCACAGGAACAGAAAGCTAAAGTGCAAAGCCCAAGAGAAGGTATTAAAAAACCCTCACTCTCAACTCCATGCGGTCAACTGCCTAGAACTACCCATGTGCTTCTGTTTCATCAATAAATGGGCCATCTTTCCAATCCATTTTGTCTCCAAGGCCTTTCTCACGGCTTGGAACTGAACCAAATCGATATTTCTTCCAACAGTTGTCAGAGTTCCAAATAGCATCCAAAAGTAAATCAGAGTCCGAGGCAAAGTAGTCAGAGTCAGTCTTAAGGGGCTGCCCCACCCCGCCCCCTGGCATGCACTGGAGACAATAGATCCCTCAGCCCCGCGTGGGCCACCACAGGAGCCTCCCCAATGTGAGCAACATCAAACTGGCCATGCCCACCCTAGCCACACCCACAGAGTTGGCTGCAACCAGCCAGCTTGTCCACTGCTCCCCCCTAGGTCAACCACAACCCTGATGCGGCCCTCAATGAAATCAAGTTTGACACTCCTGTTTTAGAAGGTTTGTGATGACTGCATGTTTAGGGACTCAGTTTCTATGTCAGGATTCCAAATAGCATCCAAAAGTAAATCAGAGTCCAAGGCAAAGTATTGCTCAAAGTTCCAATTTATTAAGTGAGCCATGTGAAAGCTTCCCGGTTTTCCCCACCCAGTTGAAAGTTCAAGATCTTGCCCCACACCCACAAGTCCATCACATGGTCCAATCTCCCACTGCCATGCTGGCAGTTCCACCCATCCAATTCCAGGCAGGTGCAGAGGTACAAAGACAAAGGATGACCTTGGCTTTCTAGAAAGAATTTTGTTATGGCTACATAGCATCTAACTCCGTACAATTCCCCCCTTCCAGTTTCCCACAATAGAAAATGCATAGTAGAATAATAGAAAGTGTGGCAGGCCAAAGATCCAAAAGAAAAGATGGCTGCAAGCCTGACAACAGTAAGATAAAGTCATCTGTGGGTATTTCTTGCCTATACAATCTTTCAAGACTGATAAAGGAGAGTATTTCTAGCTCAAGGTTGACGTGAAAGGCCCTTGGTGTTCTCCGAGCTTGTTTCTTTTCTTGCAGATGTTTCATTAAAGGTAAAGGTTCCCCTCGCACATCTGTGCTAGTCGTTCCCAACTCTAGGGGGCGGTGCTCATCTCCGTTTCAAAGCCGAAGAGCCAGCGCTGTCCAAAGACATCTCCGTGGTCATGTGGCAGGCACGACTCAATGCCAAAGGGGCACGGAACGCTGTTACCTTCCCACCAAAGGTGGTTCCTATTTTTCTACTTGCATTTTTTACATGCTTTTGAACTGCTAGGTTGGCAGAAGCTGAGACAAGTAACGGGAGCTCATCACTCTGTTACGCGGCGCTAGGGATTTGAAGCGCCAAACTGCCGACCTTTCTGATTGACAAGCTCAGAGTCTTAGCCACTGAGCCACCACGTTCCTTTTTGCTGTTTCATTACCCAACTGGTAACTTATCGTCCACAAACAACCAAGCTCAGAGAACACGGAGGACTCCACATTTTCATAATGAATTACCATTAGCAGAAAAGTTTAAAGCAAGGCGTGCAAAACTTATCTGCAAGGTCAAGCAAGTTTGCATTTCACTCCTGATTATGCTAATTGTTGTGTCAGGTGGAGATCTACAAAGGGCCTTTTTTCCCCTTGCAGGCCATGCAGGAGCTAATGAAGAGGCCAGTGATGTTTTCATCTATGTAAATCTGTACTTCAAAAAAATAATGATAATCTGGAAATGGGAGATAATTAAAACAACATGGTGCATTAAATTAATCTGATAGGGTCTAAACTGCTCAAGGCGAAGACTATGCCAGCCTGTCAAAACAGAATTCCTTCAATTCTAAAATAAACCAGCTCAAATACTTCAAAACAGATTCATAACTTAGCAATTGCTTCCTATCGAGACATGAAACATTAATTCCACCTGCCACTTCAGACCTTTTCAGAGATGGAAAAATTGAGATGTTTCCCAGTCTAAGGAAAACCCCATCATATTTGAAACATTCATATTCAGTATTATTTCCCTCAGGATCCTAAAAAGCGGTGAAGTCAGTTTGCATGTTCGGAATGACCAGGTCATCTGTTGTCTATTTCTATCTCCTTCCAGAATGTCACTCCATTCCAGAGGTGGTATTCAGAAGCTTCTGACCAGTTCTGGAGAACCAGTAGCGTACAGTAGTTTGGAAAACGGGTAAATAACGCCTCTGACTCGCCCCTCCCCCATCTATTCTCTGCCTCCTGAATCCCAGCTGATCAGGAGGGGATAGGGATTTTGCAGTATCCTTCCCGTGGAGCGGGGAGGGAATGAGGATTTTACAGTGTTTTCCCCGAAAATATGACAGGGTCTTATATTTTTTTGACCCACGAAATATGGCCTTGGGCTTATTAAAGGGGAGGGCTTATTATTTTTGGGTTGCTGGGCGGCTGCTCCCTTGCGACTGGGTTCCCGAAGAGCTGGGCACAACCTCAGGGTCAAATGGCTGTGTTGCGCTGTCACAGCAGCAACACAGCAGCCATGAGGTGACCAAGCTCGTGAGCAGCCGCCCGGCAACCCCCCTTTCCAGCCGGGTACAGTGCCGCTGACCAACCTAGCAGTACCCGGAAGGCACCAAGCAACGCGAGCGCCTGTTCGTCGCCCTCCGCCTCCCACGGCTCGGTGCCTTCAGAATGCCCCTAGGTGAGTGAATGGGGCTCTGCATGGCTGGAGAGGAGGATTGCGCAGTGGCTTTTCCGCTCCCCGCTCATGCGAAGGGCACCTCCGCTGCTAGCACCACCCGCTGCCTGTTTTTTTTTTTTCAAAGCACGGAGGACGGATGTCACTCTGGGAGTACGCTCTATGGTTGTACGATCTGCAGCCCACAGCTTGGTCACCTCATGGCTGCTGTGTTGCTGCTGTGACAGCGCAACAGAGCCATTCGACCCTGTGGCTGGCTCTTTGGGAGCCTGCTCGCAAGAGAGCAGCTGCCCGCAACCCCCCCTCTTCAGCTGGGCACAGCACCACTGACCAACCTAGCGGTACCCCGAAAGCACCAAGCAATGCGAGCGACTTTGCCCCCACCTTGTTCCCCCGGCTTGGCGCCTTCGGGATACCGCTAGGTCAGCAAGCAGTGCTCTGCCTGGCCGGAGGGGGGGATTGTTCAGGGGGCTTATTTTGGGGGGTGGGCTTATATTTTTGCCCACGTGAAAAATGTGGCAAGGCTTTAGTTTCAGGACAGGTTGCATTTTCAGGGAAACACAGTACAGTATCCTTCCCCTGGAGTGGGGAGGGAATGGAGATTTTACAGTATCCTTCCTCTGCAGTGGGGAGGGAATGGAGATTTTACAGTATCCTTCCCCCGGAGTGGGGAGGGAATGGTGATTTTACAGTATCCTTCCCCTGGAGTGGGGAGGGAATGGAGATTTTACAGTATCCTTCCCCTGGAGTCGGGAGGGATTGGCGATTTTGCAGCACTCTTCCCCTGCCACACCCACCAATCCATGCCCACAGAACCTGTAGTAAAATATTTTTAATCCCACCACTGCTCCATTCCCTTCAAAAACAGAGGTTTGAAGGATGTTGGTTGGGGTTGGGGTTGGGTTGGGTTAGAGCAGTGCGACAAGGGCTGGTGTCACTTTGGACAGGTCTATGAACATTCTCAGTCATCCAGGTCAAGATTCTCCCAATGGTGCTTTTTACAGGAGGCAACTGGACTTCCTGGATTTTCTTTGAAGACATTTCACTTCTCATCCAAGAAGCTTCTTCAGCTCTTAACCACTCTCCAAAGAAAAACTATAACGTTCAGTTGCCTCTTGAAAAAAAGCACCCTTGGAGAGGGAGGGAGGGAGGGAGGGAGGGAGAGGGAGAGAGAGGGTGGGAGGGAGGAGGAAGAGGGGGAGGAGGAGAGAGGGGGAGGGTGAGAGGGAGGGAGAGAGAGGGAGATGGAAGGAGGGGGGAAGTAGGGAGAGAGGGGTCACAACCATGACATGGAGGATGCAGCCCCAAGGAAATCTCAGGACATTTTGGCAGCCTTTCAACGAAATTGAGGATTTCAGACCAGCTTTTAAGTCCCTGTACTTTCCTGCTGATCCTAGTTTAAATCCCTCACTTCAATGGTACCGCTGACATGCTTGTTTTGATGCGGTTTGCTTTCACCACTAAAAAAAGGCTCTGCTCACAAAGTAGGAAAAGAATATACCCAGCCCCCCCCTAAATTCATCCTGTGCATTCTTAATTTGCAGCTTCCCACCACAGCCTGAAAAAAGGGAATACTATCTCCAGCATTCTGCCTTGCTATTCTTATCTCTGAGTGATACATTTGACACTAATGGGGAAAGAGGTGATAAAGAGGCCAAGGAATCTTATTTGATATTAGGCAGCGCCTGAAATTCATGGAAATCCAAAGGTTTCCTAGGACAATCCTGCCACCTAGAGTCCAAATGCGTGAAGGAATCTAAAACTCTTCCAATGCTGTTGGATTTCTTTCTTTTTTTTAACTGAAAAAATTGCAGAGGGCATTTTGAATGCCAGGCTTTAATGGATTAACAGACTTGGAAGCGACTTTATAGGTCATCTAGTCCAACCCCCCGCCCAAGCAGGAGACCCTACACCATGTCTGACAGATGACAGTCCACTCTTTTCTTGAAAGCTTCCAGGGATGAAGCTCCCACAACTTCTGAAGGCAACTTCTGTTCCATTGGTTGATTGTTCTCTCTCAGAAAATTCCTCCTTATTTCCAGGTTGAATCTCTCCTTGTTCAGCTTCCATCCATTATTCCTTGTCTGGCCTTCAGGTGCTTTGGAGAATAGCTTGACCCCCCTTCCTCTCTGTAGCAGCCCCTCAAATATTGGAAGACTGCTATCATGTCTCCCTTGGTACTTCTCTTCACTAGACTAGCCATGCCCAGTTCCTGCAACCATTCATTGTATGTTTTAGCCTCCAGATCTTTGATAATCTTAGATAGATTCAGATTAACAGAGTTGGAAGGGGCCTTGTCCACCATCTAGTCCAACCCCCCCGCCCAAGCAGGAGACCCTACACCATTTCTGATAAATAGCAGTCCAGTCTCTTCTTGAAAGCTTCCAGTGATGAAACTCCCACAACTTCTGAAGGCAACTTCTGTTCCATGGGTTGATTGTTCTCACTGTCAGAAAATTCCTCCTTATTTCCAGGTTGAATCTCTCCTTGTTCAGCTTCCATCCATTATTCCTTGCCTGGCCTTCAGGTGCCTTGGAGAATTGCTTGACCCCCTCCTCTCTGTGGCAGTCCCTCAAATATTGGAAGACTGCTATCATATCTCCCCGGGTCCTTCTCTTACTGGACTAGACATACCCAATTCCAGCAACCATTCATTGTATGTTTTAGTCTCCAGTCCCCTAATAATCCTGGTTGCTCTTCTCTGTACTCTTTCTAGAGTCTCAACATCTTTTTTATAGTATGGTGACCAAAACTGGATGCAGGATTCTAGGTGTGGTTTTATTAAGGCTTTATAGAGTAGTATGAGTACCTCACTTGATCTTGATTGTATCCCTCTGTTAATGCAATTTAGGATTGCATTGGCCTGTTATAGGAAATCATGTCATGATGGCATTAATCTTTGCAACCAAACTGTATGACTATGCGCTATGTATTCCACATGAGTGAAGTCAGACTATTCAATTGTCAGTATCTTTGAAGTCAATAGCTAGTTAAATGCTCACAAATGCCCAGCAGGGTGCATTTCAGAAAACATTTATGCACATGAGAATTAGTCAAATGTGGTTGTCTAGATTAGCATTCTACATTACCTCTGAGGTTTTGCTATTCATGTTTAATTTGTTTTACCCTTCTATAAAAGCAAAAACGCATTCAACAGACCCTTATAACGATGCTATAGGGCACTGCACACCAGAACAACTAGGCACAAGGACAGTTTTTTCCCGCATGCCATCACTCTGCTAAACAACTATTTCCCACAATGCTGTCATTATTTACTAAGACTGTTTTACTATTATTCTATTTACTATTATTCTATTCTATTTTACTATTATTATTCTTCTCATCCTTCCTAGTACCTATCTCTTCCCACTTGTGACTATAACCATGTTGCTTGTATCTTTACAATTTATATTGTTTTATTTAGTTTCCTAGTATGATTTGATTGCTTATTAGTAACCTATGACTATCACTAAGGGTTGTACCTTATGATTCTTGATGAATGTATTTTATTCTCCTTATATACACTGAGAACATATGCACCAGACAAATTCCCCGTGTGTCCAAACACACTTGGCCAATAAAGAATTCAATTCAATTCTATTCTATTCAATTCTATTCTATTCCTTACCCTGAAGGCTAAATTAGGTTTACATTTATAAATATAGGAAGTCCTTGGCCAACAATCGAGCCCAAAATTTATGTTGTTAAGTGAGACATTTGCTAAGTGAGTTTTGCCCTCATTTCATGACCTTCCTTGTCATCGTTGTTACATCAATCACTGCAGTTGATAAGTTAGTAGCCCAGTTGTTAAGTGAATCTGGCTTCCCCACTGACTTTGCTCGTCAGAAGGTTGCAAAAAGGGATCATACAACCTTGGGACACAGCAATGGTCATAAGTATGAACCAGTTGCCAAGTGTCTGAATTTTGATCACATGATCATGAGGATAAAGCAAAAATTGTAAGTCTGAAATGCAGTCATAAAGTCACTTTTTCTGTTCCATTGTAACTCTGAACGGTCACTAAATGAACTGTGGAAATTTTGAGTAGTTTGGAGTGGAAATTTTGAGTAGTTTGGAGAACCGGCAAATGCCACCTCTGGCTCGCCCCAGAGTGGAGTGGGAATGGAGATTTTGCAGTATTCTTCCCCTGCCATGCCCACCAAACCACACCCACAGAACCAGTAGTAAAAAAAAATTGAATTTCACCACTGGTCCAGACCAAACATAATTTCTAATGTTGGATTTTTCCCCATAACCAGAAGAAGCCATTGCCATGGCAACTCCACTGCATTGCACAGTAGAAGCCATTTTATAGCAATACAGTAGAAGCCATTTTAAGGCAGAACACGCTGTGTCTTGACAGAACACGCACGCCAAGGGGTTTTAGAAGTATCTTACCCCCACAGTATTTTTTTCCAGAGAGTAAGTCATCTGTATACCAAGTTTGGTTGAAATTGCTCCAGAGTTATGCTGGAACATGCACACACACAAACCATTTATATATATATATATATATATAGATATATAGATAGATAGATAGATAGATAGATAGATAGATAGATAGATAGATAGATAGATAGATAGATAGATAGATAGATAGATAGATAGATATAGATATATAGATAGATAGATAGATAGATAGATAGATAGATAGATAGATAGATGATAGATAGATAGATAGATAGATAGATAGATAGATAGATAGATAGATGATAGATAGATAGATAGATAGATAGATAGATAGATAGATAGATAGATAGATATAGATATGTATTTGTGTTACAACCCCTGGTATGCCTAAATATGGGAGGAAGGTCACTACTCCCTCTTTCTGTCCTTCGGCTCATCTCAGAAAACCATGCAGGCAGAAAACCATATTTTTATTTTATTTTTTTTTATTTTTTTTGAATAATTTTTTATTGTTTTTGTCTTTTTATCACATATTACACTCTTTATATCAACAGTTTGTACAATGTTACATCGTCGTATCTATGTATGTTTTCCTCTCTTTACCATATATTACAATCCTTATGTCATTTTATCTATACATTTTTATGATATTTAACATATTTACCTATTTTTATATACAGTTCTATGTTTATTTATGTATATTGTTTTCGGCTTAAATGTTTTTCTTATTATCCAACCATTCATACCACTTATTCCAAATTTCGTAGTATTCCGATTCTTCTTTGTCCTGTAATTTTTGAGTTAGTTTGTCCATCTCTGCGCACTCCAAAGTTTTTTTTATCACTAATTCGTCTGGCGGTGTATTGTTTTGCTTCCAGCATTGGGCGAAGGCAATTCTAGCTATAGTTAATATATGTGTTAGTAAATATTTAATTTTTTTTGTATAGTTCCCTTTAATTATTCCTAATAAAAAGGTTTCAGGTTTATACTTTACTTGTTCCCCCGTAATTTCTTGTGCCCACTTCCAGATTCTTTTCCAGTATTTTTGCGATTCCGGGCATGTCCACCACATGTGGTAGTAGGTCCCTTCTTCTTTTTTACATTTCCAGCATATCGATTTCAGTGTTGGGTACATTTTTGCTAATCTTGTTGGTGGTAGGTGCCAACGATAAAACATTTTATATATATTATCTTTCAGTGTCGCTGATCTCGTTAATTTATAATTTATATTCCAAATTTTTTCCCAATCCGCTAGATCTATGTTATAACCAAAATTTTTGGCCCATGCTATCATACATCCTTTAACTATTTCTTCTTCTAAGTTTATTTCTAACAAATATTTATACATTTTCGTTATAAATTTGTTTTCTGGGCCAGTTAAGATTTTGTCTATTTGTTGCAATTCCGTATATATTCCATATTCTTTTATATCTTTTTTATATCTTGATTGTATTTGGAGGTATGGCCACCAATCTATATTGATATTATTCTCTTTTAGTTCTTGGTTCGTTTTCAAATTCCCCTGGTTATCTAATATTTCACTATATCTAACCATTTTTGATAAATCTAGCGTATTGGGGTGTATCATGGCTTCCATGGTGGAAAGCCATGCCGGTATTTTCATATAGTGTTTTGCTTTAATTTTATTCCAGACTTGAATTAATGCTTCTCTAATGTAATGTCTGTGGAAATATTTTTGCTTCTTTTTACTCTCTTCCCATAAGAAAAAGTGCCATCCTGTTTGTAGGTCGTGGCCTTCTATTGCTAATATTCTTTTGTTTTTTAGATTTATCCAATCTTTAATCCAAATTAGTGCTGCTGCATTGTAGTAGAGTTCCCAGTCAGGTAGTCCCATACCACCTCTGCTTCTATCGTCCTGTAATGCTTTCAGTTTTATCCTAGCTTTTTTCCCTTGCCAGATGAATTTTAGTATTATTTTATTCAATTCAGTAAAAAAAGTTTTCTCTAGTTTTATGGGAATCGTTTGAAATAGATATAGGACTCTTGGTAGTATGTTCATTTTTATAGTTGCTATTTTCCCTAATAGCGATAGTTGTAGTTTCCCCCATAATTCTAGGTCTTTTTTTATTTGTTGCACTAATTTTGTGTAATTATTTTCTTTTATGGTTGAGCACTTTGCAGTTAGCCATATTCCTAAATATTTGACTTTCTTTACTACCTGGAGTCCTATTGTTTTTTCTAATTCTTTGTTCTGTTTTTCCTTCAAATTTTTGGTTATTATTTTAGTCTTTTCTCTATTAATTTTTAGTCCTGCCACATCTCCATATTTTTCTAGTTCTTGCATTAACCTGTTCCCTGTTTCTAATGGATCTTCTATGATAAATACTAGGTCATCCGCAAAGGCCTGTATTTTGTATTCTTCCTTTTTAGTTTTGGTTCCTCTTATTTCCTGGTTTTTTCTAATTCGTATCAGAAGGCTTTCTAGCGTCAGAATAAAAAGCAGAGGTGATAGTGGGCAGCCTTGTCTCACTCCTTTCGTTATTTCAAAAGACTCTGTCTTCTCCCCATTCAATAGTATGCTTGCCTTTTGGGTGGAGTATATTGTTTCTATTAATTTTTCAAATTTATTTCCTAGATTCATATTTTTAATTTGTTGTTTCATGTATTGCCAATTTAAATTATCGAATGCCTTCTGTGCATCCAGGAATACAAGTGCCACTTGTTTCTCTGTATGCACCTCATAGTACTCCAAGATATTAGCAATTATTCTGGTATTATTTCTAATTTGTCTTGTTGGGAGAAATCCATTTTGATCTGGGTGTATGTAATCATTTAGTAATCTTTTTAGTCTCTCCGCTATTATTGTTGCAAATATTTTGTAGTCCACATTCAGCAACGAGATTGGCCTGTAATTTTGAATTTGGTTGTGGTCTGTACCTTCTTTATATATTAACGTAATGTATGCTTCCCTCCATGTGTTTGGTATTTTTGCTTTCGTCAATGTTTCGTTGTACATCTCCAACATTAGGGGTTCTATTGATTCATTCAGATCGTTTATCGTTTTGTACCATTCTGCTGGGAATCCATCTGGACCTGGTGTTTTATTATTTTTCTGTTTTTGAATTGCCTGTTTCAGTTCAATATTTGTTATTTGTTTCGTTAGCATTTCTTTCATCTCTTCCGGTATTACTGGGGGTTCTTCTTTGTTCAAATATTCTTGTATTTGTTTGTCATCTACTTGTTCCCCCTTGTATAACTTCTCGAAATATTTATGTACAATCTTTTTTTTCCCTTCCATTGTGTGTTGTAATTCACCCGTTTCCTCTTGGAGTTGATATATTAGTCTTTTTTCTCTTTCTTTTCTCAATCTATAAGATAACCACCTTCCTGGTTTATTTGCTTGTTTAAAAAAAATTTGTTTCGTTAGTTTTAAGTGTTTTACTATTTCTTCCTGGACTAGTATGTTTAATTTGTGTTTCGCTAGCATCCAATCTTTTCTAATTTTGTCACTTTGTGGTTTGTTTTGGAGTTCTTTTTCTAGGTTCTCAATTTCCTTCTCTAATGCTTTCTGTTGTGCCCATTTTTCTTTATTTCTTTTTGCTGCATAAGCTATAATGATTCCTCGTATGTAGGCTTTCATGGTATCCCATAGATTTTGTATTGATGTCTGTTCTTTTGTGTTTTCTTTGAGAAATAGTCCCAACTCACTCTTACACTTTTGGATAAATTCTTTTTCTTTTAATATTTGCAGGTTTAATGTCCATCTTCGTCTAGTTTTTTTTTCCCCTTTCCAGATTATTTTAATGGGGTTATGGTCTGCCCAGGTGTTTGGTAGTATTTCAATTTTATATATTTCTGCCCCGATTTTCTTATTCATCCATGCCATGTCGATCCGTGACCAAGATTGGTGTGGATTTGAGTAAAAGGTAAATTGTTTTTTATTTGGTTCCATTTTTCTCCAGATGTCTATTAGATTTAGCTCTTCCATCATCTCCATACATGTTGTTGGTAATACTTTTTTTTTGTTTTTGGTTTTTTTGTCACTTACATAGTCTATTTTGCTATCTACTATGGCATTATAGTCTCCTATTATACAGATGTTTTCCCCTCCAATTTCTCTGATTTTTTCATGTAGTTTTTTATAGAAATTTTTCTGGTCTTCGTTTGGGGCATAAATTGCTACCAGCAATATTGGTTTTTGGTTTATCCATATCTCTAAAATTAATATTCTTCCCCTTGGATCTGCATAGATTAAGCTTGTCTTTATTCTCTCTTTAACATAAATTGCTAATCCTTTTCTTTTTTCTTCTGCCGATGCTGTATATAATTTCCCCAATTTCGGACATTCTAAGTATTTTATGTCTTGTTGTTTGATATGTGTTTCCTGTAGACATATTATGTCTGCTTTTTGTTTTATTAATTTTGCCCAGATGTGTTTTCTTTTTGTTAGTGAATTTAAACCATTGACATTTACAGATAGTAGTTGGATTTCTTCCTCCATTTTCCTAGATCTCTACTTGTCCTTATTTTTATTTGTCTCTAGTTTCTTTTTGACTTCTTGTTTTTGGTCTTACTTCTTCTTCTTTCTGTTGTTCTTCCTCTTCCCTGCTACGTCCTCCCTGTCTTCCCTCCCTTGCCTTTTGTTGTCTTTCTTCCCTTCTTCTATATTCTATTTCCTCTTCTGTGTTTTGTTTCTCTTCTGGATACATTAATTGCTCGTATAATTCCTGTGCTTTTTCAAGGTTGTCAATTTTAATTCTCTTCTCCTGCCATGTTACTAACATCCCTTCTGGTATTAACCATCTAAATAGTATCTCCCTCTTAATTAATTGCGTGGCCAAAAATTGGTAGTCTCTTCTCTGTTCCCTCACTCTTCGTGGGATTTGTTTTAATATTAGTATCTCCTTCCCCTCGTACATCATCGGTTCTTCTCTTGTTATTTTATATAGTATGTCTCTTACTTTTTTCCTCGCGAACCTGATGTGCACTTCTCTGGGTAGTCGATGTTTCCTCGCATAATTAGTGGTAACTCTATAAATGTCGTCGAGTTCATTTATGATCTCTTGCTTGTCTGTGTTTAAAGTTTTTGCAATTAAGCCAGACATTATCGTAGTTAGGTCTTCACCTTTTACCTCTGTCACATTCTGAAAGCAGAGGTAGAAAGCTGCACGGTCCATCTCCATGTGAATAAGTGATTCCTCTAGCTTTTTATTTGATGCTTTCATTTGTTGTTCAACCTGGTTTATTTTTGTTTCTGTCTGTTCTGTTCTTTTTTCTACTTCTTTTATTAATTGTTCATTCTTTCCCAGAGCTTGTTGTATAGTTTCCATTTTATCATCTAATTTCTGTATATCTTTCTTGACTTCATTTTTCATTTCACACATCTCTGCTTTCATTTCATTCATATCTATTTTCATTTCATTCATATCTTTTTTCATTTCATCATGGTTTTTTGTTGCTGTTTCTTGGAATTTTAGCATAGTTTCTTGAATGGTTTGCAGCACTGTCTGTATATTTTCAGTATTCGACCCCACATTTGTTTTTTCTGTTTCATTCATTTCTTCTGTTGGCCCTTTGGATGTTGGGGGGGCCGACGAACCCCTTGTTGTTGGGTTTATTGCAGGGTTGATGTTCATCTTTTTTCCACTTCTAAGTGCTGTTGATGTTATATTTGCCATTTCTCTTATAGTTTTATCTTGTTCTGAAAGTATCTTGTATATATTGTCCCAAACTGGCATTCAATCTTTCCCCCCACCTTCTTTCTTTTTTTTTTTTTGTCTTAGTATATCCGCATTAATCTTAGTATACTATATAAATTTTAAGTAATACAGTATAATAATAATAATAATAATAATAATAATAATAATTATACAATAATATCTAGAGGTGTTGGGAGAAGGGGTTATATAGGCAGGGAGGGAGGACTGGGGAGAGTCTCAATATTTGTTCATTTTAACATTTACAGTGCTATATTTAAGTACTTAAATGCTTAGATTGTTTCTTAATAATGTCAAATTTAAACTTATTTAAATGGTTGTGGCATATATAGCTAGTAATTGCCACCAGGATTCACACTTACTTATTTATGGTTATAGCAATGTAGCAATAAATATATATATATAAATAACGCTATTTGTCTTAAATATTGATTAATTTAAATATTTGATTATAAAGATTATAACAATTGTATAAAGTTAATATAGACAGTTCATTCACCACTTTTTCCTCTGTGTTTCTTTAAGTTTAGAGCTTCTTTAAATTCTTTTAAGTTCTTTTCAAGTCCTTTCTTCCAACTTTGCTCAGATACTCCAGCACTTCTAAGTTGTTACAATGTTGCAATTTCGTCGGCTTTCTCTTCCGCCTTGATACTTTGTTGCTCTATAATTAATGGCTGTCTGCTGCTGTTCCCCAGTCTAGCACGATCTTTCAAAGTCTCCTTCTGTCTCCTTTCTCCTGCTACCCGAGTCCACAGTAGCCTCAGCCAGATCGTATTTCTTTCCCCCTCGTTTCTGTTCGGGCTCCTTTTAAACTTTAAAGTGTCGCTCTCACCTCTTTCAGTGGCCTTTTTGATGGGGTTTTCACGCCAGATCTCTGGAGTCTCCCTGTTTGCCCGTTCTCCTCTATAGTTTAGGTACATCTTTTCCCAGCCTGTAGCTCTCCGCTGTGTTCACTTGTATCAGGCGTTGCAACAATGTAGCAAAAGTTGATTCAATTCTCTTCCTTCCTTCTTCTATTTGGTGGTTTGCCGAGGCTTCAGGTCCACCATTCAGTGCAGCAAGCGGCGAACGTTTACACGCTGGGTTAAAAAGGGTATCTCCAGTCGTAACGGGCGATCGCCTTCCGCCTCGTTCGTTCTGGGGTATCCCTACTTCTCCGCTTCACCCTACAAGCTCAGCGTATCCCCCTGGGGGATCCTCCAGGCGTGTATATGGGGGTTCGAAGAGCAGAGCCCTGCTTTCTTCCCCCCACTCGCCTCCACGTTACCACCGGAAGTCCCCATATTTTTATTTTTTTAATGTTGCCTTTTTTATATTTGTGTTGTATTTGTACTGATAAATAAATAAAGAGAGTCTAGTATAGATCTATTTCGAGCTAATTAGCTCTCATCAGCTAGCCATACCCTTACTGGGATTCGAACCTGGAGCTCAACTGATAAGGAGTCGAGCCTGTGGCTTAGTGGCTAAGACTTCTGCCTAAGATATAATACAGCCCAGGTTCGAATCCCAGTAAGGGTATGGCTAGCTGATGAGAGCTAATTAGCTCGAAATAGATCTATACTAGTCTCACTTTATTTATTTATCAGTACAAATACAACACACACACACACACACATATAGATATAGATATAGATATATATAGATATAGATATAGATATAGATATAGATAGATAGATAGATAGATATAGATATAGATATGTATATATATGCATATATATGTGTATAGATAGATAGATAGATAGATAGATAGATAGATAGATAGATAGATAGATGATAGATAGATAGATAGATAGATAGATAGATAGATAGATAGATAGATATAGAGAGAGAGAGATAAAGGGACATTTTTATTTCTGTATTTTGTAGGCTAGAGTGGCACCTGGAAGGACATTAGCTACTGTATCTCTAAAGTAAGACTGAAGATGGGAGTGGCTGTTCTTCAGATGAAGCCATCTGTGAAAATTATTTTTATTCAAACTCAGAAAAAAGACAGCCCGAAGCTCCCATTTGGCAATGAAATGTCCTTTCTCTTTGAGTAGCATGTCTCCAGTGTTTCCTGACGACAAAAAAGGGCCAGAGTCAGGCATCTTTAAATAATGATGCACACATACATTTTTGTAGAATTCAGAGAATGTGATTTAAAGATCCAAAATTCACATTGTCAGACAATTTAAAAGAAAGCTTCCTTTAAAAACAATTGTGTGTATTATTTGTACAGTATATGACCCAGCTAAATTGTTTAAAGGAAATTTTAATCATTATGGGAAATGTGAAAAAACATGAAGGGATGAAAAAGTGAACGCTCACTTATGACAAGGGTCCATGGAGTGTTGGCTTTATGTATGATTCAATGTGGCTATCTTCTTTCTTTCTTTCTTTCTTTCTTTCTTTCTTTCTTTCTTTCTTTCTTTCTTTCTTTCTTTCTTTCCTTCCTTTCTTTCTTTCTTTCTTTCTTTTCTTTCGTGTGTGTTCCAGCATAACTCTGGAACGCCTTGAGCAATTTCAACCAAACTGGGTATACACATGACTTACTCTCTGGAAAGGAACATTGTGGTGGCAAGACACCCCTAACACTCCTCAGTGTGTGTATGCATGTGTGTGTCCGTTTGCGAGTGTGTGTTCCAGCATAATTCCAGAATGCCTGGGCCGATGAAATGAAAAGGACTGAATTATATCTAGTGTCAAGTCACAGTACTTTTGACAGTGATAGTGTGCATTTTGGATTCATGGTACAGATACAGCCTGTTGTGCCTTAAAATGACTTCTACTGTACAGCACAGTGGAGTTGCCATGGTAACGGCTTCACAGTACTCCACAAGGGGGCTCCCACTAATACAGGATTGGGATAAATACATACCTAGGCTACGCCGGGTTATCAGGTAGTTATATATACAAAAACAAAAGACTACAGTAACACCAATAATGGGGTAGATGATGATAAAGATGGTTGATTTGTCGAATGGTTAAATTGACTTGCTGGCTAAGGAGGGAATTACGACTACTTTTATTAAAAACCAACCAACCCTGAAAACTGTTTATAGACTTTTTGTTGAAGATGGCTAAAAATTAACTGATTTTTTGTGGGGGTTTTGTTTGGGGAAAGAAGAAAACTACAATACGCAACATGGAAGGGTACAAATGCTAATTGCAATGTTTGTAGCTGTTGCAAAGATTAAAAGTCTTTGTTACATTTACCATTTTATAATATTTTGTTTCTTCTAATGGTTCTGTAGTCTTTTTTTAAAAAGGTAAAGGTAAAGGTTACCCTCGCACGTACTGTATGTGCTAGTCGTTCCCGACTGTAGGAGGCGGTGCTCATCTCAATTTCAAAGCCGAAGAGCCAGCATTGTCTGAAGACGTCTCCGTGGTCATGTGGCCGGCATGAATAAAAGCCAGAGGCGCACAAAACTCTGTTACCTTCCCACCAAAGGTGGTTCCTATTTTTCTACTTGCATTTTTACGTGATTTCGAACTGCTAGGTTGGAAGAGGCTGGTACAAATAACAGGAGCTCACTCCGTTACACGGTGCTAGGGATTTGAACCGCTAAACTGCCAACCTTTCTGATTGACAAGCTCAGCGTCTTAGCCATTGAGCCACTGCTCAGAAGGAGAGGAGAGGAGAAGGGCGAGAGGAAAGGAGAAAAGGGAAGAGAGGAAGAGAGAGAGGAGAGGAAGGAGAGAGGAGGGGAGGGTTGCAGTGCCCCGCAGTCTCCTTTTGCCACCTTCTTACATGCAAAGTCCAGAGGGAAGGCAGATTCACTTAACCACGTTACAAGCTTAACAACTGCAGTGATTCACTTAACAACCGTCGCAAGAGGTCATAGAGTGGGACAAAATTCAAATGTTTCATTTAGCGACATAAATTTTGGACTCTGTTGTGGGTGCACAGCCAACCACCCTACCTAAAGACTGTTGCCTCAGCCTAATCTACCTCACGGGATTGTTTCCATGGGGAAAGTAGGAGGAAGAAAACTATGCTGCATATGTTCACCAGCTCACGTTATTTGTAAAAAAATAATAAAGGCAGGATGTTAGTAAATAAAAATAAATAAATTGTTGAATTAACAAACATGGAAAGGTTTCAGTTAATCTTAGGTCTCAATAAATATAATTAACATTACAATTATAAACTGGTAAGGCACTTTCACTCATCACATCTAGCCTATATATCCAGTTTCTCTTCCCTTCCTCCATGCCAGTTTATATCTTGCAAATTGATATTTACAATTGATATATAGTTCATATAATATACATATGCCAATATTTAGTCCTCTTTCTGCTGAGGTAAGATACAGGTCACAACATTTCCTGCTTTTTAGTAATATTTGTTGGTCAAAAAAGGTGCTATGAGATTTCTCCAGGAAACATTTGAATCCTAGTTACCAAACCAGACAATGCAAGTCTTGGCTTTAAGCTTCTCTCAACAAGCCAACATTTATTCCAAATCATGGTGGGTTTTTTTAACTAGGAAGCAATTTTGCAAAGTTCACTTACCTGAAAGTCTCAAAAAGCTTCACACCCTTCTTCTTCTTCTTCTTCTTCTTCTTCTTCTTCTTCTTCTTCTTCTTCTTCTTCTTCTTCTTCTTCTTCTTCTTCTTCTTCTTCTTCTTCTTCTTCTTCTTCTTCTTCTTCTTCTTCTTCCTCTTCCTCTTCTTTTCTTTTTGTTGAGTAAACACCAGGTTGGGCTTAAACTGCGAGCCAATGTTTATTTATTTATATTTTGTATCACTAAACCGCCTTTCTATCCTCAAAGAAGGGCTAACGTGGCAGTAGGTAAGCAAAACAATGGTTCATGAGGCCACCAAATCAGCCTCTCTCAGACAGTTTTTAATTATTATCAGATGTTCCACTCAGCTGCAGTCCATTAACCTAACAGGTTAACTCCTTAAAAGCAAGGGAGTTTCCAAATTGGGCAACTTTTCAAAGATTTGTGGCCTTCAACTCCCAGAATTCCTCAGCCAGCCCATGCTGACTGTGGAATTCTGGGAGTTGAAGTGCGTAAGTCCATGCTGACTGGGGAAGTTAGCCATGCAGGGAATTCTGGGAGTTGAAGTCCACAAGTCTTAAAAGTTGCCAGGGTTGGAGACTTCAACTCCCTAAAGCTGTGATGGCAAACCTATGACACACATGCCAAAGATGGCACGCAGCGCCCTCTCTGTGGGTATGCGAACTGTTGTCCCAGTTCAGCTCTACTATGCTTGTGCCGGCCAGCTGGTCTTCGGGTCTCTGTCACGCATGCACAGGGGGAGGGTGCGTGCAGGGGGCATGTGCATGTGCGGGGGGGACTCACATGCATGGGGGCAGCGCACATGCAGTGGGCCATGCATGCATGCATGGGGGCAGGGCACATGCGTGGGACCGTGTGCACATGAATTGCAGAGAGATACTATATTCTCTAGTAAGGTCCTTGTTCTGAATCAGTTTTGGATAGTAATTGTTTTTTTCCCCAGGAAAACTTTTGCCACGAAGGGGTTAATTCAAACATGAGGATAAAAGCTTGAACATAAAGGCAGTCCATGACTTATGACCCGCATTTGAGCTCAAAGTTTCCGTTGTTAACTAAGCAAGGCAGTTGCTGTAAGTGACTTTGCCCTCACTTTATGGCTCTTTTGCCACAGTTGTTAAGCGAATCTTTGCAGTTGTTAAGCAAATCATGGGGTCACGACAAATGGCTTCCTCCGTTGACTGCCTGTCTGAACACACGATTGTGGGGATGATGTGACTGTCATGTGCGCAAAACGGATGCAAGCTACTTTTTCAGTGACTTTCTAACCAGTGGTGGGATTCAACCATTTTGCTGAGCGTGTGCTTTACACTTTGCCCAAACCAGTCCAAACAGGCTGAATCCCACCTGATTTCTAACTTTGAATGGTCGCTAAATCAATTATTGTTAGTCCAGTATTTAAGGGGGTGGAGAAACCTTTGGATAATTTTGCCTTCTGGAAGCCCATTACTCTTATATTGTATCCTTAAAATCTTTACGAAGAGAAAGGGTTAGGGGCTTTAGCCTTATTCCTTCTACGGATGTCACTTTTTCCCCATTTTTTATTTCCTGATGGCCTGTTGGGAGTTCGCACACTGGCAGTTGCGTTCCTAACCCTGCAAATGTGGCCCAACACTGGTGTAGCAGTGAAATTACAATTCACACAGCATATAAAATCAGGGGTGTCCAACCTTGGTAACTTTAAGTACTTGTGCACTTCAATTCCCGGAATTCTGGCAGTTGAAGTCCACAAGTCTTCAAGTGGGCAAGGTTGGAAACCCCCGATTTACGTGCTATTGGTAGAACTTTTTAAAGCAATATGTTTTGTTCTGACTCAGATCTCCAAACACAACAAACCCTCTGAAGTGAACTCAGATTCCTTTATTAGGAGCGCCAGCAGCCCCGGCAAATTTTCTCTCTCACAGCAGGCTAACAAGTCTGTTTGGCAGGGAGATGAAGAGTTGTCGGCCCCATCTATTCATCTCCACCCCGTGCCTTTTATCCCCAGATCTTCTGTTCCAAAGATCAGCCCATAGATTTCCACTGCTCTCCTCTCTGCCTCCTGCGCATCCGCGCATCAGGCACTGGACCCAGCTGTTCCTCCTCTTCCTCATCAGCCACCTCCAGACCTGGGGGCTGTTGACTCTCCATCTGAGGGATGACGGACGGCCCAGGCTCCGGTTCTGCCTCTCTCTCTCTCTCTCTCTGCCAGCTCCATTCCCTCTTCCCCCTCAGAGCTCTCAGGTTGCCTTGATGCTGACCCTGACTCCCATGCCACCTCATTGGATTCAGCTGCTAGAGGGGCCGGCGACCGACAGGCCACAAAACCAACATAATACTTCTGATTAACAATGCTTAGGGAACGCTGGGCCCTCTTCTCTTTGAATTGCTACAGTATTCTGCATCATCTCTGCTGTAAAAGAAATCGGAATATTCCCAAGATGAAGAGTAGAATAAAGAGAATACACAGCAAGTAACGATGATATAAAAAGGAATGCAGTGGCTCAGTGGCTAATATGCTGCGCTTGTCGATCAGAAAGGTCGGCAGTTCGAATCCCTAGAGCCGCGTAACTGAGTGAGCTCCCATTACTTGTCCCAGCTTCTGCCAACCTAGCAGTTCGAAAGCATGTAAAAATGCAAGTAGAAAAAATAGGGACCGCCTTTGGTGGGAAGGTGACAGGGTTCCGTGCGCCTTTGCCGTTTAGTCATGCCAGCCACATGACTACAGAGACATCTTCGGACAGCGCTGGCTCTTCGGCTTTGAAATGGAGATGAGCACCGCCCTCTAGAGTCGGGAATGACTAGCACATATGAGCGAGGGGCACTTTTACCAGTGATATACTTATGTACCATTACATATAACAAAACCCCAAAAAACCTAACTTGGAAAAGGGAATGTCTATGATCCGCATGAGTCATTGCACAATAGGATTTTCAATTTATTCTCTTTGCCACAGTACAAATATTCATAAATCAATCGTCCTTTCACTGTCAAAGTTTGTAAACAAGTGCCCACATTTCTCCCAAACCCAGGTTTACATCTGTGAATAGCCCCGTCGTGGTAAAAAGACCGACGTATTCCCACTTGGGTGTGAAATCCACAACCGCTTCTCTTGACACATATTTCTACCCAGGCAGCCTGTGCAATGCGATAAAATCATAGTGAAGGCTCTGGATTAGCGCGATCTTTAACAACATGACCCAATCTGTTAGGTTAATAAATGTATTTAAAACGAGATTCCAGGCCCAGAAGTTAACGGTTAGAAATGCTAACTTCTACGTAGAAACGACCTAAAAAAAACCTGCAACAGTGAACCAACTCATCTCTTCCTTTATTTTTACTTTGCAAAGATACTTTCCAGTCGGGAGAACAGTAGTGCAATTTTAAGTAAGTTGTACTTCATTCAAAAGTTATGTTATGTCCAGTACACAATAATCATAGCTTCTATGGAAAGATTAAGAAGATGCTCAGGTAAACAAGGGAAGGAAAAAAAAATGGCAAGCCCACGGAGGCTTACGAAGTCCGTTAAAGCTTGTGTTAAAGTGTTGCTGATCTTTTATTTTTTTTAATTTTAGAAATGTTTTATATATAAACTAAAAAAAAAAAAGCAGAAATAAATAGACGAATGACCGTTAAGTAGTAAAACTGTCTTGAAATTGAAAAATTTCTCATTGACAGCTTGATGCACTTTGAACTTTTAAAACAGAAGAAAAAGAAGAGTTGACCTAAGATAATTTCTTGCTGTGGCTTAGAAAAGTCTTGACAACTACATTCTTAATTTAAATAATAACAATACGAATAATGACCGCAGAGTCAAAAAGAATGCCGTGTGGTTGAAAAGGGGGAATCTCCCCTCTCTCCAAGCAGTCTTACTTGGATTTCTTCTTGAAAAGGCTCTTGATTTTGGATGGTTTTTTGTTCCGCTCTCCGTTGTGATAAAGGTCTTGTGAAATGGTACTTATCCGGGAGGCGGAAGAAGGTTCGTGCCCAGCTCGGCTTTCGCTGCTGGTGGAGGAACATGACGTGTGCCGAGGTTTGGGGAGCGGAACACTGCTGCCGCCGCCGCTGCTGGAGAGCTGGTTCATGCTGCAGGACTTCTCCAGGATGCCGTTGTACACTTTGCTCGCGGGACTGAAGATCATACTTTTCGTTTCCGTTAGCCCCACGCAGTCTGGAGAACCCCTGGAGATATCGGCGGTGAGGGAGGAAGAGTCTCCAGTAGAGGATTGTTCTAAGGACACATCCTCCTGGGATGTCTTTTGAGGTGACAGGGGTTGATATATTTTGAGGCTCGAAGGGGGAGACTGCTTCCTTCCCACGGAAGAATTGAAGGAATCGCACTCGGAAACGGTATCCTGGACTTCCCTAGAAACACAGAGGAGACACATCAAGAGATCGAGTTAATCTGTACAGTCACTCAAGTCCATTGAATGGGCAACGTGATAAGGTTTACCATATTTTTTTGGAGTATAGGACGTACCTAGCTTTTTTGAGGAAAATAAGAAACAAAAAAAATCTGCCTCTGCCTCCCAGCAATTTGTCTCCTTGCAGCAAACAGCCTGTTTCAGTTTCAGCTTCAGCACAGCCTGATTAGCACAAGCAGCAGGTTGTCGATTGTATCGGCCTCCCGACCATCAGCTGTTTTGGGCTGCAGGGATTGCCATAGCCTATTGCCACCTCCACATGCCCCATTTTTGGCCTCCGCACGCCCAGTTTCGGCACTCTGCGTGCCCCATTTTCTGCGCGTTCTGGGCAGTGGGGATCAGAATGGGAGGAAAATGGAGTATGTGGAGAGTGAAAATGGGGCGTGCAGAGGCCAAAAATGGGATGCAAAGGCCAAAAATGGAGCTTGCAGAGGCAACAAATGGCAATGGCAATCCCTGCAGCCTGAAACAGCTGATAGTCAGGAGGCTGATCCAAACAACAATCAGCTGCTTGTGCTAATCAGGCTGTACTGAAGCTGAAACTGAAACAGGCTGTTTGCTGTTTGGTGGAAGGAGGCAAATTGCTGGGAGACAGAGGCCAAAGGGTGGGGGCCGGCAGGTTGGCAGGGCCACATTCGGTGTATAAGATGCACCCTCTTTTGGGGGGGGTGCGTCTTATACTCTGAAAAATATGGTACATACAGGCAGTCCTCAACTTACAACAGGCACCGTTCAAAGATGCAATGACTTATGACAGGTTTCACACTTATGACCACTGCAGAATCCCCATGGTCATGTGATCAACCTTCAGCTGCTTGGCAACTGACTCATAATTGTGAGGGCCGCAGGGTCTCGTGTGATCCCATTTTGGGACCCCCGGACAAACAAATTCAACGGGGAAGCCAGATTTAGTTAGCAATCGAATTACTAAGTTAACAACTGCAGTGATTCACTGAACAACTATGACAAGGAAGGCCATAGATTGGGGCAAAATTCACTTAAAAATTTTTACTTAGCAACATACATTTTTGGCTAAAATCTTTTTGTAAGTCAAGGACTATCTGTATCTGTCATGAAAGATTCATAGATTATGCTCATTATGGAAGGAAACAATATGTTCGAAAAACCTTCCATTCCTTCCCCATATCTCATTTTAGGCTTCAAAACCAGAGGGAAGGTTAACTTGCAGGGAGAAGTGGCAGATTTCGGCAAAATCCATATGTTGCCAGCTGCCACAGCTGAGAGCCTACGATTAGAGCAGTGGCATTTCTAACAATAGGGGAGGTCACGAGATAACTTTTTGCCTACTGAAAATATTAAGATGGAAACTCAAAATGAGTTGACTTATGCAGAAGCTCCATTGCATTGGCTTCACAATCAGTGACGGTTTTATTTCCATCACAACAGCCTAAACACTGGCAGTTTCTTTGTGATTTGTGGTAGAGCAACCAACAAGCGTATCTCTAAAAGTCTGGGTATTTGTGGTCAGTAATCTTCGGTTTGATATGCAAAACCCTATAGACAAATTAGAACTATGTTTTGAAGGCTCCGCTAGGTGGCAATGTGAGCCAGTCATGTCTAATCTAGAAAGCTAAGCAAACCCTGGTTAGTATTTGAATGGAAGTCTATGCTGGAGTCCCAGGAACCAGACTGGGGAGGGGAAGAGGACTTCCAGAGAATGCAATAATGAATTATTTCTCTATTATTAAAACAAAAAGCTTCATGGGTGTGTCCACATTAACTTAAGAGGCCTCCAATTCTACTCAAAGAATAGCTCCAAAATGAGATAGGCAGCACATAAAGAGGTAGGTAGGTAGATGATGAGAGAGAGGAGGGGAAAGAGAGGGGGGGACGGACAGAGGTAGGGAGAGACAGACAGACAGACAGTGAAGACAGACAGATGGATAGTGGGATAGGGAAGATGGATGGATGAATGGATGGATGGATGGATGGATGGATGAATGGATGGATGGATGGATGGATGGATGGATGGGCGGGCGGGCAGGCAGGCAGATACAGAAGGTAGGTAGGTAGGTACGTAGGTAGATGATAGATAGATAGATAGATAGATAGATAGATAGATAGATAGATAGATAGATAGATAGGCCGAGTTTGGAGACCCCTGATCTAAGGTTACCACAATTTCTCTGCTCATCATAGTCTTTCAGTTCTAACGGGAAATATATACCATATTTTTCGGACAAAAGACACTCTGAAGTATAAGACGCATCTAGCTTTTGGGGAGGAAAATAAGGGGGGGAAATCTGCCTCTGCCCCCCAGCAATTTGCCTCGTTGCAGCAAACAGCAAACAGTCTGTTTCAGTTTCAGCACAGCCTGATTAGCTGATTGTCGATTGGATCCACCTCCCAACAATCATCTGTTTAAGGCTGCAGGGTTTGCAGTAGCCTATTGCTCCCTCCGTGTGCCCCATTTTCTGCCCGTTCTGGGCAGCGAGGATTGGAATGGGCAGAAAATGGGGCGTGCGGAGGCAAAAAAACGGGGCTCTCAGAGACCAAAAATGGGATGCAGAGGAGGAAAATGGGGCACGCGGAGGCAGAAAATGGCAATGGCAATCCCTGCAGCCTGAAACAGCTGATGGTCAGGAGGCGATCCAACCAACAATCAGCTGCTTGTGCTAATCAGGCTGTACTGAAGCTGAAACTGAAACAAGCTTTTTGCTGCAAGGAAGCAAATTGCTGGGAGGCAGAGACCAAAGGGTGGGGGTCAGCGGGTGGGCAGGCAACATTCAGTATATAAGTCACACCCAAATTTTCACCCTCTTTTTTTTGGGGGGGGGTGCACCTTATACTCCAAAAAATATGGTATATTTGTTTTTTGTGCTAGGGTTCAGAGTGGAGAATGCCCAGAATTCATCCTCCATCATCTGTTCTAATGTGGTCTGCGCGTGAAGGTGCCAAAGTTCGTACCACTGCTTGTCAGCGGTGAAGTAAATTGCTTCCTCCTCTTCTTCGGTACGGTAAGCAGCAGGGCAACTGGACACGGAGAGGAGGTCAGGGTCCGCAGAGTGCAGAGTGGCTTGCGTGTGCGCAGCGTGGGGTGTTTGTGCTGTATGTTGCAACTGAGGCGATGACGGCACCACATTTCGCCTGGAGCGATACATGCTGCTACTCCGTGCTAAGGTGCTGGTTTTCACAGCAGACCCTGAGAATAACAGAAAGAAACAGATTCAGAAGCCCGTTCATCAGTCCAGCTTCCCTACCAAAACATTACTCTGCAAAGACAGAAAAAGTCTCTGGAAGACCTCTTTTTATAAAGGTTTTGTTTGTTTTTTCTTCCTAATCATCTTCTTTTAACAACCCCATAATCCCTTGTGGGGTGGAGCCTGGGCAAGTGAGTGGCGCTAGCAGAGTGTTTTAATGACCAGGTGACCTTCTTGTCACCAATGCAGAGTTTTGTTCAGCAGATTTATTTCATTGTGCCCAGAGAGAGAAATATCTGCCTCTACCTAGGATTGAACTCGCAGCCTCCTGATTGTGAGGCGAGAGCTCCACCTCTAGGCCACTGCACCACTCCTTTTCTCCCCCTTCCTAATGCTCTTCTTTAAAATACAGCAGCACATGAGAAAGACATGGTTACCGCCTAGTACAGGAGTCAGCAACTTGTGGCTCTGGAGCCGCATGTGGCTTGTTCATCCCTCTGCTCCGGCTCCCTGTTGCTGGTTGGATCCACAATGGATAGGGCTTTCAGTTAGGACAGGTAGAGGAACAAGGATGCTGTGCTAGGAGGAGACTCTATGGTGTGGGAACCAGACTTCCGGTTGGCTCTAGAATTGAACCGGGGGCTTCCCATTTAGGACCTTTGTAGCTCTTTGAGTCTTTAAGGTTGCTGACCATTGGCCTAGTAAGAGAAGGCCACCTGAGTCAAACATTTAACCAAAACCAACACAGTCCCTTTCCATTAAATCCAAAAGAAAAGTCTCGGGTTTTCTGTTTATGTTCACTTTAAGAATTTTCTGCATTAAAGGTATTAATCTTGGGGGTGGGGGGCATTTTGAACGTTGTTGTATATGTTGAGGGTGGCAAGACTACTCTATGCACAGAAATGGAAGGTCACCTCGATCCCCACAATGAACGAATGGCTGCAAAAATGGATCGAGATAGCAGAGATGGCTAAATTGACTGCTTTGATCGAAGAAGAAAATACAAATACTTTTATTTCCACTTGGAAACCACTTCTGGACTTTGTGCTTGAGGTGGGAAAAAAATGAAACTTTGACTCTGGGTTTTACTGATTAGAAAGATTTGTTGTTGTAGAAATGGCTACTTTATACCATTATGTAAAAGTCAAAAGTTGAGGTTTGAGGTTAATTCCACCACCGAAGGGAGTTGGAAATCAATGCCTTTCCCACCCACCCCCTTTTCGTTCCCCCACTTCTCTCTTCCTCTAAACTCCCTAAAAGGAGGCAAATGACCATCTGTCTGCAAGGAATATAAATCCTCCCATTCCCCACCATCCAGTCAGAGCTGAAGAAGCTTCTTGGATGAGAAGGGAAATGTCTTCAAAGGGAAAAAAAAACCAGTTGTCTCTTGAATAAAAAGCATCTTTGGGACAACCATGACCTGGATGACTGAGAATCATAGACATTTAGCAAGCCCCAATTATGTGTGTCTCCCCGTCGTCTGAGGTCATCTGAGATATCCCACCACATACCATGGAACTGGGAAATGATGGGAGGGGTATCTTCATCGAGGTCGTCGACTCCCCCCGCGATTGGGTAGGGTGGGATGGATACTCGCGGCATGACCACCCAACTGTGATCTGAATAGAGGGAGGAGGTCAGGCTTGGCAGCCCTGAGTTATAGGCTATTTGGAAGCCGCAGATCTTCTCAATCTGCTGCCATCGGTAGAGTCGCTCCCTCAAGCAGGTAGTTAATTCAGAAAGTGCTTTCCTAGGAAGAAGTCAAGAGATTAAAACACGCTATGTCACACACCCACAACAATACAGATTGTCCTCGACATACAACAGCTCGTTTAGTGACCGTTTGGGAGTTATGGCGGCAGTGAGGAAAAAGTGTGACCGAGGATGGTTTTTCACACTTATGACCGTTGCAACATCTCCGTGATTTACATTCATAAGTTCGATAACTGAAGGGGGGAAGCCGGAAGTATCGCGGCGAGACCGGCTGGAAAAAAGTGGACTCTGCCAAGCCCTGCAGAAATCCAGTCGGACAAACCGCTGTCGGGAAATCTTCGGCCCGAAACCTGTCCTGGAGGGACAGGGGAAAAGAAGGGACGTCTCAGATGACCAAGAGGAACCAGCAGTTCCTTGGTAGGTCAGAGAAAAGCCCTTCAAACTGGGTCCCTGGGTCACACAATCCCCTTTTGCGATCTTCTGACAAGCAACATCAATGGGGAAGCCAGATTCACTTAACAAACCTGTTACTAATTCAACAACCACAGCGATTCGCTTAACAAAAGCGGTAAGAAAAGTCATAAAATGGGGGGAAACTTTGCTGAACAAATGTCCCACTTAGCAAGCTAAGGTAGAGGGCTCAATTGTGGCCATACATCAAGGACTACCCTGTTTCCCTGAAAATAAGACATCCCCGGATAATAAGCCCAATCGGGCTTTTGAGAGCATGTGCTAAAAAAAGTTCTCCCCCGAAAATAAGCCCTCCCTGAAAATATTGCAACACAGCAGCAGTTTCGGGGTAACACAGTACCTGTATTTAAATACCGGTCAGCAATGAGGCTTCTGCCTTCGGTGCTACACCAACCTCAAGAACAACCCAATGTAAAGTTGCACTCGGGTCACTGAGAAACAACAAAGGTGTCCTTTACTCTATGCTGGCCCAGTTCAGGAAAGCAAGCAGCTGACAGATGAAGCTGGCCAAGGGTTTTCCAGGCTATAGCATCTACCTACTGCCCCAGCAGGGGGTGTGGCTCCATAAGAACAACTAGGTTGTGCATTAATTCATTTAAGAGACAGGTTGTTCCATCAAGAGTTATACATACAGGAGCTGTGGTAGCGCACTCATTAGAATGCATTATTTCAGCTAATTCTGCTGACTGCAACTTCCAGCGCTTCGGCAGTTCGATTCTGACTGGCTCAAAGTTGACTCAGCCGTCCATCCTTCCGAGGTTGGTAAAATGAGGAGCCAGATTGTTGGGGGCAAGAGGCTGACTCTGTAAACTGCTTAGAGAGGGCTGCAAAGCACTGTGAAGCGGTATACAAAGTCTAAGTGCTAATCTAATCATGCTCCTTCCCTCCCCATCTTTTTAGTTGGGCTGATATATGCTTTTTATATAGTGTTGTACTTATATTATTGGATTTTATATAAGGGGTCCTTGGTGCTCTCTGAGCTTGTTTGTCTTCTTACAGACGTTTTATTACCCAAACTAGGTAACATCATTGGTGCTGCAAGAAAACCCGCAACCTCAGTGAGCACCAAGGACCTCTCACGTCAATCCTGAGCTACAAATATTCTCCTTTACTAATAGGTTTTATATAGTTCTGTCTTTGAAAATCGTAAGCCGCTCAAGAGTAACCGTGTGCTTTAAGATGGGCAGCTAATACATTTTACCAGTCCCCATGTTATGATGGCAATTGGGAGTGGAATTTCCATCGCTAATCAATGTGGTCGTAGGTCCTGTATAACATCATGTGACAAACCCCCCCCCCCCCCCCATCACTTAGTATCATCCCTACCAGGGGAGCCAGGCAGGAAGCAGGGCTAGTTGAAATAATGTTATTCTGAGGCTACGTTAATACAATTTTGCAAGACTCGACTGTAACTCTCCAAGATGACCAAATCCAGGAATCTTGCTTTTCATAAGGTGGAGCTTCACTGTCTCCTTAAGGGCTGGAGGAAGAATTGAACCCTTCCAAAAAATACACTGTCCCATACTGGATCTGTGCCCATTTAGAAGACAGTATCAGCTAGAATAGACAAGGACTGATCAGCAGGAAGCTGCGGCCATCCTACAGACAATCCTAGCCCTTCCTGAAGCATCCCCACCTTGAAGGACTTCGTTCCAATTATGTTGAGCTTTTAATTTAAAATGTGTGAGCCAGCAATGGGATTCACTTAGGTTTACCACTGGTTCGCAACTGCGAGCATGCACGCGTGCGCACATCGGCTGCGCGCCTTCTACGCTTGTGCTTTGCTCGCGCATGCGGCGTGCCCGCATGTGCATTAGCATTGAAAATGAGGCTACATAGGAGGTTTTGGAGCCGGGGCATGTGACCAGGCCCAGACGCAGACGAACCAGTCCGAACCGGCTGAACACAACCTCTGGTGTAAGCCCCATTTTTAAAAAACAACAACAACAACAACAACAACAACAACACAAGGTTCCATAACCAATAGAAAGGGTGTCATGTCTACTACATGTCTTACTTTGCTTCCAGAATCTTGTGGTCCACTTCATCAAGTGAAGAGCTGTGTGCAACGTGTAACGTCCCAAATACAGTATTTCTCTTCTTTTTAATTTTCTCTGCCTGAAATGAAACATTACAGGGATTTAAGGCTTGTTTCAGCCGTGCGAAAGTGGGGAAAAGAGAGACGAATTTCTCCTTTCTTGTGGCCGGTATCTGAAGAGACATTCTGTCTTAGCTGCATCTTCAAAAAAATGTCTTCTCCCTTTGGACACTAGGGTAGAAGATGGGATGCTGCTTTGAGCCCATGGTCAACTAGATCTATAGATGGTCTTCAGTGGCCAGCAACAGAAACAGGGCATGGGCTAATACTCAAGGCTGAAACCTTATTTGATCACTCAGCTCTCTGTCCTGTTTATTTCAAGGATTACCCCATCCCTTGAGCGCCAAAGAATCAATACCTTTGAACTCTGGTGCTGGAGAAGACTCCTGTGAGTCCCTTGGACTGCAAGGCGATCCAACCGGTCAGTCCTAGAGGAGATCAACCCTGAGTGCTCTTTAGAAGGCCAGATCCTGAAGAGAAAACTCAAAAGACTTTGGCCACCTAATGAGAAGGAAGGACTCCCTGGAGAAGAACCTCATGCTGGGAAAGATTGAGGCCAAAAGAAGAAGGGGACTACAGAGAATGAGGTGGCTGGATGGAGTCACTGAAGCAGTCGGTGTGAGCTTCAATGGACTCCAGAGGATGGTAGAGGACAGGAAGGCCTGGAGGAACGTTGCCCATGGGGTTGTGATGGATCGGACACAACTTCGCAACAACAACAATTCAGTCACTAAGTCATGCCCTGTAGACCATAGCATTCCAGGCCCTCCTGTCCTCCACTGTCTTCCAAATTCATGTTCATTGCATCAATGACACTGAGGGGTCCCTGGTGTTCTCTGAGCTTGCTTGCTTTCTTGCAGATGTTTTGCATTACCCTAACTAGGTAACATCATCAGGGCAACCCCAAAGGTGCTTTTTCAGGAGGCAACTGGACTTTCTTGTCTTTCTCTTTGAAAGACGTTTCGCTTCTCACCCATGAAGTTGCTTCAGCTCTCACTGGATGGTGGGGAATGGAAGGATTTAGATTCTTTGCAGATAGCTGGTCATTTGCATGCTACACGTTGCAGACTATAGGAACCAGAAAAACCACGCAGGTGACCCTGAGGAAACAGATTAAACCTCCAAGTGCATCACCAACCCTCTAAGAAGATGGAAATGGCCAGCTGTCTGCAAGGAATATAAATCCTTCCATTTCCCACCATCCCGTCAGAGCTGAAGAAGCTTCTTGGATGAGAAGCAAAACATCTTCAAAAGAAAAAACAAGTAAGTCCAGTTGCCCCCTGAAAAAACACCTTTGGGCCAACCATGATTTGGATGACTGGGAATCTCTACAGACTATCACCAGTGCTAGTAAGGAGTGAGGTTTGCTCTCAGTTTACATTGTGGTGTCCTGCCTGACTGTGGGGGTGGGGACGGACTTAGAGGTTCTTTGGTTGGCCTGTTTACTGATGGCTCTTTGGCAGTTTCTTCATGGAGGTATTGCTTACTTGATTGTTGATTTGAAGTTGACCTTGGAGTTACCGTATTGTTCAGATTATAAGACGCACCGGAGTATAAGACACACGAAGATTTTGAAGAGGTAAATTTAGAAAAAGAGGTTTTGCACTTTGCAGACCTCCCAAACCCTCTGCATGCCTCATTTTTTTGCAAAGTGCTCCTAGGGGGCTGGGGTGGGTAGGCAAAAACGAGCAAAAAACAGGCCATGCATAGGCTTTGGGAGGCTATATAAAGGGGGTGGGGTTTCAGGTGGCCAAAAATTCTGTATTCCGTGTACAAGACGCACCCAGATTTTCACCCAATTTTTTGGTGGGAAAGGTGCATCTTATACTCTGAAAAATATGGTAATCTATGCTGATTACAGGTGGGGAGGTACTGGAGTCTTTTTCCCTTTTGGGCTGGTTGATGGTCTCTTTTGCATAGTCTATAGATGTTGTTAATGTCTATGTGTCCGTTGATGGCTGATTTGTCAGAGTGTCAGGCTTCTAGACATTCCTTGGCATTTTTGGATTTGGATTTGGCTTCCATGACAATATCTACTCTGCCATCCTCTTCTCCTTCTGCCTTCTATATTTCCCAACATCAGGGTCTTTTCCAAGGAGTCCTCTCCTCTCACTAGGTGGCCAAAGTATTTGGGCTTCAGTTTCAGGATCTGACCTCCTAAAGGACAGCCAGGGTTAATTTCCTTGAGGATTGATACCATTATCATAACTGCCCAGTAAAAGAAGGCTAGGTTAGGCCTGCACGACCAGAGAAATTCTTGCAAGCTGCTTCACAAATACACAAGCCTTCCCACCCAGTAGCCTGGAATGAGGAACATTAGCAGTTTATACTGTATTTTATTACCTTAATGACTTTTTTTCATGTAGCCAACAGCTTCCCAACAGACCACATTATTATTATTTTTAAAATTCACCTCCTGGAATAACGTCTTGTTTAAGAAAAATAACTTGAGTTTGTGGCCTTTGATGTTGCTATCACAATCTTTTAAAGCATAGGCAAAAATAACAACTTTTTTTTTTAAATCAACTCATGAATATCTGGTCTCGCTGTGTCTAACACAGGAGTTGGCAACCCATGGCTCTGGAGCCGCGTGTGGTTCTTTCGTCTTCTGCTGTGGCTCCCTGTCGCCAGTCAGCTCCACAATTGATACGGTTTTCAGTTAGGACAGGTAGAGGAAAAGGGATGCTGCGCTAAGAGGGGGAACCGGACTTCCAGTCAGCTCCAGAATTGAATGGGGGGCTTTCAGTTAGGATCTTTGTGGCTCTTTCAGTGTTTAAGGTTGCCGACCCTTGGTCTAGCAGAAAGGCTGTTAGAATCACAGGGAAAGATACGGAGGGTGCAACTCTTAAAAATCGAAGCTACTTCCCTAAGAATGGAGGACAGGGGAATGTGGCACTCTAGAATTCAAGGGGTTACAACCCCCTCCCCTTTTCATGCCATTTGAAGCTGATTTCAATATCCAGGAGAAGGCAGTTCCATCCTTCCTCGGGATGGTTTGAAGCCATGCCATTACCCTGCAGTATCTCAGCAGGTTTCAGAAGCAAATCCTCCTAAGGCCGGAAGATTGACGTGTCCCATTCGTGGCTTTTTTAAAGAGCAAATGGAACACTGGGGACCTATCAAGAAAGTTCCATCACCGAACCAGTGAGTGATGGCTAACCTATGGCACACATGCCTCTCTGCGGGCACACGAGCTGTCGTCCTAGCTCAGCTCCACCCCGTATGCATGCATGCCTCCCACTGGCCAGCTGATTTTCAGGTCTCTGCTGCACATGCGCGGAGTGCATGCAGAAGACACATGAGCATGGGGGTGTGTGTAATGTGTGCATGTGCAGGGAGCAGGGGAAACGCAGGGGATGCGGAGGGGCCCAGCCTGTTTTTGGTCTCAGGGGTCTTCAAGGAGGCCTGCTAGGCCAAAATGGGGCACGGGGAGGTTGCATGGGTATGCGCGGGGGGGAGCACAGGGGGGTGCACACACATGCACACGGGGTAGGGCGCGCGGGGGATGCCGTGCACACATTGCTTTGTGGGTGTTGGCACACAACGACAAAAAGGTTAGCCATCATTGCCCTGCATCCTGAGATGATGATAAGCGGCCACCAAACCCACCATCTTCCATTTTCCCATTTTGTCATGAACAATTTTCAAGCGTGCAGCTGTACCTCTTCCTTGGCGATGGCTAGCTGCATTTCTGCATTTTGTCTCTTAATGTTGTAGTACTGGACTTCCACTTCATGCGTGAGCTGAAGCCATTTCTGCAGCGCATCTGGAACAGACCAATTGCTTCGCAATTCGAACTCCTTCTCTGCCTTTTTCAAGGCCATACGGACCTAGATGAACAGAAGGCGCTAGATTGGATAAAGGTGCTGGCCCGTTTTCCCCGAGACATCTGACAGAACCAATTGAACATTTATAAATAAGACTAGGATAACGGGGTAATGAATTGGTTAATTAATTAACAAATCTGAAAGAAAGATCTTCAGTTAACCAAACAGAACATTGATCTAGATCTTGTTCTAGCTTGCTGCATACGTAGCCTTACCTGGTTTTTACCCACATTCCACTTTCTGAAATGTATTTCTGTGGCTGACCTCATTTTGCCTCACTGATTAAGTTGCATTTGTTCCTGACTTATTGTTTATTTATCTAGAATAGAATGATGGAGAACCTTTTATTTGAAGATTGGATCCAAATTCAGATTAGGCGCTTCTAACCTTCAAAAGCCACAGTAGAACATCCCTTTGTCATAGAAATATACAGAGATAATTGCTGCCCAAAAGGAGCTTTTTCAAGAGGCAATTGGACTTTTGGGTTTTTTTTTAAAGATGTTTCTCTTCTCATCCAAGAAACTTCTTCAGCTCTGACTGGGGTGGTGGTGGATGGAAGGATTTATATTCCTTGCAGACAGCTGGTCATTTGCATCCTTTTAGAGAGTTGTTGAGGCAGCTTGGGGATTTCTCTACACCCACTTCCACTATTCAGGTGACCCTGAGGACATAGACAAACTCCCACGTGGCCTCAATGACTCTAAAACAGGGCTGTCAAACTCAGGGCCTGCGGGGTGCTTAGATCTGGCCCGTGGGCTCCCTGGAAACAGCGAAGGATCAGCCCGCAGTGCCTCTGCCAGTAAAAATGGAGCTCGCACGGGTTGCAGGACGACATCACAGCTGAAAACGGAGCTCGCAACGGCCTCCCACAGCCCTTCTGAGCTCCATTTTCATTGGCAGAGGGTTGCAGGAGGCCGTCACAGCCAGAAACGGAACCTGGGAGCCCATTTTCTCTGGCAGAGCGCTCGGACCACCACAGGCGCCACTGACACGAGTGATGTCGAGCTGGCCATGCCCCCCTGGCTCCCCCTGAGGTCAAACACAACCCTGACGCGACCCTCAATGAAATCATGTTTGACACCCTACTTTAAAAGAATGCTAATGGCCAGCTGTCTGCAAGGAGGATAAATCCTTCCATTCCCCACCATCCAGTCAGAGCTGAAGAAGCTTCTTGGATGAGAAGTGAATGTTCTGACCTGGGCTTCCCCAGCAGCACAAAGCCGAGTCCTGGTCCCAATAAACATCTTTTATTTAATTTACAGTTTGCTTGGCAAGAATGCAGGAATGAACTAATTGTCTCCTGTAAACTCCACTTCCCTTTCACTCCTCTTTTATTCTCTATGGGAAGACCATTCACCGTCCACCTGTGGCCTTACTCCCAAGTTGACCCTTGTTCCTTAGCTGTTCCTTTCGTCTGGCAATGCTCATGTGCCCCCTGGGAACAGGCTCCAGCCATTCATCTGCCTCACTGATGTCTGACTCCGACACAGAGCCCTCATCAGAGCCTTCCCCAGACTCCAGGATTGGCCCATCTTCCTCCCCAACCTCCTCACTATCCGAGTCTGCTGCCAGGTCTGCTGGCAGGCCACAACACTAGATGACTGAGAATCTCCATAGACAGAGATAACAGCTTCTAGATGTACAGTTGTAAGTTTTTTGCAAGTACAAGAATTTTTGCAAGCATCACGGAATCCAGATGCAAACTGAAGCTTAGAATGTAACTTGAAAAATACCTGCACCAGCTCCTCTTCTGCATATTTAAGCCTGCTGAGTTCACATTCAGCTCCTTCCCTCAACTCTTTGAGCCGGCAGGCTTCTCGTTTCGCATCGCTGATTTCATCCATCATCTTGCGTTCTAAGTTCTGCTTTTCTACGGCAACAGTGCGATTCTCTTCCTGTGCTTTTTCAAGCCTTGGGGGGGGAGGGGGGCATTTTTAGCAAAAAAAAAATATGACCACATTTATCTCTTTCTGTGCACGGTTCAATTAACTGGGCAAACACTTTTAACATGATTATAAGCATCGCGTCAAAGTGGAGGTAGAACAGTGAATGACTGCCAATCTCTTGATAAATCGGTCAGGTTTTATTCTGAAATTATGCTAAATCAGACCAGGAGATCAAACATCTCAATTTTCAGGTTTCCTAATTGATTCATGAGCCTCGAACCAAGTTTCAAAAGAAAGCCAGTCATTTATTAGGAGCACCATATTGGCAATACCCTATTGCAGTCAGATCTGAGCCTCATTTGAAGTATAGCTGTTCCTTCCCTTCCCTCAGTCTGTATCATAAATCACATTCTCCAATGAGGTGCACCTCACACAAGCCTGCTGTGGTAATCGGAGATCCAACTCTAGCCGAAGGTATGCGTGGAATGCGCTCCCACCCCCCTTTCCTCACCATAACAACTTTATGAGTTGACATCAATATTCCTCTTAATATAAGCTTAACTTTATGTAAACTAGCTTAACATGGAGAGAATGCAAAGTAAAGCTGGAAGCCACTGTTTTCTCAGCTTTGGGGTCTGTCACATTTTGTAATAACAATTCTGTGCAGTTTTTGAACACCCTAATGGAGTATATAATCCCAGCATTCTCAAAATACCTTTCTTGCAATTCACAAAGACTCTGTTCGGCGGTCTGAAGGCTTTCCAAGTCTTTCATCATTTTGGTAACATGCTCTTTTGAAGTCTTGTTCTGTGCATAGGCAAACCAGCAACCTCCGATGCCAATCATTATGGAGATTGTGAGTACAAAATCTTTCATCCAATTGTGGGGTGGGCCTAGAAAAGGCAGTGAGGTGAGTTTGAACAAAACATATTTCGGCATTATTTTCGGATAAATAAAAGAGGCACTGCTTATCCTTCTCGGATGTAGACCTCAGAAAGATTTTGAAAATTCTCTTTTACTGAAAATACATGTTAGTCAGACAACTCCTGTGGTAGAGTTTACAACTTTACTATTGTGGCCTGTCGGCCGCTGGCCCCTCTGGGAGACAAATCAGATGAGGAGGAGGCCTGGGAGTCAGGGGCAGCATCAAGGCAACCTGGGAGCTCCGAGGGGGAAGAGGGAATGGAGCTGGCAGAGAGAGAGACAGGGAGAGGCAGAGCCTGGGCCGTCCGTCAGCCCTCAGATGGAGAGTCAACAGCCCCCAGGTCTGAAGGTAGCTGATGAGGAAGAGGAAGAACAGCTGGGTCCAGTGCCTGCGGATGCGCAGAAGGAAGAGGAGAGGAGAGCAATGGAAATCTATGGGCCGGTCTTTGGGACGGAATAACCACCACTGCTAGTGAAGCCCCGCCCTAGCTCTGGGGATAAAAGGCAGGGGGTGGAGATGAATAGGTGTAGCAGACAACTATTCATCTCCCTGCCAAAATTTAGGTTTTGATGACAAGCTATAGTTAATTCATCTAAAGGAGAAGCAAAAGCACATCGACCTCATTGTGGTTAGCAGAGCATAAGAGAAAGAATTAAGGAAGGTACAAATTACTTAACATTGTTACATACTGTATCTAAATCCAGTTATTAATCTTTTCCCGCCATTCTCGAAAGCATTCCTCTTAAAAATTTATTCCCCATACAGGTTCGTTCCAGTAAAAGCAAGCCAGGTAGCCCATGGCTTCAGTGTGACTTGCAAAGAGTATTGTTAAAGGATCTTTATCTTTTTCCAGGACTGTAATATTATGGAAATATAGAAAAAGTATGCAGCTGCTTTAATGAACTGTCAGCAACTGCAGCATTCATTTGTCTTCTGCATTCTGGAGCAATATTTTGGATTCATGTCCAAAGCACCAACCAGCCGTAATATGAATTTCATCTTCTGCTTTTTAAAAGAAGATTGTTAGTCCTCTATTACGACCACAGTTGAGCCCAAAGTTTAGGATGCTAAGTGAGACATTAGTTAAGTGAGTTTTGCCCCATTTTACGACCTTTTTTGCCATAGTTGTTAAGTCAATCGCTGCAGTTGTTTATGTTAGTAACACTTAACGTTGCTAAGCGAATCTTGCTTCCCCCTTGACTTTGCTTGTGAGAAGCGTGCAAGAGGGGATCACGTGACCCTGGGACACTGCAACTGTCATATATATGAGTCAGTTACTTAGCTTCTGGGTTTTGATCAAGTCACCATGGGGATGCTGCAATGCAGCAATGGGATTCACTTACCTTCCCTACCGGTTCTCAAATGTGAGCACCCACACGCGCTCCACCTTCTGCACATGTACACCGCCTCCTGCGCATGCACAGAAGGTCACGCATTGTCGGGGGGGGGGGGGGGGAACCTCCTGCAGCCACTGCTGCCAGTTCGTCCGAACCGGAGGGAACCAGCTGAATACCACCTCTGCTGCAACTGTCATAGTTGTGAAAGTCAATACCAGTGGTATTGTAACTTCGAACAGACACTAAATGAGCTGTTGTAACCTCCACTCAAAAGCTGGCAGCATGAGGAAAACCTTAGAAAGGGTATTGCCTTCCACTAATGATCATTTAGCTTGATGAGTTCGGAATCAACTGTTGCTTTCAAAACTATCTTACTCGAATTCCTGGTCTCTTTTTTACCACATCTAACCTAGTCCAATATTTTTTTTTAACTTAAAAGCCTGTTTCCAAAGGACTAAGTACATTGACTAGCTTGAGGGGTGGGGGTTCTGTAAGCTGTGGTCTGCCCCACACTCCTGAAAATTGAAAGAATCTCATAATAATCACGCAGGGTCCTTATCTGACTTGCTTAAAGAGCAAGATATCCAGTTGGGCAGATGTGAGTCTAAACAAATCTAAAAAAATAAAAATAAACACAGAGAAATAGTTTACCAGCATAAGATGCCATATCCACATCTATTTCAATTATTTGTGACTCGACAAAATTAAAAAAAATAAAATGTAAATCTTCCCATGCTGGGAAGCAATTAATAATCACCCCAGAGGATTTCTCGGGTGCCTGACCTAGATTATATTTGAATAGCAGAGTCTTAGGTTGTACTATGCAAATGCAAGAGGCTTTCCAAGCAGAGGCAAAGCAAGGAGAGCACCACAAATGACTAAACTAAAGTGACTTTACAGGTTTCTCAACATTTTAATTTTCCTAACATATGTAACTGGATCTGAATTATTCTCTTATGAACAGGCTTTATCTATAGCACGTATACAAGAAGAAAGCCCATGGGGTAGGATGTTGCATTGCTACAACAACTAGTACCGTATTTTTCAGAGTATAAGATGCTCCGGAGTATAAGATGCATCTTAGTTTTTGGGAAGAAGAATAAGAAGAGAAAAAATTCTGCTTCTGCCTATCAGCATCCATGGTATTCAGCTGACACATGGTAACAAGGTCAGCCAATGAATAGGTATAGCAACTAAGTCAGCCAATGAAGGCTATTTGGACTCTGAAATTTGCTGTGTGAGCAAGAAGGAGACAGGGAGGAGCCTGGCTTTGCAGAGAACTGAAAGTGAAACTGCTTGTGCTTTGCTTGTATTTACCGCTACCTTGGAAAACCTGCTTTTGGTAATGTATTGTATATTATTATTATTATTTTGAATCCTGCTGAATCAGTTACTGTGCTTTCTGAATGTGATTGCTGCTGCAAACTCTGACAGCCAGGTCAGCTTTAGCACTTATTGCAGCCTGATTCAGCACAGCTGGTTGGCGGGTGGATCAGACTGCCAAATACCCCCAATCAGCTGCTCCAGGCTGCAGGGATTGCCACAGACCATCACTACCTTCATGCCTCGCGTCTTTGGCCTCTGGTGGGGGTGGATGGAGCTACATTCAGTGTATAAGATGCACCCAAATTTTCACCCTCTTTTTGGGGGGGAAAAGGTGCATCTTATACTCTGAAAAATAAGGTAATTTCTACTCTGGTTCAAGAGTGGTTGGGCTCCTGATGTAAATGTTCACATTTTCCCTTCTGCTTTTTATTTTGTCCTCCTCATGTTTTGCCCTAGGCTTCCCCAGCAACACGAAGCAGAGTCCTGGTCCCGATAAGCCCCTTTTATTTAATTTATAGTGAATTTCTCTCCAGCAAATTCCTCTTTCCTCTACCACAGTCTTTCATGATAGTTCACAATTACCGACCTTTATCATGCTTGGAGAGTGGCCAGGGCGATATATTTCAGACGCTGCAATACTTGACAAGAATGCAGGAATGAACTAATTGTCTCCTGCAATTGTCTCCCTTTCGCTCCTCTTTTATTCCCTATGGGAGTGGCCATTCAATGTCCACCTGTGGCCTTACTCCCAAGTTGACCATTGTTCCTTAGCTGTTCCCTTCATCTGGCAACTCTGTGTATGCGCACACTGGGAACAGGCTCCAGCTGTTCATCTGCCTCACTGATGTCTGACTCTGAAGGCAGCTGCTAAGTGTCAGACGGCTCTGGCCCCCTCTCTGCCTCCGACACAGAGCCCTCATCAGAGCCTTCCCCAGACTCCAGGACTGCTCCGCTGGTTGCTGGTGGGCCACAAAACGTCACTGACACAAATATGTCAAAATGGTCGGAAATTCATTCACAAAGTCATTAAGTAATAGCACTTGTAAATACCACCAGATTATACACAGAAGCATCAATGTGGGAGAAATATTAAAAAGCATAACTCTGCTAGTCGTTACAAATAACACAAGCTTTTAACGGAAGATAGTGAAGATGTACTAACGTGTAAGGGGTCCAAATAAAACCACATCCAAGGCCTTCAGGTGAAGCTTCTGCCTGTGGCTCCGATCAATAATTTTCAACTGAGACATCATAAACGCAGGTTCATTAACTGCTATCCTGTGCACAATAAAATGAAGATTTTAAGAATGCTGTCCTGAAAAGAACTGTTAAGGGCATAACTAAAATGCATACTGTGTTGTGTTCAAAAATCTACAATCACGGAGGCACTGTGGTTTTCCAGTCACCCGTTTCATGGATTACAGGTACAGAAATAACAAAATGTCTGTAATAGACCATCACAGTCGAGCCCCAAATTTCTGTTGTTAAGTGAGAGACATTTGTTAAGTGACTTCAGCTCCATTTTACGACTATTTCTGCCACAATTGTTAAGGGAATCACTCCAGTTAATTAAGTTAGTAACGTAGCTGTTAAGTGAATCTGGCTTCCCCACTGACTTTGCTTGTGAGATGGTCCCAAAGGGCGAATCACGTGACACCGGGACACCGCAACCGTCATAAATATGAGCCTGTTGCCAAGTGCCTGAATTCTGATCACAGGATCATGGAAATGCTGCAAAGGCCATAACTGTGAGAAATGGTCATACAGTCACATTTTTCAGTGCCATTGTAACGTTGTTTGGCCACTAAATGAACTTTTGTTAGTCTACTTGTATACAAAAATGTCCATCTGTGAGATTTGTGCAGCTGCTAAAGATCATCCTGCATAAAGGATGGAACCGTTCTTCTCAATAATATTATATACTCCTCCTCCTCTTCCAACTCCATCACCGCCTCCTCATCTTCACCCGCATCCACAGCCACATCAAAATCATCATCAGTATTGTGGCAAGAGCAAAGACTTCATGTCCAGAAAGCTAAATTTGGTGTGTGTGTCTGTCTGTCTGTCTGTCCACATGTGCAAGGTTTAAGGCTATAATTTTATCCCTTAAATCCTTCATTTATGAAATACAGGTTACAATGTTCCCACTGAAGAATAGTAGCTGTGCTGTTGCACAAGAGACTTGTAGATTGGTACAATTAGGCTTCCTACGTGTAGATTAGAAATAATGGACATAAAATGCCATATAATCACATCTAATCATTACGGATATAATTGTGTCGTATAAATACATAATCCTGCACTGCAGAAAAGAATCTGTAAACAATATCTTAATATAAATATCTAAATTACTTTGGCATCGATATATTTCACTGTTCGCATTCGATGCACGCTGGAAGCATGATAAAAACAAAGGAAGCATGTGTGTTTCCCAGAAAATGCTTTTTTTTTAGTATTTCAGTATTATGTTGATTGCTTATTTAATATCTGATGACTATCACTGTTGATTTATGATGAATGTATTTGTATGACCTATTCTATTCTATCCTATCCTATTGTCCTCCATTCTATTCTATTCTATCCTATCCTCCTCCATTCTATTTTATTCTATCCTATTCCTATTCCTATTCTATTCAGGAGCCGCAGTGGCGCAGTGGTTAGAGTGCAGTACTGCAGGCTACTTCTGCTGGCTGCCGGCTGCCAATAATTTGGCAGATCAAATCTTACCAGGCTCCAGGTTGACTCAGCCTTCCATCCTTCCGAGGTGGGTAAAATGAGGACCCAGATTGTTTGGGGCAATATGCTAACTCTGTAAACTGCTTAGAGGGGGCTGTAAAGCGCAATGAAGCAGTATATAAGTCTAAGTGCTATTGCTATTGCTATTCTATTCCTATTTCTATTCCAGTCTACATTCCTCCATTCTGTTCTGTTCTATTTGCTTTCTTCTTTCCAAATAGTGATCAAGATGGATGATATCAAGGTACAACTTCTACTGAAATTAAGTAGATTGAAAAATGACCTTGGCAATGTTGTTCCTTTGACATTATTTTCTCTGAAATTCTTCTCATACTGAGGAAGTTCGACAAATTCCACCAACCACTGAAGCGTCTCTTCTTGTGTCCAATTGTGAACTACAACAAATGTAAACAAACGTTATTTTCCACAGGCCTGATTATGAAGAACTGAATCCATAGTCCAAATATTTCTTAAAAAAAAATTTTTTTAAGTACTTTACTGGCAAGTCTGCCGTTCTCATCATGCGCTCATCAGAACGAAGATTATCAAAAGATTATAAGCAAGTAATTCTTCAAAATATTCCTTTATTAAAAAATTCCACGGCGTCTTTGAAACATAAAATCTTGTGACCGATAGAATGTACTCTAGGAGCTTTTTGATCCCTGCCATCCTCTACTGCAGAATTTGGCTTCAGAATTGATTTGGGATCTTTTCCCACATACAATGGAGTCAATGTATTTCCTTCGGAATTCCCATACAAGTTGTGTAATTCTGGCGTGTGTGCGACACCAAAGGAAGACAATGAGAATGACGGGCAAGAAAGCCAAGAAACACAAGTGGTGTATATACCATGTTTCCCCGAAAATAAGGCCAAGCACTTATTTCGAGGGTCTTAATTTCTTTTGACCCCCGAAATAAGCGCTCGGCTTTATTTTCAGGGGAGGTCTTATTATTTTTGAGGTGTGGGAGGGAGCAAGCATGGTCACCTCATGGCTGCTGCTGTGTTGCAATATTTTCAGAGAGGACTTATTTTCAGGGCAAGGTTTATTTTAGCCCCAATTGGGCTTATTATCCGGGGAGGTCTTATTTTCAGGGGAAAAGGGTAAATATTGAAGCACAAAAACGTGTGGCATTTTTAATGAACTATGTAGTTAATCCTCGACCCATGACTACTATTCGGTCCAAAATTGCCATTGCTAAGGAAGGAAGACCGTTGCTAAGTGGGTTTTTCCCCATTTTATGACCTTTCTAGCCACAGTTGCTAAGTGAATCACTGCAGGGGTTAAGTTAGCAATGCAGTTGTTAAGTGAATCCGACTTTGCTTGTCATAAGGTCACAGAAGGGGGATCACGTTTCGCCAGGACACTGCAAACCGTCATAAATATGAGTCAGTTGACAAGAGTCCAAATGCTGTAACTGTCATAAATGTGAAAAAACAGCCATAACCCAAATAATCCCCGCCCCACTGTAACCATCATTTGCCATGCGTCTGAATTTTGATCATGTGACCATGGGGATGTTGCAATGGCCGGGTTAAAAATGGTCATAAATCACTTTTTTCAGCGCCTTTGTAACTTCGAACTGTCACTAAATGAACTATTGTACGTTAAGGACTACCTGTATTTTATCTTGACAACGATCCTTATCAATGAAGATAATAACAGTTCTGCAAGCTACTTCTGCTGGCTGTCAGCAATTTGGCAGTTTGAGTCTCACCGGTTCCAGGTTGACTCAGCCTTCCTTCCTTCCAAGGTGGAAAAAATGAGGACTCAGATTGTTGGGAGCAAGAGGCCGACTCTGTAAACCGCTTAGAGATGGCTGTAAAGCACTGTGAAGTGGCATATAAGTCTAAGTGCTATTGCTGTTAAGAGTACACTCATTGTGCAATTTTATCCAGATCTATTGGTATGTGACACATTCAGCTATCTCCAATGTAGGAATTTTTACTGCATCTACAATAGATTAGCAGATACCAATTTGTTCTTTATGGCACATACATGCCTCTTCACTTCCAAACATCCGTATATATCACCTTGATTCAGAAGATCAAAGCACCTCCATTTCAGTTTTGCACCCTTTCCTTTTCTCATACCCTAACACAGGGGTCGGCAAACTTAAACACTCAAAGAGCCATTTGGACCCGTTTCCCACAGAAAAGAAAACACCGGGAGCCACAAAGGTCCGAACCGGAAACCCCCTGTTCAATTCTGGAGCTGAGCGGAAGTTCAGTTCCCCCACAATAGAGTCTCCTCCTAGTGTGGCGTCCTTTTTCCTCTAACTGTCATAACCGAAAGCCCTATCAATTGTGGAGACAACTGGAAACTCCTCCCCTTGCCATAGAGTTATCTCCTGGCGCACTGTGCTTCTCTCCCCCCCTCCCCCACCGGAAGCTCCTCTCAAAATTGTGGTGCCGACCGGTGACTGAGCCGCAGCAGAGGGGGGAAACAGCCACATGCAGCTCCAGAGCCACAGTTTGCTGACCCCTGCCCTAACACTAACACACACACACACACAGAGAGAGAAGAGGGGAGAGAGGGGAGGGGAGGAGAGAAGATGAAAAGGAAGGGAAGGGAAGCAAAGATGGAAGGGGAAAGGGGAGAGGACAAAAGAAGGGAAGGAGAGGAGAAGAGGAGAAGGGGAGAGAGGAGATGAAAGGAAAAGATGGAAGGGAAGGGAAGATGGAAGGGAAGAGGGGAGGGGAAGGGCTATTTATTGTCAACATTTTGTCGATGTACCATTTAAATCTGGAAGGTTCGGTTCAACATTGAGTCATCCCAAAACTCTTTAGGCTGTGCCATTTGGAAGCTGGTTTGGCAATCACCCCCAAACCACAGTTTTCCAGAAGATTCCATTTATAGTTCTCAACTCTGCACATCCCTAGCTGCTATTACCAAGTTTCTTTTCTTTAAAAAAACAGCTGCTGTTATTGCAAAGGATGCAGAAATGCTTCAATACGAGGAACAGTGTGTAAATAAATTAAGTGCTTAAAAAAATCAGAGGTATCACTTTGTGAATTTCACTGGGAAACAAACTCTGCACCAAACTCTGCACCAAGTGTAAGATCCAACAGGTTCCTAACAAGCCTAGCAGACAACTTTGTTTTCCAAAAAGTAGAGAAGGGAACAAGGGGATCAGCCATATTGGACTTAATTCTCACTAACAGAGAGGAAATGATAGAAGATGTCGAAGCCATAGGAACCCTGGGGGCAAGTGACCATGCAATATTGGAATTCAACATTATCCAAACACAAGTAGTAGAACAAAGTAAAACTAGAGTCTTGGACTTTAAGAAAGCTAATTTCAATAAACTTAGAGAGAGCTTGGGAAAAATTCCATGGATCAGAATCCTCAAGGGGAAAACAACTCAAGAAGCTTGGGAAATTTTGAAAAATGAGATTACAAAAGCCCAGTCTAGCACAATACCAATGAAGAAGAAAAATAACAGCTCCCAAAAGAAACCAGCATGGCTGCATAAAAAACTATCTGACAAACTGAAAGACTAAAAGGGTAAGTATAAAAAGTGGAAGGAGGGGGACATAACTAAGGCAAAATATCAGCAAATAGCCCGATCCTGTAAAGATGAAGTGAGGAAAGCTAAGGCTCACAATGAAGAAAGGCTTGCCACAAAAGTAAAAATTAACAAAAAAAGCTTATTCCAACATGTTAAAAACAAGAAAAAAGTTAAGGAAACAATTGATCCATTGCTAGGAGAAAGTGGCAAGAAGGTGACAAGCAACAGGGAGAAAGCAGAACTATTTAACTCATGTTTTGCATCTGTCTTTACACAAAGGGATAAAACAGTCCAACCTATCAAAAACAGCACCACAAAAATCAGATTAGGAACACAAATTGAAATAGGGAAGAAAATGGTAAGTGAGCACCTGTCTACCCTAGACGAGTTCAAATCACCAGGACCGGATGGATTACACCCCAGGGTTCTGAAGGAACTAGCAGACGAGATCTCAGAACCACTGAATTATATCTTTCAGAGATCCTGGAACACCGGGGAACTACCAGAGGACTGGAAGAGAGCTGATGTGGTTCCCATCTTCAAAAAAGGGAAAAATTAGATCCAGGAAACTACAGACCTATCAGCCTGACCTCAATACCAGGAAAGATTCTGGAAAAAATAATCAAGCAACGAATTTGTGAACACCTAGAAGCAAACAAAGTAATAGCCAAAAGCCAACATGGATTTGTCAAAAACAGATCATGCCAGACTAATCTTATTGCATTCTTTGATAATGTGACAAAATTAGTGGACCAGAGGAATGCCGTCGATATAGTTTACTTGGACTTCAGTAAGGCTTTTGATAAGGTAGACCATAACCTACTACTAGATAAAGTAGAAGAATGTGGGTTAGACAGCATCACCACCAGTTGGATTCGTAACTGGCTGACCAACCGCACTTAACGTGTAGTCCTCAATGGAACTGCATCTACATGGAGGGAAGTATGCAGTGGAGTACCCCAAGGCTCTGTTTTAGGCCCAGTACTCTTCAACATCTTCATCAATGATTTGGATGAAGGAATAAATGGGGAACTCATCAAATTTGCCGATGACACCAAGCTGGCAGGAATAGCCAACACTCCAGAAGATAGGCTTAAGATACAGAAGGATCTTGACAAACTTGAACATTGGGCACTATCTAATAAAATGAAATTCAATGGTGAAAAGAGTAAGGGTCTACATTTAGGCAACAAAAATGGAATGCACAGTTACAGTATAGGTGGTACCTTGCTCAACAGTAGTAACTGTGAAAGGGATCTTGGAGTCCTAGTGGACAACCATTTAAATATGAGCCAGCAGTGTGCAGCAGCTGCCAAAAAAGCCAACACAGTCCTAGGCTGCATCAACAGAGGGATAGAATCAAGATCACGTGAAGTGTTAATACCACTTTATAATGCCTTGGTAAGGCCACACTTGGAATACTGCATTCAGTTCTGGTCGCCACGATGTAAAAAAGATGTGGAGACTCTAGAAAAAGTGCAGAGAAGAGCAACAAAGATGATTAGGGGACTGGAGACTAAAACATATGAAGAACGGTTGCAGGAACTGGGTATGTTTAGCTTAAGAGAAAGTAGGACTAGGGGAGACATGATAGCATTGTTCCAATATCTCAGGGGTTGCCACAAAGAAGAGGGAGTCAAACTATTCTCCAAGGCACCTGAGGGTAGAACAAGAAGCAATGGGTGGAAACTAATCAAGGAGAGAAGCAACTTAGAACTGAGGAGAAATTTCCTGACAGTTAGAACAATTAATCAGTGGAACAGCTTGCCTCCAGAAGTTGTGAATGCCCCAACACTGGAAGTCTTTAAGAAGATGTTGGATAGCCATTTGTCTGAAATGGTATAGGGTTTCCTGCCTAGGCAGGGGGTTGGACTAGAAGACCTCCAAGGTCCCTTCCAACTCTACTATTGTATTATTGTATAGATGTGTACGGCTTCAGAAATAAAATAGCATTATTTTATTAGTCCCTTCGGGGAGAGGGGGCGGTCTAGAAATCAAATAAATTAATTAATTACATTAATTAATTTTAGGGCGACAAATATACAGCTGCTGATCCCAGCATCACTGGATTTGAATATTTATAAATGAATGAACTATACTTAATATAAATTAGGATGAGCATGAAATCTCATTCTGGTACCTGACCAGTCAGCTAAGCCTCCACTTATTTCTCTAGTCATAATTCTGAGGCAAGTAAGAGTTTTTAAAAATCCTTCGCAAGTGAATTCAGTCATGAGAACAATTTAGTGAAGGCCATAAAATTTTGCCATACAGAGCACATTACTGAAACAGCGAAGAGTTCTTCCACCATAAAATTGATTTCTTGTGGGATCTGGCTGACGATCTCGCAAAGAATAATCATGCTATGTTTACTAAAATATTATTAATCTTGCCAGAGAATTATCTCAAGAAGAGACACATAGAACTGTCACTCCAGCAAAGTCCTTTAAAAAGCCTCAACTACAATACTCTTAATTTATCACTATGTCTATGAGTTGCTCCTTATCTGTAGCATATATCACCGTATTGTCTCTTTGCAAAGTCTACAGGACAATGGCAACTTCGGATCCCTAACTGAAATTAGTTGCTAAATATGGTGGTATTTTTGGGACCAAATTTTTGGTCTCTTTCTGCTGTTGGAAGAAATATCCATCTGGTTCAGTTCCAAGCAGTGGTGGGTTTCTGCCGGTTCGCACCGGTTCGGGCGAAGCGGTTCATGAAGGGACCAAGAAGTAACCGGAACCGGAAGTAACTTCTGAGAACCAGCACCGGCCCTGTCGCTCGATCGCCCTTGCAGTCCCGACACAGCTTGCTCACTCCCCCACCTGTCTGCACTAAACTAGGCTAGCCCAGCCCGCCGCTCACTGATTGGCTGGAGTCCAGCCAATCAGTGAGTGGGCTGGAGGTGACCCATTTAAAAGCGGGTCCTCCATTTTACCTCCCTCAGGTAAGCAACTAAGCGCGAGGGGGGCGGCGGGAGGTAGCTTCCGTGCCAGAAGGCCTTCAGGCATTCCCTCGCTGAAGCAGCGGCCTGGCGCGGGCGGCGCGGGTGGCGGGAGGCTAGGCCTCCCCTCGCTGAAGCGGCGGGCTGGCGGGGGCGATGCGGGTGGTGGGCGGCAAGCCTCCGTGAGAGGAGGCCTTCAGGCCTTCCCTTGCTGAAGCGGCGGGCTGGCGGGAGCGGCGGGCTGGCGGGGGCGGTGCGAGCAATGCGGGCGGCGGGAGGCTAGCTTCCACGAAGGGAGACCTTCAGGCCTTCCCTTGCTGAAGTGGCGGGCTGGTGGGGGCGGCGAGGGAGGCAGGCGGCAAGCTTCCGCGAGGGGAGGCCTTCAAGCCTTCCCTCGCTGAAGCGGCGGGATGGCGGGGGCGGCCGGAGGCAAGCTTTTGCGAGGGAAGGCCGAAAGCCCCCCGCCCCCCTCTCGAGCCTCGCCTGGCTGGCTAAGCCTGCCAGGCGACCTGCTTAGTGACAGTCTTACCTGTCCTGCTGCCTCTCTGCCTGTCTGCTGCCTGTTGCATCCATCCATTGCATCGGAGTGCTGCTGATTCTGCCTGCTGGTTTTTTTTTTAATGTATTTTAAAATATTTTATTTATTGTGCGTAGAATTTTTTAAAATAATTTTACTTAAAACTATTGAGTATAGAATATTTTAAAATGATTTATTTACTTCAATTTATTGTGTGGATTCTTTTTTTAAATTGTCTTGGACTATTTTAAAAAAGATTCTATCCAAAATAAATTAAAATAAACCATTTTAAAATATTCTATACTCAATACTTTAAAATGTATTGTGCATAGAATTGTTTTAAATCATTTTATTGTAATTTATTGTGTATGGAATACTTTTAATGGTTTCATTTTAAATTATTGTGTGTGGAATAGTTTGAAATGGTTACAGTATAAATTATTGCTGGAGGAATAATGGTTACAGTATACTATGGCTGGTACAATAGCTTAAAATAGTTACAGTATAAATTATTGCTGGTGGAATACTTAACAATGGTTTTTAAGGATTTTTTTTATTTATAGAATATCTTTTTAAAATAATTTTTGGGGAATTTTTATTTTTTAATTGTTTATAAAATATATTTACTACAAGAAATGTTATTCCTTTTTGCAAATGTTTTCTTTGTGATGCAATATGTTGCTTAAAAGTGTTCAGACCAGGTTTATGCATCTCAAAGTGGCTGCTTTTCTATGGGCAGGCCAGGTTGGTGCAAGGCAGCTTTGCCAGATTTAGTGTGTTTCACCCTCGTTGTTTAGGTAATTCTGAGGTGGTTGATGGTTCTGTGAGCTTCCTCGCACTGTCCTTTATAATTTCCCACAATGCCTTGATGGTTTTTATTCCAGTGGCTTTGTCTTTCCTGTTCTTAGGGTTAGAAAAAAAAACTGGTTTCATTTGCAGTCTTGGGGGGGGGGGGGGATTCTTATTTTTTGGTGTTTTCCTGGCACTGTCACAGTTTGTGTGGGTGTGGGTGTGTAATGTCCCACAGTTATCTAAGTATTAATAATGATCTAGTAATATTTCCTTATACATTTTAGGGACCTTTCCTTACATAATTGGTGTTTTCTTTCATACTTTTGGATTTCTCATTTCTGTTTCCATTAGTTAGCAATTGCTAAAACAAATCCCACGTCAAAAAGTATTCAAAGCCTTCTTGATTTTAATTGACAATTTATTTATTCCTGCACATTGTAATATTTATTCATTTTCATATCTCTGTTTTTCCACTGTTGTGCAAACACAATTCCAGCAGCTGCTAACATGTGTAAAATTAAATATATATTGTACTCCCTTTCAAATAGGCGACAAAATATTTCCGGTTTTAATTCCATATCTTGTTTTACCATTGCTTCTAACCACTAACTTCTGAATCGCTACTTGGACCGACCTAAGTACTGAACCTAATTCATATATTCCTGTTTTTTGGAACTGAGAACTACATTTCAGAAAAAGGAAATCTGTATTGCTCTGGGAATATGACATTCATTCTTGAACTATCTTCTTGGATGAAAGACTATAGCTTTCCTGTTTGATGGGGGACATCCTTCCTGAAAAGACTGTACATTTTTGGGTGAAAACAGAGGTCCCTTCTGTTACCTGTAGTGTAGTCCTCAGCTTACAACCACAATTGAGTCCAATATTGTTTTAGTTCTTCTGCAGTTAGTATTATTTAACAGGATGAAGAGGCAACAGAGTATGACCGCTAGGACAGTCATCTTTCCTACGTAAGTAGCTGTTTTATTGCTTTGTGTGCTTGTTTCATTCTTAATATAGTAGTGCAAGCAATTAAAGTCTTGCTTTCTGTGTCTGTCCTTTGTGCTGGTTTTTTGAGCAAAGTAAATTGATAAGGTGGTGTGCAGAAGACCGGCAAGCCAGGAATCCTTCCTCTGGTTTGGTTTGGTTTATTTGGATTTATATGCCGCCCTTCTCCAAAAGGACTCAGGGCGGCGTACAACATTAAAAAACACATATCCCAAAAGTTAAAAAAGATTAAATCCATATCCAAAAAAACAAACCGAATTAAAAAAAAACAATACATTTAAAATAAGTTAAAATTAACAGGCCAGGCCGGCTTGCTGGAAAAGCCAACTTTTTAGGGCGCATCGGAAGGACTGGAGGTCGGGGATTATACGAAGCTCCGGGGGCAGTTCATTCCAGAGGGAAGGCGCTCCCACAGAGAAGGCTCCCCCCCTGGGGGTCACCAGCCGACACTGCCTGGCTGACGGCACCCTGAGGAGGCCAACTCTGTGGGATCGTACTGGACGGTGGGAGGCTACTGGTGGCAGTAGGTGGTCTCACAGGTACTCTGGGCCTAAGCCTTGGAGTGCTTTAAAGGTCATAATTAATACCTTGAATCGCACCCGGAAAATAACCGGCAATCAGTGCAGGCCGCCTAAAAGGGGTGTAACATGGGAGCACCTAGGTACCCCCATGACAACCCGCGCGGCCGCGTTCTGGACCAGCTGAAGCCTTTGGGTGCTCTTCAAGGGCAGCCCCATGTAGAGAGCATTGCAGTGGTCCAGGCGAGAAAGGACAAGGGCATGAGTGACTGTGCACAGAGCATCCCAATCCAGGAAGGGGCGCAACTGACGTACCAGGCGCACCTGGTAAAAGGCCCCCCTGGTCACGGCCATCAGATGTTCTTCTAAACTAAGCCGCATATCCTGGAGGACTCCCAGATTGCGAGCCTTCTTTGAGGGGGCTAAAATTTCTCCCCCTATCGTCAAAGATGGAACAAGATGTACAAATCGGGATGACGGAAACCACAGCCACTCAGTCTTGGAGGGATTGAGCTTGAGCCTGTTCCTCCCCATCCAGATCCGCACAGCCTCCAGGCATCAGGACATCATGTCGAGGGCATTGTTTGGGTGGTTTGGGGTAGAGATGAAAAGTTGGGTATCATCAGCATATTGATGATACCGTACCCCAAAACCACGGATGATCTTGCCCAGCGGTTTCATGTATATGTTGAACAGGAGGGGTGAAAGAACCGATCCCTGGGGCACCCCACAAGTGATGCTCCTGGGGGTCGATCTCTGCCCTCCAGTCAACACAAACTGCGACCGATCCGACCCCCCGAGTCGTCGCAGTAGGATACCATGGTCGATGGTATCGAAAGCCGCCGAGAGGTCTAATAGGACCAGGACAGAGGAACAGCCCCTGTCCCGGGCCCGCCAGAGATCATCGACCAACGCGACCAATGCCGTCTCCGTGCTGTACCCGGGCCTGAAACCTGACTGGAACGGATCCAGGTAGACAGCTTCATCCAGGTACTGGGGAAGCTGACGTGCTACCACACTCTCGACAACCTTTGCTACAAAGCGAAGGTTGGAGACCGGACGATAGTTGGCTAAAGACGCCGGGTCCAGGGAAGGCTTCTTGAGGAGGGGCCTCACCACTGCCTCCTTCAAGGCGGTGGGAAAGAACCCCTCTCTCAATGAAGTGTTGGTAATCGCCTGGAGCCAGCCTCGTGTCACCTCCCGGGAAGCCGAAACTAACCAAGAGGGACATGGGTCCAGCACACAAGTGGCAGCACTGAGTCTCCCCATAATCCTGTCCATGCTTTCGGGGGTCACAGGGTCAAACCCATCCCAGATTGTCTCCTCAAGATTCATCCCCGTCGGCTCGCCCGAATCTACCCAGTCAGAGTCCAAGCCTGTCTGGATCTGAGCGATTTTATCCTGCAGATACTGAACAAATTCTTCAGCCCTACCCTGCAAGGGGTCTTCCCCAGTTCCTTGGTTGAGTAAGGAGCGGGTCACCCTAAACAGGGCGGCTGGGCGGTTATCTGCGGACGCGATAAGAGCGGAAAAATATTCAATCAATCAATCAATCAATCAATCAAACTTTTATTTATAAACCGTGCCCTTTCCTAAGCAGGACTCGGGGCGGTGTACAGTCATTATTAAAAACCATATACATATCAAATAGAATACATATACATAAACATAGACATAGACGGAGGAGGTAGAAAATATACTGTACCATATTTAATTAAAATACAAATAAGATTAAAATTCCCTTAAAAATTCCACAATAAGATGTTTGCCAGGAGGTGAAAGATGGAGCTATAAATCGGCTAAGCCAGCTAATTGGAACAGGTGGGTCTTAAGCTTCTGTCGGAAGGAGCGGAGGTCGTTAATAGTTCTAATATCGGGGGGGAGGTCATTCCAGAGGGTTGGGCCCATCACAGAGAAGGCTCTACTCCTAGGCGCCACCCGTTGGCACTGCTTGGCGGATGGCACCTGGAGGAGTCCCTCCCTGTGGGAGCGAATAGGTCGTAGAGATGTGTGAGGTGAGATGCGATCCCGCAGGTAACTAGGTCCCATGCCATGGAGCGCTTTAAAGATAGTAACCAACACCTTGAAACGCACCCGAAAAACCACAGGCAGCCAGTGCAGCTCGCGCAGGAGTGGTGTTATATGGGAGTATCTTGTTCCTCCCATGATGGCCCGCGCGGCCGCATTCTGAACTAGCTGTAGTCTTCGGGTGCATCTCAAGGGGAGCCCCATGCATTGCCGTTTTGCCGCTTCTATTGCCACTAAGTAGGATTTAATATGAATTCTTACTAGTGTTCGATCAGATTCGGACCGGCCGCAAAGGCACAACATGATCCAAGGCCCCAGCGGCAGCCCTATCCCAGGCTTCCACTAGGGCTTCGGTCGAGTTGTGAGCAAGGGATTCAGGAAAAGTCCCAAACGCCATCAGGAACCTTTCGGAGTCCATCAGGTCCCTGGGGCGGAACCATCTAGTCGGTTCCGCCTCCCTGCGGCGAGGGGTAGCGGTATGGAAGTCAAGCCTGATGAGAAAATGATCAGACCATGATAAGGGTTGAATAGAAATATCTCCTAAATCTAGATCATTCATCCACTGCCCAGAGACAAAAATCAGGTCGAGCGTGTGTCCCCCATTATGGGTGGGGTCTTGAATTAACTGAGTTAGGTCCATAGCTGTCATGGAAGCCATGAACTCCCGAGCTGACTCGGATGTCTCGCCAATGGAAGGCAGATTGAAATATCCCAGGACCATGAGCCTGGAGAAATCAACCGCCAATCCAGCTAATACATCCAGCAGCTCCGGCAGGGCCAATGAAACATAGCAGGGAGACAGGTATGTAACAAAAAGGCCCACTTGAGCTCCAAGGCCCCACTTCACAAAGAGGGACTCACACCCGCCTATCTGAGGCACAGTGACCTCCTGAGGTCTGAGACTTTCCCTGATAACCACCACCACCCGCCCCTGCCCTGGGCTCTCGGCTGGTGAAACGCCCGGAAGCCTGGTGGGCATAGTTCGCTAAGGGGCACACACCCCTCATGGCCCAACCAGGTCTCCGTAATGCACGCCAGGTCCGCTCTACCCTCTTGTATGAGGTCGTAAATGAGGGGAGCCTTATGTACCACGGATCTGGTGTTAAGCGACACCAGCCGGAGGCCAGGGTCCTGTAATCCCGAGCACCCGGGGGTGCGAGAAGGGTGATGAGGGTCGGAACGTGTGATCGCTCTTAAACAGCAAACCCGCGTCCTCCAAACATCATTTGGCCCTCGGCCCCCACCATATCTGCCTCTCCCACAAACAGTAGAGATGGTGAACCCCCCAATGGAATGGCTTAATGTCTCCCCCGGAATCCCAACCCTTCCTAGCCCTCCCAACCCGCACCCATTAGTTAGCTCTGGCCTGTGCCATGGCAGACTCCCCCCCAAGCCTGTCTGAGCCATCCGAATCAACCCCCCCCTCCCCTCCCTTAAAATTTGGTTTAAAAACCCCTGTAAAAAACCCTTAAGCAGTCTCTTGTTCGCATGCCACCTCTCGGGATCCCAAGATCCGTCATTAAGGAAGCGTCTTGATAGGTCAGAAGGCCATCCCCGGGAAAGGGGGAGTTCCCGGAGGGAATAAAGTTTTGTCGCAGTATAGCATAGAGGAGAGTGTGGCATCAACGAAACAGGATGACATCATGGAGAGATGAAGCAAGGAGATGACATGTCCACGGGGGGGCAGCCGGCAGTGTTCAAGGGGGTAGCAGGAAGCTTATGTCCATCATAAAAATAGTCGATGTTGGGGACAATATGTAAGGGTAACGGACAGCTGTCCAAAATCACAGCAGATGGTAGCTTGCGAGGTGGTGAAGCGGCCAGTGATGGCGGCAACGAGGACAGCGGCGGCATTGGCAGCTGCTCCAACTTCAACTCCAACAGCTGAGCTCCGCTCACGCCAGCCGCACTCACATCCATCGCCAGGGCCGCACTCCGTTGACCCAGTCCATAATATCACAGGAGGGGGGGCCCAAATGGCACAGTATGGTGGCCCAGGCAACGGTGGCAACACCGGTGGGGCACAGCAAAGGACCTCCCCCCCACTCCAACCGCGCCCACGCCAACTCCCGAAGCCACCTTCCGCTGGCGTTAGTATCCATGCCAGCTGCCTCAGCCCCTCTCCGCTGATCTAATTTATCATGTTCATAAGCAAGGAGGGGGGGGAGCAACCGGGATAACACCACAGCGTGGTGGGGCGGCAGCTGTAGAGACCCCAGACCAGGCATCCCACCACCACTGCCGACCACACCCATGCCAGCTGCAGAGACCCCAGGCCGGGCGTCCTGCCACAGCTGCTGACCACAACCATGCCAGCAGCTGCTGACGCTCTCCATTCTCCTTTCACCGCTAACCCCCCATTTCACTCACGATGTTCCGGCTATAAGGCAGGACATCGCAGCTCAAGGGTATCCCCCGAGGTCCCAGGAAGTTCTCATAGCTGGACCTGGAACCAACAATGGAATAGGGTACCCCTGCAAGCCCCAAGACAGACAATCATCTCCACGAAGCTCTCCTCAAACACGACAGGACACCATCTTGGGCATGCATAGTGCAGTGGGGCTTACTCTGTAAGTAGCTGTCTTTATTGCTGGGTGTGGTGTGGTCTGTGCTGTGTTCATCCTTGAGATAGTGAAGTACAAGCAATTAAAGTCTTGCTTTCTGTGTCTCTCCTTTGTGCAGGTTGTTGGAGCAAGTTGGTGAGATGGTGGTGCAGAAGACTCAAAAAGGAGAGTAATTTTCCTTTTCTATTATTTTGTGTGCTTGTTTCATCCTAATGCAGTGCATGCAATTAAAGTCTTGCTTTCTGTGTCTCTCCTTTGTGCAAGTTGTTGGAGCAAGGTGGTGAGGTGGTGGTGGCAGAAGATGCAAAAGAGGAGAGTAATTTTCCTTTTCTATTATTTTGTGTGCTGGTTTCATCCCAATGCAGTGCATGCAATGAAAGAGTTCATTTCTGTGTCTCTTCTTTGTGCAGCCCATTCATTGAAGTCCATGATACTGAAGACTGACAAGAACAGTCATCTTCCTTCTGTAAGTAGCTCTTTTACTGTTTTTGTACTTATTTTAATCTTATTGTAGTTCATCCATTGGGGCAAAGAATTCAGTGACATCGTCTTGGCCACTCCCACCCAGTCACATGGCCGGCAAACCACTCCCACCCAGTCACATGGCCGGCAAGCCACTCCCACAAAGGAGGCCACACCCACAGAGTAGGTTCCAAAAAATTTTGAAACCCACCACTGCTTCCAAGCCAGGAGAAAGGCATTGGAAACAAAATGGAGCCAGGAAGCTGATTGGAACCAAATGGTTTAAGGATGAAGCTGACCACATGGAGTTGAGAGTGACGGGTTTTTATACCTTCTCTTGGGCTTTGAACTTGAGCTTCCTGTTCCTGTGCAAGAAAATGTATTCTATTTGGTGTTGCCGGACTCTCATGGTGCCATGCAGAAATCCTAGGACAGTGATGGCGAACCTTCATGCAGAAACATCACACACATACGTGCTCAGCAGGGCCACGATCTGGAAAAGCCAAACCTCAGGGTTCTAGCGCATATGCGCACCTGACAATCAGCTGGCGATTGTGCATGCGCTGGCCAGTTTTCGGTACTGCCCAATGCAAAGGGATTGCATTCCGGAAAAGCCAAACTTCTGGGTTCTGGAGCACATGCGCACCCAACAATCAGCCGGCCAGTTGAAAACACCGGTTTTCAGCACTGCTGCAGGCACGAAGGACAGCTGATTGTCACATGTGCATGCATGCCAGAAACCCAGAAGACAAACAGGCAAGGCCGTGCGTGCGCGGTGACTTGGCTTTGCATGCCATTTTGGCCACGTGTGCTATAGGTTCGCCATCACAGTCCTAGGAGTTTGTCTGAGCTAAGTTTGGTTGAAGCCTAGAGGGTGATGCAAAGTGTTTAGGAGACTGTGCAATATTGTATAGCTCTGCTGCAAGATGGTAGAGGGTTATTCCTATTATGTCCTAAGGCAGTGGGTCTCAACCTTCCTAATGCCGTGACCCTTTAATACAGTTCCTCATGTTGTGGTGCCCCCAACCATAAAATTATTTTCTGTTCTCCGTGTTTTTTCGAAAATATGTGTTTTCCAATGGTCTTAGGTGACCCCTGTGAAAGGGTCGTTCAACCCCCAAAGGGGTCCCGACCCATAGGTTGAGAACCGCTGTCCTAAGGGGTCATGTCTTAATCCCATCATCCTGGAGCTGGAGGGCTTTTGTTTTGTAAATAGGCTGGTTCCAACTTACTCAAAGGACACAAAAACCTGAGATTGAGTCTGCTTTCTGTCTTTTTATTTTAAAAAATTGTTTCTCCACTTCTCATCCAGGGATATATAATATTCTGCCTTTTTAATATTTCTGAAAATATTTCATTCTTCTAGGAGAGGGATGGGAGCCTTCCCACACATCAAATCCATTTCCCTTTCTTAATTTTCCCTGCATCTGTCTGTGGAAGTAATCAGGTTGTCCCAATGCTTTTGTCAAAAGGCAACTTGGTTTTTTCTTTCTTTCTTTCTTTTCCTCGAAGACATTTTGTCTCTCATCCAAGGAGCTTCTCTTCAGTTGGGAATTGAAGAACTCAGAATGGAAGAAGCTTCTTGGATGAGAAGCGAAACGTCTTCGAGGGGGAAAAAACAAAGGAAGGCCCGTGGCCTCTTGAAAAAGAACGTTTGGGTTCGCTTTAATCTCTACGTTTTTGGCGAAAAAAATCTCCAACTTTTGAAGCGGGAAACTAAATGTAAGGGGGGAAATTCCCTCAGAACTCTTCGCTGGATACCCCCTTTCTAAGCATTTGTTGCACTGCTAAAATCTACAAAAAAGGGAGGAAGTTGACAATCAAAGAGAAATAAAAATGAAGAGGATTCTGAAATTGCCATAATTAATAGCATTATTGCTATTGATCTGTCCAGTGTGGTCCCCAGTAGCTTTATTATTAACTTCAGTGCTAGAATATGCACAATGCCACAACTCTTTTTCCTCCCTAAGATTTCTTTTCTTCTTCATTACTGACATGTTGCTGCTAGTTGCAAAGTCGTGTCTGACCCATTGCGACCCCATGGACAACGTTCCTCCAGGCCTTCCGGTTCTTTACCATCCTCTGGAGTCCATTGAAGCTCACGCCTGCTGCTTTGGTGAATCCATCCAGCCACCTCATTCTCTGTCGTCCCTTCTTCTTTTGCCCTCCATCTTTCCCAGCATTAGGCTCTTCTCCAGGGAGTCCTTCCTTCTGATTAGGTGGCTAAAGTATTTGAGTTTCCTCTTCAGGATCTGGCCTTCTAAAGAGCAGTCAGGGTTGATCTCCTCTAGGACTAACTGGTTGGATCGTCTTGCAGTCCAAGGGATTCATAGGAGTCTTCTCCAGCACCATAGTTCAAAGCCTTCAATTCTTTGGCACTCAGCCTTCATTATGGTCCAAATTTCCCAGCCATCCATTGCAACTGGGAAAACCATAGCCTTGACTATATGCACTTTTGTTGGCAGGGTGATGCCTCTGCTTTTTAGTTTTCTGTCTAGATTTCCCATAGCTTTCCTCCCCAGGAGCAAGCATCTTTTAATTTCTTGGCTGCAGTCCCCATCTGCGGTGAGCTTAGAGTTCAGGAAAGTAAAATCTGTCACTACCTCCATTTCTTCCCATCTATTTGCCAGGAATTGAGAGGGTCTTAGTTTTCTCAATGTTGGGCTTCAAGCCAACTGACATACACTTTTGAAATTCTATGGATAAGGATAGGTTACTAATGCAGCACACAAATAGGGAACACTTTTAGGGAATAAAAACTAGAGTTCTTAATATGTTCAACTTCAACTTATAAATCAGTCAAGAAGTAGTAAAGTGTTGATTAAAAATAAAACCTTAAATGGCTGTCTTATCAAAGAAGGAGCCTAACATGCTGTTATCTTTCTAGACAGGGTTCGGGCGGGAGCATAATTTGGCTACACATTCCTTTTATGAAAGTTCAGAGAATCTGATGTTATTAGCACAATCTTTTTACATGGGTATTTTAAATCAAATCTATAGACAATTCAGTATGTAGGAGTGAATAAAAAGTTGGGGTAAGTGGAGGGAAAAACAAACACATACTTTTAATCTTTAAAACACGGGTTCACCATGAAGTCAAACATTATAAATGAGGGAAGTGTTTTTCCCACCATCTTATTTTGCACCGGCCCAAAACAAAATATGAACTTGTTTTGCAAAGGGTGGCACTGACTATATACAAATGCAACAGCAGAATTATATTCACATAAAATAAATAACTGAGATGCCTTTAGCTCTCCAGAAGAAATTGTTTACAGATTGTTTACACGTTAATACCTAAAAGCAAAATGAGAGGTTAATTAAGTCCATCTGACCATAATCATTTGGGAATTTTTATGAATTTCTGTACCAAAGATCCATTTAGAGAACGAAGTAAATAAATACATAGTTTGCTTACAACGAGACACACATTTTTATACATGATGTACGTAATTTGATTGGTTAGACATTGGAGGACAGTATTAAAATGTGTACATTTATTCCACCCGCATGTAATAACTACAGGAATACTACGGTACCTACAAAAGCATTACCTAATTGTCTGGAATAATCATAAGTCCGTAATATTAATTAGAGAAACTAAGCCATCTGAATACCTTTAAATATATATTACCTGGGATCATTCTGCTACATGAGATAGTTTTGATATCCCAAAGCAGCTGCTTGCTTATATGAATTTAATTTAATTTAATTTAATTAACACTACTCAGTTATTGCCACAGAGTAAAATTCATAATTAATTATTCAACAATGAAGAAGGTCCTATTTCTTAAGGGTGCCGATACAATGGTCAAGTAACAGCTTTTCTAGCAGAATAACGAGGTTGTGTTTTACAACCATCTATATATTGGGTGCCTGATTCAACTACCCAGGTTATCCAACATCTCATCTCCCTTCAATTTTCGAATTTATTTTTCGGAGAGAGAAGGGGCAAATAGCTGTTTTCATTGGTTCTTCACCAGGTTAAGATATTCTTTAACGTAGCCCATTTAAATGCACTTCCCTCATCCATCCTAAAGGACAGATTTTCAGCATCCCAACCAAGCCTCTGTTGTTACACCTCCCACAGCTTAACACTGTGGCACCATTCTTCTAGTTCTGTGATGGCGAACCTATGGCATGCGTGCCACAGGTGGAACGTGGAGCCATTTGTTAGGGCACACGAGGCGTTGCCCTGTTAGCTCCAGCATGCCAGCTGACTTCAGCCTTCACTTTTGGCCATTTTCCACCCTCTGGAGGCTTTCCTGAAACAGGAACGAACTTCCGGTTTGTGCGTTGGGCCATTTTTTGGCTTTAGGAGGCTTCCTTGAAGCTTCCGGAGGGAGCTAAACGGCTCTCCGGACAACCCGGAAGTTCAGGGGGAGGAGGAGACCATTTTCACCCTCCCCAGGCTCCTAAAAAGCCTCTGGAGCCTGGATAGGGTGAAAAACGGATCCATCGTGAGCAAAAAGCGGGGGGAGGGGGGTTGTGCATGCATGCGCAGGGGGTCACATGCATAGAATTATGGGTGTAGGCACTCCCACACACAACTCCCCTGTGCTCCCCCCGTTTTTGGCACGCGATGGCAAAAAGGTTAGCCATCACTGTTCTAGTCTGGTTTTTTTATTATCAGGCTAATAAGGAAAGCCAGCTGGATGACTTTGGGCTACTCCCTCTCTCTCTCAGCCCAATTTACCTCACAGGGTTGTGGTTGTGGGGAAAATAGGAGGAGGAAAGCGGATTGAGTATATTCACCACTATCATTATTTGTAAACACAGATAGATGATAGATAGATAGATAGATAGATAGATAGATAGATAGATAGATAGATGATAGATAGATAGATAGATAGATAGATAGATAGATAGATAGATAGATAGATAGATGATAGATGGATGGATGGATGGATGGATGGATGGATGGATGGATGGATGGATGGATGATAGATAGATATAGACAGAGACAGACAGACAGACAGACAGACAGACAGACTGACTGACTGACTGATTAATTGATTCAATATTTAAACATTTGAGAAATGGTTAAGAAAGACACATCTCTAAGCACACCGATTCCAGTAAAATCTGTATTTTTTTAAATGAGCATTAGAGAGAATATTGAATTTGTTAACAATCACAAGCCACACAACAAACTGTCTTGAACTGCACAAATTTCAGTTAAGTGAGAATGCAAAAAACTGCCTGAAATATGGGAGATTAATACTTAAGAATACGGACTATTGGGAGTTGCTTTCCTAAACTGGACAAGGGGTTGTTGTATTTAGCCAACACTTGACATTTGCAAATGCAAACAGAAATTCCAAAAATTCCAAGGGTTATCCTTGTTGACTCAAGAAGATTTGTGATTTAGTTCTACATTAACTCTGACCTGCATTTCCAAAATCGGATTTGATTCCACAGTGTAGGCCAGGGGTGTCAAACTCAAGGCCCGCGGGCCAGATCTGGCCCACAATGTATTTAGATCTGACCTGCAGGGGCGTCCCGATCTACCCAGTGTGAAGAGAAATATAAGGCCAGTGTGACTTCAGACTGCTCTACCCAATGCAAAGAGGAAACATTCCAGCAGTTTGGGGAGTGGTGTCAAGCTGGCCATGCCCACCCAGTCAGCCACACCTACCCAGTCGGCCATGCCCGGGCGGCCCCCCGAGGTCAGCCACAGCCCAAATGCAGCTCTCAAAGAAATTGAGTTTGACACCCCTGGTGTAGGTATAGGAGGGCAGAATTTAGGGACAGAGCCAAAAGAGGGATCAACCTAGAAGCCACAAGTGAACTTAAGTCAATCTCCACCACCACCACCACCACCACCACCACAAAAGTCTTTGGCTCTTATCTAACTCCTTAGCACAGGCTAACCATTAGTTGAGAAGATTCCTGCACATAGGCTTTTAGCAATGAATCAGCTGAATTGAATCTTCATTACATGGACCTGTTTTTTCACACCTTGCAGTAACCTCCTCCTACTTGCCTCCAAACGCTTACAACTCATTTTGTAGTATATTCTGTCAAAATATTGAAATCATGACTTTAGCTCAAAAGTTCATCATTTCCCAAAGCGATCCAGGCCTAAAAGCAGGAAGCATTTTTTTTTTTAAAAAGAGATTAATTTATGTTACATTATTTACTTTGGCTTTACATGTTTCAGCTTTTGTTTTTAAATTGTATTGCATTAGATTGCTTTTTATTGTTATTAAACCCAGCGGAATGGACAGAGAAGAAAAATGCACAAAATGGACGCCTTACCCTCTGATGTTTTCCAGCGTTTCCATAAATCCTCAATGGTGATGTGCTTATCTTCCCTGTGCAAGTGGCTGTGCTTATTAGATGCATCTTTATATTTCATATCTTCTCTGATAAACTAAAAAGAAAAAAGAAAATTCTGGTATGAAACACATTATGTCAGGCAAGTTGTAACAACGCAAAACAACGGTGCTCAAATTATTCACTTCCAGGTTCAGACAGGCAAGGAATTTCCTTGTATATCTAATCACTAGCTGGATACCCGTGCTCCACTAAGTGATCAAGCTCCTTTCCTCTCCCCTTCTCTCCCTCAGGCTTGTCCCACGGGGGCCTCTCCTATCTTATCCTGTTCTCTCCCTCAGTCTAACTCCTTAGCATCAGAGCATTTTTCAGGTTGGTAAGGGGATTAGAATGTCTAAGTTTAGGGCTGGATGAGTCACGTGCTGTCTACACCCAAGTGGCAGTTGGAACAGAGTTCTTTTCAGGTGGGGAGGGGGAGTAGAACATGTAACACCTTAGCATCAGAGCATGTTAATAATAATATAAGAAATACTAATGATCTGATGGTCATTTCGAAAAATCCTTTCTTAGTAAACACCTAGAAGTCAAAAGGAACCTATGTGCCAAATTTCAAGTTTGTAGGCTTTACGTTTTTGGAGATTTTGTGATGCTGCTTGAGTGGTATTTCACTCTTATATATATAGATTATTTTTAATCATTTATTTGGATAGTTATTTTAAAAAATTGAAAATAATCCCTAAGCAGGGATGGACAACATCACCACCTAATATCATTTATTTATTTCAAATATGACACAACTGGACAATATTTATCTTGGTCCATACGTTACAAATACATTACCAACAGTGAAGAGCAACAAAAATATAGAGGAGAAAATAACTGGAATATGGACTGAAGCAATTACAGGTTGTCCTCAACTTGCAACCGTTTATTTAGTGAACGTTCAAAGTTACAACGGCACTGAAATAAGTGACTCATGACCCTTTTTCAAGCTTACAACCGTTGTAGCATCCCCATGGTCACATGATCAAAATTTGTATTCTTGGCAACTGATTCATATTTATGACGGTTGATGTGTCCCGGGATCACGTGATCCCCGTTTGTGACTTTCTGACAAGCAAAGTCACTGAGGAAAGTACTTCACTTAACAACCATGTTACTAAATTTAATAACTGCAGTGATTCTAAACAACTGTGGCAAGAAAGGTCGCACAATGGGGCAGAACTTCCTTTAAAAACTGTCTCGCTTAGCAACAGAAATGTTGTGGTTGTAAGCGGTGGTGGGATTCAAATAATTTAACAACCGGTTCTCTGCCTAATGATTTCTTCCAACAATCAGTTCACCAAACTGCTCAGAAACTTAACAACCGGTTCTCCCGAAGTGGTGCAAACTGGCTGAATCCCACCACTGGTTGTAAGTCGAGGGCTAGCCACCTCTATACAAACCTGCAAATCCTCCCACACAATTCAATAGCCTATAATTATAATTATTCCTATTCAGCAAAACCACCATCAAGAAGAAATTAATTAAATTTTAGAGCAGACAACTAAGACACAACTAAAAATGCAATGTAACCAGTGGTGGGTTTCACATTTTGTTACCATCTGTTCGCTGCGGGTGCATGCACCATCTCTGTGCATGCACCTGGCCTTCTACGCATGTGCTTTGCTGGTGCGCGCCTTCCGTGCATGCACTTGCCCTTAAAAACGTGCCTGCGCTTGCCCTCAAAAACTAAATAGGATGGCAAACAGCCGGGGTGGGTACTGCTTCAGCTGAACCAGTCCGAACCGGCTGAATACCACCTCTGGTTGTAACCCTCAGAATTCCCTACTTTCTTGAAGCAGAAATCTATGCTGGATGGCACTACTTGTACATGTTAATTAATCTGTATTTGTACATATACTGTAGGTGAAATTGTAAAGCTTCTACAATTACATGCTTGATGGATGATGACTTCATAGACATGTCCAAGTAGAATATGAAATTAATCTGTCTTTGCCCATTTCCTGGGTGGAACTAACCTTCGCTATAGCGAGCATTCTTGTCAAAGTCAGCACTAAAGTTTTATACAAGGACAAGAACAGACTTGCAAAGTATGTGGCAATTATAATGCTGGGGGGCTACAAGTTATTACAGTAAATTGTAATAATCTCCAGATTGCCAATTTCAATTTGGCTTTATCGTCTGATCCTTGTAGAGCAGGTGTGTGTGTGTGTCAAACTCAAGGCCTGTGGGCTGGATCTGGCTGGCGGGGCCCGCCTGGAAATAGCAAAAGACCAGCCCACAATGCCTCTAGTGGTCAAAATGAGGCATGGGGGGGCACGGGCCGCCCCTCTGCAGCATGTTTTTGGCCTGGACGGCCTCCTGCAGTACTCAGACGGCCAAAATGGTCTGCAGGGGGGCACCCCATTTTGACCGACAAAGTGCTACAGGAGGCGTCCATACCATCCTCCCCCCGGGCCGGGGAGAAGAACTACAGTGTTGATCCAGTCCTCTAAGAAATCCCTTATTGTAAGAAGTACAGGTATTTCAGAGAATACAGGTTGTCCTCAACTTACAACCGTTCATTCAGGGACCAGGCAAAATTACAACATCCCTGGGGAAAAAGTGACTTATGACCATTTTTCTACTTACTTTTGATTGTGGCAGCCTTTCCATTGTCAAATGATTAAAATTCAGACACTTGGCGGCTAGCTCGTATTTATGACAGTTTGGAGTGTCCCAGGATCATGTGATTCCCTTTTGAGTCCATGGAGGAGCCAGATTCACTTAACAACCATGTTACTACCATGTTTCCCTGAAAATAAGACAGGGTCTTATTTTCTCTCCCCCCGAAATAAGCATATGGCCTTATTTTCGAGGAAGTCTTATTATTTTTGAGGTGCAGGAAGCAGCAAAGTTCACCTCATGGCTGCTACAATATTTTCAGGGAGGGCTTATTTTGGGGGGAGGGCGCATGCGCTCAAAAGCCCGATTGGGTTTATTATCTGGGGGGTTATTTTCAGGGCAACAGGGCATCTTAACAACCACACTGTTTCTCATAACAGCTATGGCAAGAAAGTTCGTGAAAAGGGGCAGAGCTCACTTAACAAATGTCTCGCTCAGCAACAGAAACTTTGGGTTCCATTGGGATCATAGGTTGAGGGCCACCTGTACTCCAATATTGTTATTTCACACTCACGTAACGCAAACACGCTTTCAAACTTACGTACACAAAAGGCAGTTGCTGAAATTGTTAACAACACATGCCACTCGTCCAAAACTGTGACAGTCGCAACATTTTCAATGCGCTGTACTGAATGTTAACATTAGCGAAAGCTATATATGCAGCAGAGCAGATATCATTTTGCACATGTTGATGTAAAAGATACAGTGCATTGCTATTATAAATTCTTCAAAAAAAAACCATAAGTAAATAGATAAACAAAAATAAGGCTCGGCTAAATCTTTCCTAACCACATTTTAATAAAAGCAAGAGAATTTTGGTTTGCTTTCCTTAGTATGCCAACATGCAGTCAACCCCATTCCTCATTTTATTTATCAACTTACAATCACCATTGAGCCAAAACATTTAAAGCAACACAGTTGTTAAATGGGTTTTGCCCCGTTTTATGCCATAATTGTTTAAGTGAATACAGCAACTGTTAAGTAAGTAATGCAGTTGTAAAAATGGGTCTGGCTCTCCCATTGACTTGTCAGAAGGTCTACAAAAGGGGATCACATTACCCTGGGAGAACCACGACCGTCAAAGTTATGAGTCAGTTGCCAAGTGTCTGAATTATTATCACGTGCTGCAACAGTCATAATGTAAAAAACAGTCATGTCACTGTTCTAACTTTGGAAGGTCACTAAACGAGTGACATCATCCCAAAGTCTCATTTTTGAAAAACATTTTTTTTCCTGACAGTTAGAATAATTGATTAGTGGAACGATTTGCCTCCAGAGTTGCAAATGCTCCAACACTGGAAGTTTTTAAAGAAGAGATTAGATAACCATTTTTCTGAAGTGATGTAAGGTTTCCTGTCTAGGCAGGGGAGTTTGTACTAGAAGACCTTCAAGGTCCCTTCCAACTCTGCTATTCTATTCTATATTGTTCTATTTTGCTAAAGAAGAACGGCAGCGATTTGCTTGCAGGGTTGCAAATCTGTTTACACACCTTGCTAAAGCAAGTCAGGAGTTGCAAGGTCCCTTCCAACTCTGTTATTCTATTCTATTCTATTCTAACATTACAAGAACATACTTAAAATAAGAATTGCTGAATCTTGCCCAAACAAACCCCAACTATTATTTGCACATTACTTTTAAAACAGGAAGGATGTTTTTTTTTTCCCCTTCCTGCATTTGAGGTCCAGTGATTAGCCTTCTATCCCCTCCAGCTAGGTTTCAGAATGCTTTCCAAGATTCGAGAGACTCCTTAGTCCTTTTAACAGCTACACAAGTCCAGCAGCTGTGGCATTCCTAAGCTTCAGTTGCAGTTCCTTCAACATGCAGCATGACATCCAATGAATTATTAAGTCCCAAAGCCAGGAAGAAGCATGAATGAAATTGTTCTGGGAAGAATTTACAAAGGACAAACTTTAAATTGCCAGGACAGTGTAGTATTTGAAAGAAATGGGAAAAGTTGACTTTTAAATTTCTGGTACAGAGATAGAGCTAAGGATGATAGATATCAGAGGGGTGTCCGGTCTTTCATTTGACTTGAGGGCAGCAGAAGAAGAAAAGGATGGGAAATTATCAAGGACAGATCCAACTTAGAATAAAGCAGAAATTTCCCGACAGTAAGAACAATGAACTAATGCAGGGGTCGGCAACCTTAAACACTCAAAAACCCATTTCCCACAGAAAAGAAAACACCGGGATCCACAAAATCCTTCTCGTGCCTGACTGTTTCCTGAGAACCCACAAAACTAGTGTATGTAGATGAATTAAAGGTTTTGTTTTCTTCTGAAACTTTTCTTGGGTTTATCCATGGTTGGTCTAAAAGTTCAATGAATCACGAGCTGGAGGGTGTCGTACAGTGGCGGTTGTGACACATATTTTGAGCAACAGGGAGCCGCAGCAGAGGGATGAAACATGCGGCTCCAGAGCCGCGATTTGCTGACCCCTGAACTAGTGGAACGGTTTGCCTTCAGAAGTTGTGGGTGCTCCATCCATGGAGGTTTTTAAGGAGAGATTGGATGGCCATTTGCCTGAAAATGTATAGGGCTGGGATAGTGAACCTGTGGCACTATCTCTGCGGGCACATGGACCATTGCCCCAGCTCAGCTCCACCGTGCATGTGTGGGGGCCTCCCACCAGCCAGCTGATTTTCATGTCTCTTCCACGCATACATGGGTCCGGGGCACTTGTTTGAGAGGCACACACATGCACAGGGGGTGAGGGGTCATATGAGCATGCACAGGGGGTGGGGCTCACACGTGCATGTGGGGAGCAGGGGGGTAACGTGCTTGCATGGGGGCAGGAGCCACCCGCGCATGTGTAGGGGCATGGGGGAGCGAGGGGGAATGTGGCGCCCCCCGCAGCCTGTTTTTCATCCCAAAAGGGTACAGAGAGGCCTATAAGGCCCAAAACAGGGTGCAGGGGGATGTGCCCCTCCCCGTGGCCCGTTTTTGCTCCCAGGATGCAAGAAGCCCTACCAGGCCCAAAATGGGGCACGGGGAGTTGCGCACACATGCACGGGGGTGTCATGGGAGGTCACACATTCCTGCAAGGGGGGGTATCCCATGCACACATTGCATTTTGGGTGCGGGTTCACTCATGTGCTATCGCGTATACAATCTTGTGCTTTTGGCACGCTATGACAAAAAGGTTACTCATCACTGATATAGGGTCTCTTGCTTGAGCAAGGGGTTGGATTAGAAGACCTCCAAGATCCATTTCAACTCTGATATTCTGATATATTGTATATTCCGCCATATAAGGCGACTGGGCGTATACGATGACCCCCTACTTTCAGGTGCCCGCGAGCCGGTGAAGGTCTCTGCACTGCCGGGCTTTCGTAGTTTGAGCTCAGCGCCTTCCTCCTCCAGACCTCCAGCCAGACCTTACTAAGCCATCCCAACGTTCATCCATCCACGTGCCCAGGCGAGGAGCACCAAGGTTATCAACTGAAAGGCCGGCATCTGCGCTGGTGGTGGCGCGGCTTTTTGCTTGGCGGCGTTGCTTTTTCTTTTGTTTTAGTTTTTTGGTATACCTGGTGTGTAAGACAACCCCCAATTTTTGAAATATTTTTGGGGGGTTAAAAAGCCGTCGTATATGTCGGAAAATACGGTAATAAGACCTTATTAAAGCTAGGATTTTCATCTGCACTGCAATAACCATTAAGCAAATTTTCTTTTTGTTCTTTATTTTCATTTGGCAAGCCTGTTCTTCCTTTGGCAGGTCGTCTTTAGAATGCAACATTCACAGTCACTTGAGAATATGAAAATGTTAAAACCCTCCAGTCAGAAACATACCCTTGTATACCAAAAAGAGAGAGCCAACCCTGAATTTAAAACAATCCTGAAGAAAAGATCGCATGGAATAAAGATATGAACAGAGAAAAAAATGTGATGATGCACCATTCACAACAAGGGGAATCTCAACTGAATCCAATCCTAAATACATTTTCTCCCAATTGTTTGCACTTATGATCCATTAAAATGTGTCTGCATAAACCTATTCGCTTACCAAAAATACAGAGCACTTTTAATTCTAACTGGGAAAACTGCTTCAGAATAGGTGTGTTGTGGCCTGCCAGTGGCCAGTAGAGCTGGCAGCAGATTCGGACAGTGAGGAAGTTGGGGAGGAAGATGGGCCAGTCCTGGAGTCTGGGGAAGGCTCTGATGAGGGCTTTGTGTCAGAGGCAGAGAGGAGCCAGAGCCATATGCCAGTTATCAGCTGCCTTCGGAGTCAGACATCAGTGAGGCAGACGAGCAGCTGGAGCCTGTTCCCAGTGTGCGCATGTGCAGAGTTGCCAGACAAAGGGAACAGCTAAGTAACAAGGATCGACTTGGGAGTGTGGCCACAGATGGATGATGAATGGCCCCTCCCAGAGGACATAAAAGAGGAGCGAAAGAGGAGTGGAGTTTGCAGGAGACAATTAGTTAACTTAATTGGTTTGTGACTCTAAGAGTTTTGCAGATATCGGCCTGTCAGCTCTCCAAGCCAGATAAGGTCTGTGACTGTAAATTCTCCCTTGAAAGACTTTGCTGGATGTGAATGAGCAGAATTCACAGTAACTGAACAAAAGCTTTTTTTTAATCGATATAAGGAGTTTGCTTCATGCTCTCGGGAAGCCTGGGTCAGAACAAGGTGTGAATATACATACTGCACACATCAGCACCTGATTTCTTTTCCTGGACTCTCATGGTCACTGCATAGTCCTATAGAAACATCAAATGGGGCCTACATATATAGCAGTGCTGAAAAGCTTGTGAGTTCTGACATTCAATATTAAAAGTGAATTTTCAATATTTCTATATATTTTAAATGTGGTGTGTTCTCTATAGAAGACCTAAAACTGGACAGAGAACCTGATGAATCAAAAACATTATACACTCATTCATTTATTGTGAAAAAGCAAGTTCCTGGGAGGAATTCCTGTTTTCAAAAAATAAACCCTTTGTTTTGAAAATGTTTATGGAATGATATGGTTCCGAGAATATTTGTAAAGAATCCAATTCATGAATCAGGAGGTGATTTTCCACATCTAGAGCGGTTTCATCAAGCTTCTGTATTGTCAAGTATTAAAAACTGGAAGCACACAATTGGTATTAATTTTATTTTTCTAATTTGATGTCAGGAGAGAGACTGGCAAAGCCAGAGAGAGGAATCAAGAGGAACATTTATGATTGTATGTATGAAGGTTTACATTAGATAATTGTAGAATTGTAACTGTTGTTGTAATAGCATATTAAACTTTATGGGGGGGGGGGGTTCTGCTATACACCTATCTTTTAAAAAATTGCTATGGGTTATTTTTATTATTGTGTGTACTTTTGCATTTTGTTCTTTTTTTCTTCTTTTACTGTTGTTATTTGGAAAGCAATACAATTCTATTAAAATGCCCTGCTTCCTAATGCAGAAGAAAAATGCCCATCTACACATACACAAACCTTTAAAGCATCCTTGCTTGCCTAGAAGTTGTGAATTTTCCAACACTGGAAGTTTTGAAGAAGAGTTTGGACAACCATTTGTCTGAAATGGTACAGGGTTTCCTGCCTGAGCAGGGAGTTGGACTAGAAGACCTCCAAGGTTCCTTCCAATTCTGCCTATTCTATTCTATTCTATTCTATTCTATTCTATTCATTCTATTCTATACTATACTATGCTACACTATACTATACTATGCACTATACTATACTATACTATGCACTATACTATACTATACTATACTATACTATGCACTATACTATACTATACTATACTATGCACTATTCTATACTATACTATACTATGCACTATTCTATACTATACTATACTATGCACTATTCTGTACTATACTATGCACTATACTATACTATACTATACTATGCACTATACTATACTATGCACTATACTATACTATACTAAATATACTATACTATACTATACTATACTATACTATACTATACTATACTATACTACATTCCATTATTATATCCTATCCTATTCTATTCGAAAGTGCTTTTTTCAATCGGCAACTGGACTTCGTTTTTCCCTGAAGAAGTTTCACTTCTCATCCATTCAGTCAGAACTGAAGAAGCTTCCTGGGTGAGAAGCGAAACCTCTTCAAGGAAAAACCAGAAATTCGTTGCCTGGGGGGAGGGGGAAGCACATTTGGGACAACGATGACCTGGATGACTGAGAATCTAGCTTTAAAGCAATTAGAAAAGCCATTCAAATGTAAAGAATCCTATTCTGTTTATATATCGGTAACTGCCACAAATCTGCAGCCATTTAATGAAATGAGGAAAAGACACAGGAGTTGCATTGCCAGCCCCCATTTCAAATCTGATTTAGCCCAAAGCGTTTTCCTCCTATCAAGGAAGAGATGGGCACAGTCTTGAGGCCCTTTTTGTAACCCAAGCTGCTCTCAATGCCGAGGAGCAGAAGCAGCTGAGCAATTGACACCTTCTTCTTCATTTCACGAAGTCTGCTGTATTTGGGGAGGGCAAGGCACTCAGTTGCCCATGCAACATTCAGATCATCTGCAGCCTTCCTCCCTCTTCTCTAAGTTTAGCATCCTGGAGGTAAACAGTAGCTTATCGCAGGTGACTGAATAAACAGAGCATTTAAAACTACGGCTAAATAACTTTTGTTTGGCCAAAAGCAGGAATGGAAAAATCTACGGAGAAGGTCCTCTCGCCTCCTGCTTCTCTAATAATCTTCACTTCAGGTTACTAAATATAGAATTCACTTGCTGCCCTGGCCAAGGTTGAATGCCACTAACCGATCCTTGCAATCAGGTAGGAGAAAGCACATACTGTAGTTAAATAAACTGCTCAAGATTGAAAGCTCAGGGGAATCACACAAACAGAGGGAGGGGGAGAAGGGACAGACAGGAAATGAAAACAGGAGACATAAATCAGGATTTTAAAAGCTCAATGGCTGATATTCTGACAACCAAGGGGATAGACCAGCAATAATAAATGAATGAATGAATGAATGAATGAATGAATGCATGCATGCATACATACATACATACATACATACATACATACATCAATGTTCCCTCTAATTTTTTTTCAGTGTGAGCAGAAAAGTATAGTGTTTGAGCAGCACATTTTCATGCCTGAGCAGCACCTGGATTTTTTTCACAGGTGTCACCTAAGACAACAACGAAATCAGTATTATTTGAAACTCAAAGTTATGTTTCTTCAAGGTACCCGCTTAATTAAAAGTGTTATATAGTATCACTTAACAGCGCTCTTGCTTAGCAACCAAAATGTTGGGTCAGAAACTCTGGCATTGTCTTAAAGCTGTCAAGTTACAAGATCCTTGCATCCCTAACCCTTTAGGGAAAAAAAAACCCAAGGGGTCTTCAAACCTGACAGCTTGAAGACTTGTGGACTTCAACTCCCAGAATTCCTCCTCCAGTCATGTTGGCTCAGGAACTCTGGCATTGAAGCATGCAAGTCTTAAAGCTGTCAAGTTGCAAGATCCTGGCACCACTAACCCTTTAGAAAAAAAAACACACTGGTCTTCAAACCTGACAGCTTGAAGACTTGTGGACTTCAACTCCCAGAATTCCATCTCTAGTCATGTTGCGGCGACATCATCTGCGTGGATCCGCTCCATCTTCGGTTTTTTTCACAGGGGGCAGGGCTGCTGCTGAAGATGCCGACGAGCCCCTGCCGCCACCAGAATAACAGCTGCCTCCTCCTCCTCCTCCTCCAACAGCACCACCACATTTGCTGCCCGGCACTGCGGCTGAGGTGAAGCCGGCAAAGCTCTCGCTGGCGCCCCCCGCCCGTGGCAGCGGCGGCGGCGCGTCCCCCCTCCACTCGGAGCACCTGAGCTGGGCACCGCGTTACCCCTGCTGCCCCCTCCTCCTCTGCCGTGCTTTTGAGAAGCCATGAGGCCTTTTCCCCCCTGCTCCTGCCCCCCTCCGCCGCCTTCCTACTGGCTCCCGAGGCCTCATGGCTCCTCAAAAGCACAGCAGAGGAGGAGGGGGCAGGGGTAACGTGGGGCCCAGCTCAGGTGCTCCGAAGGGAGGGGGAGGCGCCGCTGCCACGGGCGGGGGCGCTGGCAGGAGCTTTGGCGGCTTTCACCTCGGCCGCAGCGTTGGGCAGTAAATGTGGTGGTGGCAGGGGCTTTGGGGGTTTACTTTAGCTGCAGCGCCGGGCGCAAGCAGCTAGGATTGGCCGCCAACAAAGGACCTCCCCGGGCTTGCTTTGCTGAATTCAGTTGCTCCCCCGCTCATCAAAACAAGTCCGGGGAGGTCCTTTGCGGGCGGCCAGTTCTAGCCGTCTGCAAAGGACCTCCAGCGCCTGTGACAGTAGAAATCACTGCGCGGCAGTTGGAAACTGCTACGCTGTGTTTTCTTGCCACCTGCGCGGCCGCGCAGCCGCGCACCTTAGAGGGAACAGTGACATACATAATGGTTGGTTGGTTGCAGCAGTCAAATCTCATCTTGGGAATATATTTCTAACTTATGAATTTCCTGCCGATTTTCCATCCAGTTGAATTAGAGGGATAGAATCAAGATCACGTAAAGTGTTAATACTGCTTTATAATGCCTTGGTAAGGCCACGCTTGGAATACTGCATTCAGTTTTTGGTCGCCACCATATAAAAACACGTGGAAAGAGTGCAGAGAAGAGCAACAAAGAGGATTAGGGGACTTTCAGCAAGATACAGGCACTTATCAATAGTAGTAACTGTGAGAGAGATCTTGGAGTTCTAGTGGACAATCATTTAAATATGAGCCAGCAGTGTGCAGCAGCTGCCAAAAAAGCCAACACAGTTCTAGGCTGCATCAACAGAAGGATAGAATCAAGATCACGTGAAGTGTTAATACCATTTTATAAGGCCTTGGTAAGGCCACACTTGGAATACTGCATTCAGTTTTGGTCGCCACGATATAAAAAAGATGTGGAGACTCTAGAAAGAGTGCAGAGAAGAGCAACAAAGAGGATTAGGAGACTGGAAGCTAAAACATACAAAGAACGGTTGCAGGAATTGGTTATGTCTGGTCTACTGAAAAGAAGGACTAAGGGTGACATAATAGCAGCATTCTGACATCCCAGGGGCTGCCCCAAAGAAGCAGTCAAGCTATTCTCCAAAGCACCTGAAGGCAGGACAAGAAGCAATGGGTGGAAACTAATCAAGGAGAGAAGCAACCTAGAACTAAGGAGAAATTTCCTGACAGCAAGAAAAATCAACCAGCGGAACACCTTGTCTTTAGAAGTTGTGGGTGCTACATCATTGGAAGCTTTTAAGAAGGGACTGGACAACCATTTTTCTAGAATGGTATGGGTCTCCTGTTTAAGTAGGGGGTTGACTAGAAGACCTTCAAGGTCCCATCCAATCCCCTGCTTAAACAGTTATTCTCCATTCTATTCAATTGTAATCATTTTAGGACAAGGGTGTCAAACTCAATTTCATTGAGAGCTGCATCAGGGTTGTGGGTTGACCACGGTGGGCGTGGCCAGCTCAATATCACTCGTGTCGAGGGAACCTGTGGCAGCCCGAGTGCTCACTCTGCCAGCAAAAATGAGCTTGTGCGGCCCTCCCTGAGCTCCGTTTCCTGCTGGCAGAGGGTTGCAAGAAGCCGTTGTAGTTGAAAACAAGCTCCGGTTTTGCTGGCAGAGGCACCGCGGGCCAGTCCTTGGCTGTTTCCAGAGCAGCCCCGCGAGCCAGATCTAAGCACCCTGGGGGCCTAATCCGGCCCACGGGCCTTGAGTTTGACATCCCTGTTCTAGAAAGTCTGTTTCTTCCTTCCACCCCCTTCCATTAGGTAAAGGTAAAGGTTACCCTCATGCATATGTGCTAGTCATTCCCAACTCTAGGGGGCGATGCTCATCTCCGTTTCAAAGACCAAGAGCCAGCGCTGTCCGAAGACGTTTCTGTGGTCATATGGCCGGCATGACTAGACGCCAAAGGCGCAAGGAACGCTGTTGCCTTCCCATCAAAGGTGGTTCCTATTTTTCTACTTACATTTTTACGTGCTTTCAAACTGCTAGGTTGGCAGAAGCTGGGACAACTAACGGAAGCTCACTCCATTACGCAGTGCTAGGGATTTGAACCACCGAACTGCCAACCTTTCTGATTGACAAGCTCAACGTCTTATTTCTAATTCAGACCACCAACATGCTTTACTTTCAGAAATAGAAAGAAGTCCATGATTGCAGGATAATGCAGAACCTTCCAAATTTCTGCATTCAGAGACAAGACACCAGCTAACTTGCCCAGCTGTTCCTACAACAATTGCTATTCCTCAAATTAGCTATCAACTGATACTTCTTCCTTCCGTTCAACCCATTCCAGCCAAAGCCGGAAGTTCCCTGACCATCATCACTGGTTCTTTGGAGAGAAGAGGGGGGAGGGACATTTTCAAGAACTCCCTTCCTCAAATTCAGCTGAATCACTCTGATTCAAAGCTAGGAGCATGCTCGTATTGCAATTGTTAGCTAAAACATAACTTAACTACACACTAGATATTTTGGCACTCGACTATATGACACATAAAGTTGCTGCTTTCTTCTGGAAAGAAATTACCATTATATTTTGCAGTGAGACGCTATATTCTGTAATATCACAACCCTTTTTTTCTGACTAGACTACGCCGACTATAAAGTAACTAGAACAAAAAAAAATTGGAAATAAAAGGAGATAAAAGGAATATAACATTTATTAAGATAGAGATAAGAATAAAATGATAATTGTTAGCATTAGCATGATGAAAATAACTATGTTATTGATTGTGTGTGTGTTTGTGTACGCACACACACATAAAAAGGGAAGCATACTGCCTTTTGCCTTTCAGACTACATACATACATACATACATACATACATACATACATACATACATACATACATACATACATAAGAAGATCTGTTAGAAGACATCTTAAGAAGGAAATGAAGTGATTTATAAGGTTTAACGGAATAATGTATTATAATTTATGGAAGAATGTCACACAGAAATATCTGTGCCCAGATGATACACTGTTTAAGGAAAGATGGAATGTATGAACCATATTTTTCAGAGTATAAGACGCACCTTTTTCCCTCAAAAAAGAGGCTGAAAATCTGGGTGTGTCTTATACACTGAGTACAGTATTTTTTGCCTTCCGAAACTTCGCCCCTTCACCAAAATGGCGGTGCATAGCCTCTAGGAAGCTTTTAGAGAGCTCCTGGGGGCTGGGGAGGGCAGAAATGAGGAAAAAATGGCTCATTTTTTGCTCAATTTTACAACCCCCCCCCCAGCCCCCAGGAGCACTCTATAAGCTTCTTAAAGGCTATCCATGACCCCTTTTTTACGAAAAATGGGGAACGGGCCCATTTTCATCAAAAACGGGGCCGTTTTTGGGAAGTTTGCAGAGTGCAAAAACTTTTATTTTATTTGTCTCTTCAAAACCTTGGTGCGTCTCATACTCAGGTGTGTCTTATACTCCAAAAAATACGGGTATTTTAAAATTGAAAAATAGAAAACTTTTATTAAAAAAGGTAATTAAAGTTTTTCCAGCCACTCCCTGGATCAACACTGGTTAAATAACCCTCCTGTGTTTCAAGCGTGCATTAACTGAAAAGGAAGCAGCTTTTGGAAAAGGGGTTAATTTATTCGGACTGAATTTCCTTCCTTACTTAAAACTGCACATCGGTAACTTCCACGGTTGGACTGAACACTATAAAAAATCCCATCAGGATACAGCAGTGATGGAGAATCTTTTCGGCAATGAGTGCCTAAATCGGAACATGTGTGCATGAAAACTCGAAGACCAGCTCGCTGGCACGCACATGCCTTTCTTTGCCCGTTTTTGGCCAATGGGGGGGGGGGGAGTTTCAGGCCGTTTTTCGGGCTGAAAAATGGCCTGAAAAACAGCCCCAGAATGGTCTGGTTTTTGTTCGTTTTTCTACATTTTTCAGGCCGTTTTCAGGCTGTTTTCCAGTGCTCTGGCACCTGCGAAGACCAGCTGGCCGGTGTGCATTTGTGCACTAGAAACCAGAAGAGCAGCTGGCAACAGTCCGTGTGCCCACAAAGAGGGCTCTGCGTGCCACTTCTGCCACGCATGCCATAGGTTTGCCATCGCAAGGATAGAATGATTCCTTTCCCATCTTAAGAAGGAAAGAAAAATGACGTATCAACTGTAGTTCTTCTATATTATGATTCCTATGTAGCCACATCTCAAGACAGTTTATAAACAAAAATAAGTGCTATTAAAATACATTGAGAAATTGCAATGAAAGAAAGAGAGAAAGAAAGGAAAGGAAAGGAAAGGAGGAAGGAAGGAAGGAAGGAAGGAAGGAAGGAAGGAAGGAAGGAAGGAAGGAAGGAAGGAAGGAAGGAAGAAAGAAAGAAAGAAAGAAAGAAAGAAAGAAAGAAAGAAGGAAGGATGATAGAGTAGATCAGTAGATGAGAGAGAGAGAGAGGTGGATGGAGAGATAGATAGAGATATGGCTAGGATAGGATAGGGTAGGATAGGGTAGGGTAGGGTAGGGTAGGGTAGGGTAGGATAGGATAGGATAGGATAGGATAGGATAGGATAGATGATAGATGATAGATGATAGATGATAGATGATAGATGATATAGATATAGATATATAGGCATAGATGTCGAGATGTAGATAGACATAGACATAGACACAGACATAGACATAGACAGATAGACAGACAGACAGACAGACAGACAGACAGACAGATAAAATGTATATATAAAAACAGGAAGGAAAAAAGGCAATGAAAACATATTCATCAATAATATTTACCTACAAAAGGTTCATAAAGGGAAGATTCTAAAAGATGTCACAATGGGTTTTTCACACATTTAAGCAGGAAAAGTATTTGAGATAACAGAAGCAACCAATGAAAAGACTTCGCTGTGGATAAAACCACAGAGTCACAGTCTGTCAGTTGTGGCCAACTTTAGCAGGATCTTCTGTGGTGGGAAACACCAAGTAGTTTGGCCATCACAAGTCTGGACTCTTGCAATGTGCGGATGCTACAGCTGTTAGTGAATACAGTGGCCACACCAGTGGTGGGTTCCGGATCCCGTTACAACCGGTAACGGTTGGAACGGGCCCGACGGCATCCACATGGATGCACGCAGCGCACACATGCATCTTACCACCTCTGCGAGCCTCCGCAACGCTCCAGATGCTCAACGGAGCGTCACACAGGTGCTGTATGCGCCATGCACGTCCGTGGAAGGGCAGAAGCCTTAAAAGACAGGAAAGGAGCTCGGGTGGGCGGGTGGGCCCTCCGTAGCACCGTACCAGAACGGTATCCGATGCTCCGGGCAGGCTCCGGTACACCCGTACCGGGGTGTACCGCCTGCAACCCACCACTGGGCCACACAGCTGCAGGGTCCAATTCAAAATGCTGATTATTGTCACCTAGAAAAGCTCTCATAGTGCAGCTTTAGATCAGGATCATTTCACCCAACTTAATGGCACTTCAAGTTCAGAAGATGTGAGGGAAATAACGTTGGTCTTACCTGAACGTGTCTTTTCAGTGGACGAGAGGGAGGGGTTACACACGGGTTTTGTCACAGCCTGATTGGTCCATAGACTGAGGGAAAACGTCTTAAATACTGCTCCTTTCCCATTGGCTCCCAGTTTCCTCGATGTCAAGGACTGCACCTGCAAGAAAACACAAGAAGACCCGGGAACCTCCCCCTGGCCCTACCTTAAACTGACTAGGGTGGGTCGTAACCCCTCCCTCTCGTCCACTGAAAAGAAATGTTCAGGTAAGTCCAACGTTCTTTTTCCAGTGGACTCGAGGGAGGGGTTACACACGGGACATACCCAAGCTTAGTCCCAGGAAGGGAAAACTAGGACTCCCGCCCTGGGAGTCAGCCACGACCCTCTAAAGAACCCTACGCCTGAAAGACGCTTCCGCAGAGGCAAAAGCATCCAAACGGTAGTGCCGGATGAAAGGGGTCGGAGATGACCAAGCTGGCGCGCGGCAGATGTCCCCAAATGGAGTCCTAGTGGCCCATGCTGCAGTGGCAGCGGCGCTTCAAGTCAAATGGGCTGTGATGCCTACCGGAGGAACCTGACCAGACGACTAATATGGCCTGCCAAAGCCACCTACCGATTGTGGCCAAGGACACCCTGGCCCCTAGAGATCCCGGTTGGAAGGAAACAAAAAGGGCCTCTGATCTGCGCACCCCCGCCATCCGCTTGAGGTAGATGCGCAAGGCGCGGCAGATGTCCAAACGGTGCCAGAGATGCTCTTTGTCATGTGACAGGGCCATACAAAAATTAGGTAAAATTATTTCCTGTGCCCTGTGGAACGGGGTGTTTACTTTAGGGAGAAAGGTGGGTCCAGGCGAAGGACCACTCTATCCTCGTGAAAATGGCAGAGATCGTCCCTTGACGACAGAGCGGCCAGTTCTGAGATAAGTCTGGCTGACGTAATTGCCACTAGGAACGCCACCTTGAAGGACAGTAATCCAAGGTGTACTGTTCGGAGAGGCTCAAACGGAGCTCCCGTTAGGGCCTTGAGGACCAGGAGAAGATCCCAGGTTGGGAACCTATGAATAGGAGGGGGCCTGAGATTTGCTGCCCCCTTCAGGAATTGCTTGATCAGGGGAAAATGGGAGAAGGGATGGGAACCCTCCCCTCCCCCAGGACGGTGGACAAGGCGGCCACTTGGCAACGAAGGGTGTTGTGGGACAGGCTGCCATCTAGATCTTTCTGTAAAAATTCCAGAATGTTGGCTATCGTAACCCTAGTGGGGCTGAGACCTAGAGGGGTACACCACCAGACAAACGCCGTGTCAGGCCTGTAGTTATGTTTCTTTTAGGATCTTTGGCCTGCCACACTTTCTATTATTTTCCTATGCTGTTTCATTAGTGTAGTAGTTGGGAGGGGGGAATAGAAAGGAGTAGGATTGTGGAATGTATTGTTGTGATTCTTTCTAGAAGTTCAAGGTCATCTTTTGTCTCCACACCTCGACACCTGACCGGAAGCAGAGGGGTGTAGATGTCAGCGTGGAAGATGATGATTGGAACATGTGATGGATTTATGGGAGTGGGCATAAGGTTATGAACTTTCAACTGAGTGGAATTCCAGGAAGAGAATCAGAGTTGGAATTCCACAGAAGTGCCAATATGCCTGTATGATTAAAATTGGAACTTTAAGGATGATTCTGCCTTGGTCTCTGATTGATTTCATGCATGGTATTTGGAACGCTGACACGCCGACCAGGTGGAATTATAGATACGTGTGGTCGACGGCCGCCTAGCGGCCTGAATGGTTACTATGACTTTGGAAGATAAATCGGCCTTCCTCAGGAGGCACCACTCAAATGCCAGGCATTCAAGTGGAGCCACTGGGGTTCTGGGTGGATCAGGACCCACTGGCACAAGACGATCTCCTCCCGAGGAATCCTCCATGGTTGGGAAATGGAAAGTTGCACCAGGTCCGCAAACCATGGTCTCCTGGGCCAATAGGGGGCCAGCATGATGACGTGAGCCCTCTCTGTCACTACCTTTCTGATGGTCCCTGAGATAAGGGGAATGGGAGGGAAGGCATAAAGGAGTCCCGGAGGCCAATTGCTCCTGAGGGCATCCGTTCCCTCCACGGCCCGGGTCTGGAATCGGGAGAAGAATCTCGGGAGCTTCGTGTTGGATGGAGAGGCAAACAGGTCCACTTGGGGGGTGCCGAATCTCAGGCATATCTTTTGAAATAACTCTGGAAGCAGTTGCCACTCGCCGTTGTCGAGAGTCGCCCAACTCAGCCAGTCCGCCTGATGGTTGGATTCCCCCGATATATGCTCCGACGTTAGGGATGCCAAGTGCTTCTCCGCCCATGAGCCTAACTGCAAGGCCTCTAGCCAGAGGGCCCGGGAATGCGTACCCCCCTGACGATTTATGTGGGCCTTCGTGGCGACATTGTCTGTGAGGAGGAGCACATGTCGCCCTTCCACCTGGCCCCTGAAATGTCGGAGGGCCAGGCCGGCTGCCTTCAGCTCCAACCAATTGATGTTGTGGCGGAGGTCTGAGGCCGTCCAATGACCCTGTGCCAGACTGGAACCCATCAAGGCCTCCCACCCGAACAGATATGCATCTGTTGTCACAGTCACTCTGTCCGGTTCCCAAAATGCACATCCCTGCTGCAGGGCCAGGGAGAGCCACCACTGGAAAGACGTCCGGGCTTCTGCTGGGAGGCGGAGGGTTCAGAGGGAGTTGATCATCTTCCTTTTCTGGAAGGGGATCAGGATCCCCTGGAGGGCCCGTAGGTGAAGGCAGCCCAGGGAACTATCCCGATGCAGGAGACCATCTTGCCAAGTAATTAAGACAAGGTCAGGATGGAAACTTACCGACTTCTGTGAACCGAGGTTGCCAGTTGCTGGAGGCTGGCCAGGCGGTCCGGGGAGAGCTGTACTATCCCTGTCACTATCCCTAGGTGAAGAATTTGTGTGGACGGGGAAAGGTAACTTTTGAGGAAGTTGACGGAGAATCCCACTGCCTGAAGACTCTGAATGGTGAGATGAAGGTGGGATATTGCCTGGGGAAGGGATCCTGCCTGAACTAAGACATCGTCTAGGTAGCTTTGGAGTCTCACCGGCGTCGCACACAAGTGAGCCGCCAATGCCATCAGGACCTTTATGAAGGTGCGAGGAGCCAAGGCCAGACCAAAGGGAAGGGCCCGGTACTGATAGTGGTGGTCCTCGTGGGAGAACCTTTGATACCTGCGATGAGCTGGCAGAATTGGAATGTGGAGGTAGGCCTCTGTTAGGTCTACCGAGGCCAGATAATCCCCCCGACGGATACCCTGAGGATGGATTTGAGGGATGACATTTTGAAGCACCTGTAGACTAGGAATTGGTTCAGGTGCTTGAGGTCGAGTATTGCCCTCCAGCCCCCCAAGCTCTTGGGGACTACAAATAGGTTGGAGTAGTGGCCCATGCCTCGTTCCGTAAGAGGAACTGCTTCTACCGCCCGGATCTCGAGAAGATATTTCATTGCGAGATCCATCAGGCGGCGGCGCTCCAGATACTGAGAGGGAGGGAACTTTCTGAAGAGCTTCGGGGGAGTGGAGAGGAACTCCAACCTGAGGCGGTGTCGAACGGTGGTTCTTTTTTTTTTTAATAAACAAAGTTTTATTGGTTTTCAAATATATAGGGAAGGGTAAATAGGTATACAAAAATTTTTGGCAGCTTTCATACTGCTGGTAGAGATCCCAGCACGGTACTCATTTATATAACATTGTACAACAAATTTATAGAAGAAAACAGTAAACCAAATCTTACTCTATATTGTTAGTCTTGTGTTCCTACATGTTTCTCTTTGTCGTTTTCTAATATATCACTAACTGCTATTGTTCCAAATAATTTTATTTTTGAGATCTGAGCCTTTTCGATATTGCTTCTTCCTCCCTGTCGCCAGAGAGAGCCTCAGTGCCCCCCTCCTTCCCGTCTTGGATCTTACTATCTTGTGTTTTACTGTCTCTTTCACTACTCCCACTCGGTGGTTCTGACCCAGGTGTCTGTGGTGATCTTGTCCCACTGATCCACGTAGAAGGCTAGACGGCCGCCTATGGGAAGACCCAGATTCGAGTCATTTCCCCCTGCCGAGGGCCTGCCTAGACTGGCCCTGGTACCTATAACGGTCCCGGTGGGACAGGCATGGAAATTGTCTGTCAGACCTAAAGGAGTTGTATCTCTGTTGGTGAACATGCTTGGGGGCTCTATACATGGGCCTGCGGTATGGATTAGGACGGGATTCCGACTTTTTGGCCGTAGATGGGAGTACCTTCTTTTTATCCTTATTTTCGATCAAGATGGGATCTAGGGCCTCCCCAAAAAGGTTGGGGCCTGCGTAGGGAGCTGCCGCCAAGTTCCACTTGGCTTTATTGTCCATCTGCCAACTGCAGAGCCACAGCAAGTGATGGGAGGTGACTGAAGTGGCCAGGGCACTGGAGGCAAATTTTACTGCGTCCAGAGTAATGTCGGCCGAAAATTGAGAGGCGGCTATGATCTTTGTTATGTCCTGATGGAGGCGCTCATCCTGGATCGGGATGCAATCCTGGAGCTGGCGGAGCCACATAACTGTCGTTCGGTTAAAATAAGAGGCCGCCGCCGATTTGACTGCCCAGGCGGAGGTGTTAAAGTTCTTACGCAAGGTAAGTTCTGCCCGTTTGTCCTCCGGCTTCATCTTATCAGCTGCATCCCCGGAAACTACCAGGTCCCGACAAAAAAATCCCTTTTAATAATTTACTGTGAATTCTGCTCATTCACATCCAGCAAAGTCTTTCAAGGGAGGATTTACAGTCACAGACCTTATCTGGGTTGGAGAGCTGCCAGGCCGATATCTGCAAAACTTGGCAGGGGGTCTCAAAGAGTCACCAACCAATTAAGCGAACTAACTGTCTCCTGCAAACTCCACTCCCCTTTCGCTCCTCTTTTATTTCCTCTGGTAGGCGACATTCATTGTCTGGCCTTACTCTCAAGTTGACCCCTGTTCTTTAGCTATTCCCTTCGTCTGGCAACTCTGTGCATGCATACACTGGGAACAGGCGCCAGCTGTTCATCTGCCTCACTGATGTCTGACTCTGAAGGCACCTGATAGGTGGCATATGGCTCTGGCCCCTTCTCTGCCTCCGAGACAGAGCCCTCATCAGAGCCTTCCCCAGACTCCAGGACTGGCCCTCCCCAACCTCCTCAATGTCCGAATCTGCTGCCAGCTCCAGCAGAAACACCAAGAAAACATAACACATAAAGCATGAAAAACATTTGAGGGTCCGAAATTTAATTAGTGTGATAATAGTCCTTCCCTGCTACCCAGAGGCAGATCTGCTAACAGCAGTAAATATTACGGAACAGCATAAAAGATCCATGTGCCACAGCCTTGCTATTCCCCTGGGCATGTACAGAAAATGAAGACAGGATTTACCAATCTGGATTCTAATTCCACACACTGTCTTTCAGTATGCAAAGCTACACTTTTAGCAGAAAAATCTAAGCACTGTTACCCAAATTAATCCCAAGATTTATCTGCATTCTTGGGGAATGCAAATGCTCCAAAATGCCAAGTGAAGGTCCCCCCTTCCCTTCTAATTTGTCTGCCAAGATTAGGTGAAATAGCATTTAAATGGGAATATGTGAGATAAAACTAACATATATCCATACCAACCTCATCACTTTCTTCTACTTCAATGCCACCATCTTTGTCATCATCCATCTGTTTATGAATTGTACGGAGAGCTTCCAAACTGTATTTATCCTCCTCAGTAAAACAGGGTGGGCTCAATAAATGGCAAAAATCTAAAAGATAAAAAAAACAGAAAAAATCTTACTCTTTTATGCGTTCAAGCTTAAAATGAGGGAAGCAAAACACTCAGCACACCTATTTTTAATAGTATACTAGCTGATAACCCTAACCCTAACCCGGGTATTTATTTATCCCAACCCTCCCCCTATTAACGTTGCTGCAATTTCTAATGTTGGATTTTCCCCCTTACCTGAGGGAGCCCTCCACAGCGCTGTACAGTAGAAGCCATTTTAAGGCAGTACAGTAGAAGTCATTTTAAGGCACAACACGCTATGTCTTAACAGAACACACACCCTAAGGCAGTGATGGCGAACCTATGGCACACGTGCCAAAGGTGGCACGCGGAGCCATTTGTCAGGGCACGCGAGGCGCATGTGCGCGCTGGCCAGCTGAGTTCACCCTTTTTTAAAGCCATTTTTCCCCTCTCCAGGCTCCAGAGGCTTTATAGGAGCCTGGGGAGGGCAAAAAGAGCCTCCTCCCCCCCCGAGGCCCTCCGGAGGCTTCATGAGCTTCCGTGAAGCCTCCGGAGCATAAAAAACCGGCCCTACGGGCAATCCGGAAGTTTGGGAACGGACTTCCGGTTTGCTCGAAGGGTCATTTTGAGCACTCCGAAGGCTTCAAGGACTGTCCAGAGGCTTTCCTGAAGCCTTCGGAACGCTTAAAACGACCCTCTGAGTAAACCGGAAGTGACCTCCGGTTTGCTCGGAGGGTCATTTTGAGCACTCCGAAGGCTTCAGGGAAGTCTCCTGAAGGTCCCCGAAGCCTCCGGAGGGCGACAGGGGGGGCGGGGAGGCTGTTTTCACTCTCCCCAGGCTCCGAAGGCATCAGGGAAGCCTCCGGATGGTCCCTGAAGTCTTCGGAGCGCTCAAAATGACTGCTCTGCTCTGAAAACTTCAGGGAAGCCGCCTCCGGAGGGCGTCCGGGGGGCGGGGGGGCTGTTTTCGCCCTCCCCAGGCTCCTATAAAGCCTCTGGAGCCTGGGGAGAGCGAAAAAAGCATGTAAAAATGGGGGGAGCACCTGTAGTGCACACATGCGCACTGGGGGATTGCGCATTGCATTATGGGTGCAGCACGCCCACACACAAACCCCCTGCACTCCCCCACATATGGCACGCGAGCCAAAAAAGGTTCACCATCGCTGCCCTAAGGGGTTTTAGGGGTGTCTTACCCCCACAGTATTTATTTCCAGAGAGTAAGTCATCTTTGTACCAAGTTTGGTTGAAATTGCTCGAGGCGTTCCAGGGTTATGCTGGAACATATACACCCACAGCCATTTTTATACATATAGACATCACACAAAAATCACTTATCTGCAGTTTTCCTCTACCCCATTCATTCTCTTTCCTTTTATTTGTAAAATGAAAAGGACTAGAGTGACATGATAGCAGTGTTCCAAAATCTAAGGGGTTGCCACAAAGATGAGGAGGGTCAAGCTATGCTCCAAAGCACCTGAGGGCAGGAGAAACAGCAATGGGTGGAAATTAATCAAGGAGAAACTTAGAACTAAGGAGAAATTTCCTGACAGTTAGAACAATTAATCAGTGGAACAACTTGCCTCCAGAAGTTGTGAATGCTCCAACACTGGAAGTCTTTAAGAAGATGCTGAATAGCCATTTGTCTGAAGTGGTGTAGGGTTTCCTGCCTAAGCAGGGGGTTGGATTAGAAGACCTCCAAGGTCCTTTCAAACTCTTGTTATTCTGTTCTTATTTGCCCTTAACAGAATTCTTAATTAACAATTTATTGTCATACATATACCCTCCATGCCATTGCTTTTCACTTTAAGCAATATTATACAAAGATCATAGAGAGAGTGAGAAGTAGCAAACATATCGTGTACAGTTTTAAATGGGGATGTGGGTGTTTTAAACTGCTTCTACTTATATTCTATGTAAGCAACTGGCCATCCTTCTGCTCATGACTAGATTGAGATGAGTTTCAGAAATATATAGAATGAAGACATGTAAAAGAAGAGAAGAAACAAGGTAATTTACATCGTCATTGTTCACTATCCTTCTTGATGCCTTTCTAGCATTGCAATTTTGGCTTCGCCATATTCGTGCACTCAGTCTTCTAGTGGTTGGCCCAAAGTCACCCACCTGAGTTTAATGCCTAAGGTGGGACTAGATCAATGGTGAAATTCAGTTGGTTCTATCAATTTCAGGCGAACCAGTAGTGCTGGCAGTGGGAAGCTCCTGCCCGGACATCATCACATCCCGTTTTTGATGTTCTTGTGTATGCACGAAAGTGGCGTGTGAGCTCACATTTGCAAACTGGTAGCGAAGGTAAGTTGATTTCACCCCTGGACTAGATTAGTAGAGCTGGAAAGGACCGTGTGGGTCATCTAGTTCAGCCCCCTGCCCAAGCAGGAGACCCTACAACATTTCTGTCAGATGGTTATCCAATCTCTTCTTGAAAGCCTCCAGTGATGAAGCTCTCACAGCTTCCAAAGGCAGTTTGATTCACAGAATGTCTTTTAGCCTTTGAATTTATTGCTTTCTCTTTTGACAAATTTCCTGAACTGCATTAATTGCAATATTCTTGCTCTTCCCTTCTTCTCAACCCTTTGACTTTTCCTTCAAAAATTGGTTTTGTATAAGCTGACCTTCATTTCAGTTGTCTCCAAATGACCAAACAGACCTAAATGTACTTTTTTCAGTTGAGTATTCAATTCACATACATTCATCAGTGACTCATCCCCTTTTTGGGGGCAGCTTGCTTATATCAGCTGAACCAAAGCCAATTTCATTCCAATCACATTAACGTTATTCTTTGCAAGTTAGCCCCTCTGATTTATCTAGTGAACCAACATTCTCTTGCCCATATCCCACCAACTCTATTGGCACATTCCAGATATACAACATTACTTTAGAGAGAGAAAAAATCTTCATTTTAAAAAAAAATTCTAATTCATGAAAACAGAATACATAATTTTTCAAGCAGGACACAGCAATTAAAAAGATCCTATAAAAATAGATGTTGACTAGTATAAACTTTTGAATATTAACCATATTGCAACGACTCCAAATGATTTACAACAGTATAATATATTAAATATGAAAGCAAAGCCAACCCCTACTGCTAAATAAAACTATCATCTAAACCAGAGGCGTCAAACTCAATTTCATTGAGGGCCGCATCAGGACTCTGTTTGACATTGGGGGGGGGGTGCATGGCCAGGGTGCCCATGGCCAACTCGATGTCACTCATGTCAGGGGCGCTTGTGGTGGCCCGAGCACTCATGCCTGCTTAGCCCCGTTTTTGCTGGCAGAGGCACCGCAGGATGTTCCCAGGAGAGGCCCCCACAGGTAGGATCCTTTCAAAGCACCCCACAGATCAGATCAGGCCCCCGGGCCTTAGGTTTGACACCCCTGATCTAAATTAAGAGCCAGAACCAAAAATAAAAATATCCTCAAATTAAAAGATCATTCTACTGTACCTCGAATGCTCAAGAGCCTATCAAAATAGTTTTTAATAGTTAATAGTTGATAGTTCCTATCAAAATAGTTTTTAAATCTTGCTCAAAGACAGCACAGTAAGGATCAAATAAGCTATCAGCTATTCTATATTGTTCTATAATGCCAGCAACTAGTAAGTAAGCCATCTGTATCATTTCAAAGAAAAACTCATCAAATAAACTAATTATCAGAAGTTTGAAATGAAGATATATAGTGAATAATATATTTTGGGTTTTTTTTGGGGGGGTGGAGATACTTAAAAAACAACAGAGACAGAGGTGGCATAAGACAGCATACGTAATTATTAATTACGAATTGATTTCTGTCTGTCATCTGCACCTCCGTAACTGTCTGGTTTGGCTCTGCAATCAAACAAGACAAACATAGATTTCAACGGATAATCAGAACTGCAGAAAAAAACAATATCTTCAGACCCCTCGCATCCTGGACATAAATTGTTTCAAACGACGCTATAGGGTACTGCACACTAGAACAACTAGACACAAGGACAGTTTTCTCCCGAACGCCATCCCTCTCCTTAACAATTAATTCCCACATAATTTATTAAGACTGCATTACTGTTATTCTTCTCTTCCTTCCTAGTATCTATCACTTCCAACTTATGACTATAACCATGTTGCTTGTATCTTTCAATTTATGTTGTTTTTATTTGATGAATGTATTATTTTCTTTATGTACACTGAGAGCATATGTACCAAATTCCTTGTGTGTCCAATCACACTTGGCCAGTAAAGAATTATCTTCTATTCCATTCTATTCCATATAATCACACCCCTTCCAGAACCCCTGATCCATTTTCTATTTCTAAATAGTGCAAAATGTTTGCTAGCACAGGGTATCAACATCCTGTCTGTGATTTTCAGAGGGCAGATTTAAAAATAAAAAAAACCTTATGCAACACGTGGATTCAGTATCACTTTTTCCCCCCCCAGCTGTACCTTTCAAAGGGAGTCACTCAAAAAGTCAGGCCGATGACTCAGATTTCCCTGCTTTCTTGAGGAGCAAAGATTTCAAGATACCTGAGGAATTAGCTAAATTTTGTTTGTTAGTTATCAAAATTGGCACAAATTGTTGTCCTCTACCTTAGATAAAGAGATAGATAAAAAGAAACAAAAAAACTCCATCTAAAAGTTAAACTATACGAAAGCAAGAATAATTTGTGGATATGCCAGTTATTCTACTTCTTCGAGAAGGACAACATGGGAGGCATGTCCTGTTGAACTCAAGACCAAACTACCATTTAATAACTTGCAACATTTCATCGGCTCCTAAATTTTACTTGATGAGGAAGCGGCAAACATGACCACATTCTTTTTTATTTTGTTTTTATTGTTTTGTTACTGCTTTTCTGATTTACTGAACTCAAATCAGTAGGTTTTCCTGCATTTTAAATACATATAGGCTGTCCTCAAATTAAGCAGTAAATAGTAACAGAGTTGGAAGGGACCTTGTAGGTCATCCAGTCCAACCCCCTGCTCACACAGGAGACCTGTACTAGGAATTCGAACTGCCGAACTTTCTGATCAACAAGCTCAGTGTCTTAGCCACTGAGCCACCTAGTCAGCGGACTAAAAGACCTTTCCAAATGTTTACACACATGTTTACAAACACACACACACACACACACACACTCCATTATTCTTGATTGCCATATTCTGTTACTCAGAAACTTTCTAATATTTTTTTTATTAGCTTATCTGCCATTATCAATAACATTGCATTTTAATTTTTTGGAACTTGTTTGTTTATTCAATTTCTCTAGCCCAGGGGTCGGCAAACTTAAACACTCAAAAGAGCCATTTGAACACATTTCCCACAGAAAAGAAAACACCGGGAGCCACAAAGGTCCTAACCGGAAGCCCCCTGTTCAATTCTGGAGCTGACTGGAAGTTCAGTTCCCCCCACCATAGAGTCTCCTCCTAGCGTGGCATACTTTTTCCTCTGCCTGTCATAACCAAAAGCCCTATCGATTGTAGAGACAACTGGAAAACCTTCCCCCTGCCATAGAGTCTTCTCCTGGCACACTGTGTTTCTCTTCCCCCCCCCCCCGGAGAGAAACAGAAGCTCCTCTCAAACTTGTGGTGCCGACTGGTGACGGAGCCGCAGCCGAGAGAGGAAAGAACCACATGCGGCTCCAGAGCCGCAGTTTGCTGACCCCTGCTCTAGCCAGCCAACTCACCCAAGTGACTATGGGCGGCTTACAATTCTAAAATTCTAAAACAATTAAAAAGACATCAAAGCAATAAAAATACCCACAAAATAAATAAGTATAAACAGCTGCTGATAGTTTATATCACAAAAGATTTGGAAGATAGCATGCAAAAGTCATGGTAAGGAAATAAAAAAACAACCACCTACAAATAATACGGAGAATAGTAATACATATAATATGGAGAAATGAAGAAAAAAGTCTAAAGTAAAATCTAGGGTCTAGGTTTATCTTCACTTTTAAAAACTTAACGAAACTAAAATTGTAGAATGGGAAAATTCTCTAGCTTTATCCTTGTTAATAAGTACTTGACACCACACAGATTGAGGCATGAATTGAAAATGTATATTATTTCATGAGGATTATTGTAATTTCCCCAGTTTTAATTTAAAACAGTTCATTTCTAATTAGGTACTGGGAAAAAGATATTTCCATTTACTCTTGATAAAGTTATTTTTTAGAGAAGAGAAGGGAAAACTATTCTACTTCTTCGAGAAGGACAACATGGGAGGCATGTCCTATTGAACTCAAGACCATCGGCTCCTAAATTTTATTTGATGAGGAAGGGAAACTACCTACTACGCTTTTGCTGCTTTCATTAGAATTTTATTTGGTTTTCAGGTGCAACTTGGAATTAAAAAACCTACGAATTATGAGAAAGTGAGGGAATTCACACCATAACCATTTTAATGTGCTAATCGTGTTCGTCAGTTGACATAAGAATTATTATTGTTGCATTATATTTTATATTACATTTATTGTCATTTTGGTTTTTACTATCTACGGTGGCTCAGTGGGTAAGACGCTTAGCTTGTCGATCAGAAGTTCAGCAGTTCGAATCCCTAGTGCCGCGTAACAGAGTGAGCTCCCGTTACTTGTCCCAGCTTCTGCCAACCTAGCTGTTCGAAAGCATGTAAAAATGCAAGTAGAAACATAGGGACCAACTTAGTGGGAAGGTAACAGTGTTCCGTGCGCCTTTGGCATTTAGTCATACCGGCCACATGACCACAGAGATGTCTTTGGACAGAGCTGGCTCTTTGGCTTTGAAACAGAGATGAGCAACGCCCCCTAGAATCGGAAATGACTAGCACCTATGTGCGAGGGGAATCTTTTACCTTTTAGTCATGACTCCATATTGAATGTGGTGGCTTATAAATAACAGAAATAAATAAACTTTTCCATTCTACACACTGTTTTGGTATTTTGGGCCTCCATGACAAATCACTACAAAACAACCATGGATATTCTGTGATATGATGGAAAAGAAGAAACACTTATATATACATACATATACATATACATATACATATACATATACATATACATATACATATACATATGCATACACACACACACACACACACACACCAGCCAGAGAGCCAGAGAGTGAGTCCCCCCTTGACGGTTTATGTGAACCTTGGTGGCCACGTCGTCCGTCAGGAGAAGCACATGACGGCCCTCCACAGATGACCGGAAGTGTTGCAGGGCGAGGCGCGCCACCTTCAGTTCCAACCAATTTATATTGTGCTGGAGATCCGAAGGCATCCACCTGCCCTGGGCCAAACAAGAGCCCACCAGGGCCCCCCAAGCAAACAGGCTCGCGTCCGTGGTCACGGTCACCCTGTCCGGCTCCCAGAAGGAGCAGCCCCGGCGAATGGCCTGGGAGGTCCACCACTTGAGGGAAGCCCGGACACCCGCCAGAAGGCAGAGGGTCTGAAGAGAGTTGCTCATTCTTTCCCTCTGGAAAGGGATGAGCTCCCACTGAAGGGGTCGGAGGTGGAGCCTGGCCCACGGTACTATCCCTATACAAGAAACTATCTTGCCTAGCAACTGAAATAACGTGAGAACTGAAACTAACTAACTTCTTTTAACCTTTCCTGCGAGCTGCTGGAGGCTGAATTGGCGTTCTGGGGAGAGACAGATCACCCCGACCCGGAGTCTATGACCATCCCCAGGTGAAGAATGCACATGGACGGGGAGAGATGGCTCTTGGGGAAGTTCACTGATAACCCCAGAGATTGAAAGCTCTGAATGGTGAGCCGAAGGTCTGAGACCGCCTGAGAAGACGACCCCGCCTGGACCAAAACATCATCCAGGTAACATTGGAGTCTCACCGGGATGGTGCGCAGATGAGCAGCCAATGCTGCTAGCACCTTCGTAAACGTGCATGGGGCGATGAGGAGGGAAAATTGGAATAAGATAGGCCTCTGTCAGGTCTATTGATGCTAAGAAATCCCCCTTCTGGATGCCCTGAAGGATAGACTTGAAGCGTCTGTACACTAGAAACTGGTTCAGGCGCTTGAGGTCCAGAATCGCCCTCCAGCCCCCTGAACTCTTCGGGACCATGAACAGGTTGGAAGTGGCCCTGACCCCATTCCGCCAGGGGAACAGCCTCCACCACCCGAATGTCTAGCAGGTGTTGAATAGCCTGAACCATCAGACGGCGACGCTCCAGGCTCCGTGACGGGGGGAACGACTTGAAGAGGTTCGGGGGGGTAGAGAGAAACTATAACCTGAGACCCTGACGAATCGTGGATCTGACCCAAGCATCTGACGTGATCTCGTCCCATTGATCTGCATAGAGGGACAGGCGCCGCCTATGGGACAACTCGGGTTTGTAGGGGCGACCGCTACCCCCTCGAAAGGGCTGCCTGGACTGATGCTGGAACCTGTTCCGGTCTTGGAACGATGACCGAGAAAACTGCCTGTCCTACCTGAAAGAGGAGAAACGCTGGTGATGGTCAAAGTCAGAACCCCTATAAGATTGCCTATGATAAGGATGAGACCGCATCAGTAGGAAAACCTACTGATTTGAGAACCTTTTTCTTGTCTTCGTTCTCGACTAGAATGGGATCGAGTGCCTCCCCCAAAAGATTTGGACCCTTAAAAGGGGGCCGCTGCCAGATTCCACTTGGCCTTGTTATCCATCTGCCAGTTACGGAGCCATAAGAGGCGGTGGGAAGTAACAGAGGTGGCTAAAGCACTGGACGTAAACTTAACCGTGTCCAGAATCGCATCAGCGGAGAATTGAGATGCAGCAATAATCTTAGTCAGGTCCTGGTGAAACCGTTCGTCCTGGATCGGGATACGATCCTGGAGGTGGCGAAGCCACATGACTGTAGCACGGTTGAAATACGAGGCCGTGGTAGCAGACTTTATGGCCCAGGCAGTGGCACTGACATTTTTCCGTAAGGTAAACTCTACGCGCTTATCCTCAGGTTTTAATTTGTCCGACGCATCCCTGGACACCACCAGGGAAGAGGAGACCAGAGTAGTAACCGGGTTGTCAATAGAGGGCAATTGAATGGCCTGGGAAAAGGTGTGCTCCACATTGTAGAAGTGGCGGTCGTTACTCCCAGGGTTAGAAAAGTTAGAGGGGCGGGACCATTGGTTGGTCAAGACGTCCATGAATAAGGGCGGGGCTGGAATCTCCTCCTTGTTCGTGGCCGTGTTTGAAAACATGGCCATGTCTGGGTCCCTAAGCGGGGGTACCGTGGGATCCCCTGTCCCCACCTTGGTGGTCTTCCTCGCCTTGTTCAGGAGAACTTTGAACATAGCCAGAGGAAAAAGGCCCGAGGAAGAAGGAGGATCGGGGGGGGGGCGTCCTCGTCCTCTGAGAATCCCATATCCTGGAGATTCTCCTCCCCCATGGCCGAGGGAGAAAAGTCCAGGCCTCTGTAGGCCCCTCCGGAACCTGGGCCTGGGATGGCACGGGAGGATGAAACAAGGCTGAAAGACCTCGGCCTGGGCCTCCCCAAGTGTAAGCAGGCCGATGCAGGCCCCGCGCACGTGGTGCAGTTAAAATGGCCGCCGGGCCCCATGTGGATCCGAAGGAGGCCAAATTTGCCCTGCCTGGCCTCTCGTGCTCACAAACGGCCTCGCGGCGCAGGGGGCCTTGCGGCTAACCAGCGCGCACTCCCCCCTCGCGTCGCCGGTCTCGTCCACAAATAAAACGCCAAAGCGCGCGGCAGCCGCCCAAATCAAGCGGCGGCTGCTCTGTCGGATTGAAGAGAAAAGGATAAAACTAAACCTACCACTACCTAGAGACAACAATTCTCAACTGTCTTGGACCAAGAGACTGGGAGGAAAACTGGGCAGGAAGGGAAGGCAGAAGTATTTAAGAAGTTTACTCTGTCTTTGGACCAATCAGGCTTTGAGAATACCACACGTGACCACTCCCTCTCTTCCGCTGGAAAATTTCTTCTGCAAATGATTAATGATAGCAACTGGAAATGACTGCAGGGCCAAATTACAGGAAATATAAGCAAGGAAACCATGTTTTTAGCTTCACTGAGTTTCCTCTATACTAATGAAAGACACAAGGCCGGAGCAAGATCTAAACAGAGATCTTAATAAAGCATTATTTTCAACTGCTTCTCAACTACAATACTTGTAAAACAAAGGGGGAAAGCAAAACCACCCTCTTGTGACTGCAGCTCTACCAGGCTGATATAAAGCAGTTAGAATTGCTAAGCTCCAGAAGGAATACACGCCACCTCCTAGGGGCTGCAGGCAGAAATGGACCACCTCCAAGGAGGCTCAGAAATACAACACCGATCGCTTATCTGAATCTAGGAAATTTGCTATGGAGCAACTGGGTAATGCATCTGTCCTTACTGAGGGACTGAGTCGAAAGCTGGGTCTGCCTAGCAACAAGGGTGTGGCTTAACAGTTGTCATCAGACACAGTCCTATCAGTGAGCGGATTATGACAACCCAGTCTGGATGATACCTCCACCACTATGGAAAACTGGCCCACTGGGACACCCTGGAAACAGCGAAGGACCGGCCCGCATGCCTCTGCCAGCAAAAATGGAGTGCAGGAGGGCGCTGTGCAGCCTGCCTAGGCTACGTTTTTGCTGGCGGAGGACTACAGGAGGCAGTCTATAAAATCTATAAATTTTACTGTGACAAAATTTGGAATATATAGAGACCCAGAGAAAATATCTTAATATGTTCTATGGTTCGTTTGTACACTTTCCAAAAACATTTTTCCAGTACAGGAAATAAGAGGAATGGGTGACACCAGACCAGAAAATGCAAGCACAACTTCTGAAGGCAAATTGTTAATTGTTCTCACTGTCAGGAAATATCTCCTTAGTTCTAGGTTGCTTCTCTCCTTGATGAGTTTCCATCTATTGTTTCTTGTCTTGCCTTCTAGTGCTTTGGAAAATAGGTTGACCTCCTCTTCTCTTCAGCCTCTCAAATATTGGAACACCGTTATCATGTCACTCCTAGTCCTTCTTCTCATTAGAATAGACATATCCAATTCCTGCAACTGTTCTTCATATGTTTTAGCCTCCAACCCCATAATCATCATCAGGATCATGTGCTCCCCCCTTTTGCAACCTTCTGATGAGCAAAGTCCATGGGGAAGCCAGATTCGCTTAACAGCTGTATTACTAACTTGACAACTGCAGTGATTCCCTTAACAACTTTGGCAAGAAAGGTTGTAAAATTGGGCAAAATTCACTTAACAACAGAAAGTTTGGGCCCAGCTTTGGTTGTACGTCAAGGACTACCTGTAGTTTAATTTTCCTTTATTAGATTTACAGCCTGCCATACTCAAGCAGCACACGTAAAGTCCACCCCTCCCAAAAAAATTTAATAAGTTTTATTTGTACATTTTTTTCTTTATCTCACAAGTGCTTCGTATGCAGTGTAATGTCTGATTCAACGTACCGTGTTTCCCCGAAAATTAGACAGGGTCTTTTTTTTACCCCAAAAATAAGCACTTGGCCTTATTTTCAGGGAGGTCTTATTATTTTTGAGGTGCAGGAGGTGGTGAGTGTGTTCACCTCATATTTTCAGGGAGGACTTATTTTGGGGGGAGGGCTTATTTTAGCACATGTGCTGAAAAGCCCGATTGGTCTTATTATCCAGGGAGGTCTTATGTTCGGGGAAACAGGGTACTTATACATAATAACAGTACTAATAATATTTACTCATGAATAGTAGTATTCTTCCAACTTCTAATTTCTACTCTTGTTGTCTATTTGTAAAACAAATCCCATGTTTAAAAATATTCTGTGTCTTCTTTCTCCTTTATGTTTAATGTTAGCCTATCCATTTCCGCACAGTCTAATTTCATCTGTCGGAATTCCCTCATTTTTCCAATATTGTGCAAATACAATTCTTGCTGCTGTCAACACATCCCTCCTCCAATTTTTATTCCCCAACCAAACCCCAGGGAGATGGCTTGAGCTCAAAGCTACCACTCGCAGTAACAAACTGCACTGTGAGCTTCCATGAAAGAAGGTGAATATGGATCTTCACCCAACATCACATCTGGTGGAGCTTGTTGAGAAAAGCTACTTGGATAAGGAGCTCTGATGAAGAGCAGCTTGGGAGCAGCTACTCATCCAAGGAGTAGCCTGGCCTAAAGCCATTTAGGGCTTAGTAGGTTAATGCCAGCATTCTGATTTGTGCCCAAAAAAAATGACTGGCAGCCGCTGCAGATGGCAACGTGCTAACATAATATAATGGCTTCAGTCATTCAAAGCTGGTAATACAGTTGCTGTGTTTTGAAGGGAAGCTTCCGGGCCATTTCCAGAGACAGCTCCTTATGTAACGTGCGGCAATAACTCAATAGAAACAAGAGGTTCCCAAGCCATGGAAAAAAAATTACTGGAAAGTTCTCCCCCATCCAAAGGTATAACTATTTGTGCGAGCTTTTCAAATCTGTGATGCCATCTGAGCTTCTAAGAATATCTGATAATGGGATACTTCAATGCCATAAACTTTTGCAAATCCCTTTTTGACCAGAATACGACTGAGGTTTTTTTTAAATAAAATAAAAGATTGTGTATGTGGGTATATGCATATTTTTTATTGCTTCGTGTATTTATATTTCTGTCATGTTTAAGTAATGTATATTGGAGCTGGTGACCCTTTGAGAGCTATATGCAACGTAATTTCATTTTAATATATGACGATTAGTATACATTTAAAGCAGTGGTGGAATTCAAATTTTTTTACTACCGGTTCTGTGGATAGCTTGGTGGGTGTGGCTTGATGGGTGTGACAAGGGAAGGATACTGCAAAATCCCCATTTATTCCTCCCTCCAAGGGAAGGTTACTGCAAAATCCCCATTTCCTCCCGATCAGCTGGGACTCAGGAGGCAGAAAATAGATGGGGCGAGGCCAGCCAGAGGTGATATTTGCTGGTTCTCCAAACTACTCAAAATTTCCGCTACCGGTTCTCCAGAACTGGTCAGAACCTGCTGAATACCACCTCTGATTTAAAGTGACAATAAAGTTATTCTAAGTTATAAGTCTAAATTACTGTGTAAGTCAGGGGTGTCACTTGATTTCACTGAGGGCCGCATCAGGATTATGTTTAAGGGGTGGAGGGCCGTGGCCAGATGGGCATGGCCAGCTCCACATCACTCATCGAGATTCTGCTTTCGGACACAACAGCCTCCTGCAACCCTCTGCCAGTGAAAACATAGCCCGGCCAGACCACGCACTGCCCTCCCAAGCTCCGTTTTCACTGGCAGAGGCACTGCAGGCTAGTTCTTTGCTGTTTCCAGGGCAGGCCCACGGGCCACATCTAAGCACCGCATGGGCCGGATCTGGCCCATGGGCCTTGAATTTGACACCCCTGATATAAGTGGCCTAAATGGGTCTTCAGTGAGGGTTACACATCAGGTCTGCAGGAGGTCAACATTTCTCCAAAGGATCATTCCTTTGTTGACATAAACACCAATTCATTATTTGTAGACAGGTAGTCCTCAACATACGGCCACAATTGAGCCCAAAATGCCGGTTGCTAAGCAAGACAGTTTTGAAGTGAGTTTTGCCCCATGGTACGACCTTTCTGGGCACGGTCACTAGGTGAATGAATCACTGCAGTTGTTATGAACATGGTTGCTGAATGAGTCTGACCTCCCCATTGACTTTGGCTCGTCAGAAGGCCGCAAAAGGGGGGAGGTGTACCAGGACATTCAGGTGATGCAACCGTCTTAAATATCTGAGCGTCTGAATTGCGATCATGCGACCGTGGGGAAGCCACAATGGTTGTAAGTGTGAAAAACTGTCATAAAGTTACACTTATAAACAGAAAAACACCATCACTGACATCTCCTAAACCAGTGATGGGGCACCTTTTCAGCACCAAATGATGAAAAGGTTGCGCGGAAATCAAACACACGTGCTCGTCGGGGCTGTGCTCTGGTAAAGCCGAACTTCCGGGTTCTAGCGCGCATGCACGTCCAACAATCAGCTAGCTGGGGCGCATGCACACACAGGTTTTCGGCACTGTTGCACGTGCAAAGGGATCGTGCTTCAGAAAAGCCGAACTTCCAAGTTCTGGCGCGGATGCACAGCCAACAATCAGCTGGCCGGCACGCTTGCACATACCCGTTTTCAGCACTGCCGCGAGCACGAAGGATAGCTGGTTGTCTCACGTACATGCACGCCAGAAACCCGGAAGACAAGCAGGTAAGGCCGCGCTTGTTGGGCGACATGGCTTCGTGTGCCACTTTGAGCACGCATAGGAAATAAAGTAGAGGTGCCGATCTTCAATGCTGCCAAACTGAATAGCCCTCACAGACTGACAGTTGGTCTGTCAGTTATGACCAATTCTGCACACCACCCCTAAGAGCTAATGGCGAATTAACACCACCCCAGCCTGGGATATCTGGTGATACTGTAGCTACTCACTCAGCCCGAATTAAGTCTGAAATTTGACAATTAAATCCAATATTTCACAAATTCCACTGGAACACTAGGATGACACAGCCATCCAAATTGATGGACTGAGTCAAAACTGGGATTGCCTGGCAACAGGGGCGTGGTTTAAATGTCTTGTCGGGCTCAGTCCAATCAAAGAACGGATGAAGTCAACCCAGTCTGGATGCTACTTCCCTCACTATGGAGAACAAAGGTTCACCTTATCCTACACCCAAGCTACAGATATTTGCTATTGCAAAAAAACCTAAGACATCTTCCAGGAAATGTAAACATATCTATCTCTGTCTTTTGGATGTGTATCGTCTATTACTTAGATTTACTGATATCTTATCAGTAAATCAGGTGACACTTGACCAAACACAGCTATAAGCCATTGAATAAAGCAAAGAAATATGTGTCCCCCACTTCTAACAAGTTAGCATTCAGGCTACTTATCTCTAGAAAATCCGTAAGTCATATCAAAAAGAAATGTAAAAAAGTAGGGAAAAGACTCGAAAGGGAAACTTGAAATGTTAAATCATTCTCTTAAAATACGATTAAAAGAGTTTGCAATTAATAGTAATTGGATTAGCCTTGGACAACTAATTATTAGTATTTATGTTGAGATTTTGTATATTATTTATACATTAGGATTTTGAAAGAAACAACTAGTGCTTCAGATCCATTTGACATGGATATATTTATTCACGAACCACCATGAATGTTTCTCCAAGCAGAAAAATAAGATATTAAAATAAGTAAATAGACCTAGCTCCACCTTCCTCAACTACTCCAAAATATGATGCATGAGGTAATATCTCTCACACACATGGAGTTGCTTATATAATGTATACTTATGAAGGTTAGAATTAATAACAAATAGTAATGTTCAAATATTATATACCCGTGATGGCGAACCTTTGGCATGCATCCTCTTTGTAGGCACGCGAGCCGTCGCCCCAGTTCGGCTCCACCACCCATGCGCGCACACCTCCCGCCGGCCAGCTGGTCATCAGGTTTCTGCCATGCATGCGGGGCATGTATGCATGCGTGGGAGGAAGTGTGTGTGATAGGCACCGCATGCACATGCACAGGGGGTCAGTGAGCGCAATGCAATGGGTTGCATTTTGGGGGTTCGGGTGTGTGTGCACTTTGGGCACTCAGTCCGGAAAAGATTACCCATCACTGTTATATACCGTATTATTCAGGGTATAAGACGCTCCAAAGTATAAGATACACCTAGACTTTGGGGAGCAAAACAAGGGAAAAATATCTGCCTCTCAGCAATTTGCCTCCTTGCAACAAACAGTATAGACAATATACACTATTTGTAGTGTTATATTTCAGACTATACTTGTACAGATGCTGTTAAAATTGATGTGCTTTCTGGAAGTATAGCTATTCTCTGCTATTTAAATGAATAGCACTTTTTAAAACAATAGCACAGGGCCTTTTCAGATCAAGCATTTATTTTAAAAAGCTTCTTCGTTTTGTTAAGTTGTGTAGAATAATAATAAAACAGTCTTTAAAAAATAAGTCTAATAATTTGAACATTCTATAGGCATTTATAGTTGTTGACTTACCTCCTTGCAGCAAACAGCCTGATTAGCACAAGAAAAAAAAATCTGCCTCCCAGCAATTTGCCAGGTGGAACAAACAGCAAGTTTCACTTTCAATTTCTCCCGATCATCAGCTGTTACAGGCTGCAGGGATTGCTATAGCTTATTGAAGCCTCCGCAAGCCCCCGTTTGCTTCAAAGAGGTAAATTGGAGGCAGAGGCCAAAGGGTTGGGGCCGGTGGGTGGGGCTACATTCAGGGTATAAGACACACCCAAGTTTTCACCCTCTTTTAGGGGGGGGAAGGTGCGTCTTATACTCCGAAAAATAGAGTACCTGTGCAGAATTCAATATATATGTATACAGCGTTGCAGCTCACATTGAAGCTTTCACAAATGCACAAAGGTTCTCCAGAGTAGACAACTCTACTTTAGTCATGGACAATCTCTGCAGTGTGATTTGGAGGGAGGGTTGGCTGCCCACCACTCCTCACATGTTGAATTCTACATGGGAACAACATCCTGTCCAGGTAGAATTACATGTAGTCCTTGTCACACAACAGTTCGTTTAGGGACCGTTTGACGTTACAGCAGCACTGGAAAAAGTGACGCATGACCTTTTCCCCCATGCAGGCATGATCAAAATGTAGACACTTGACAACTGACTCATGTTTATGATGGTTGCAACCTTCTAACAAGCCAAGTTAATGGGGAAACCAGATTCACTTGACAACATAACAATGGCTGTGGTTCTCTTAACAACTCTGATAAGGTAGGTAACACAGGGCAAAACTTATTTAATGAAGCTCTCACTTAGCAACAGAAAATTTGTACTCAATTGTGGTCGTAGGTCGGGGATTAACCTTATCAGAGATTATACAATTAGCTTAAATGCATTAATAAAACACTCACTTATGCTTTATGCTACTTTTCACATAGCGACTACATATCAAAAGATGCTGATGAAGAACAAACTTTTCTTCCCAGACATTCTATGCTCTCCCTGAGGACATTTCTCTAGCCTTGTTCTTGTTTCTCTTTGTACAGGAGGAAGCAGATTGAATATAAGCAACAATAAGGGCAAAACAGCCAAGCCACACCTCATTAGCAAGGTAAATAAACAGTAACGAAAAGTATTTTTGTTTCATCTACATTTCAATACCATAATATTTTTTAAAAAACATTTTAATAAAGAAAATTGCTTAGTTTTAAATCCATGTAAACATTCTGATTTATCTACGTTTTAATGTTTTGTGAAGACTGCAATCCTAAATTTAACAGAGCTTATATCAGTGATGGCTAACCTTTTTATTGTCACGCACCCATAATGTAATGCACCCCCCCCATGCATGCATACACACACACACACACACCACACTCCCCCAGGAATGTGCATGCAACCGCCCAATGCCCCGTTTTGGGTCTAGTAGGCCTCCGTGAAGCCTCCTGGAAGCAAAAACGGGCTGCAGAGGGGGCATCACACCACCCTGGCTCCCACACATGCATCTCCCAATGTGCCCCCACGCGCACATGGGCGGCAGGGACCCGAAAACAATCGTTGGTACTTACCTGAATGTCGATTCTAATGATGAGAGTGGGAGGTGCTACCATCAGGCTATAGTCAATCCTGATTGGTCCATCGTCAATCCTGATTAGTCCATCAACTGAGAGAAATTAGGCTGTTAGTCTCTTAGCTAGTGCAAGTTTGTGATTCTTCATCTTATCAACAACTACTAATTTGATACTAACAGCCTAATCGGACCATAGACTGAGAGGAACTGGGCAGAAGGAGTAGAGGCGTGGCTGCAACAATTTCTCTCTGTCTATAGACCAATCAGGATTGACGATGGACCAATCAAGATTGACGATAGCCCAATGGTAGCACCTCCTGCTCTTCATCATTGAGAATCAGCTGGCCAGCAGGAGGCATGCGCGCGCATGCACAGTGGAACTGAGCTGGAGTGACAGCTCCCGTGCCTGCAGAGAGGGCTCTGCGTGCCACCACCATAGGTTCGCCATTACGGGCTTATATCAATTGAGATAATAAGCCCTACAGTTAATGCTATAAAATTAATCATTAATTTGTAATCATTAACAACAAGGTGCATTATAAGAATACTGTTTTCATTTTGCACATATTGTTAATTCAATGCAAATTTGAGATCAAACGTCATTTTAAGGTTTGATAGAATTTGCCATGCCTCTGTCCTAAGTTTTGTTAGGATTCAAAAAAAAAATACAACCCACTTGAAATTTAAAATCAAAAGGATTTAATAAACATCCATCTAAACTGCACAAATTAAGCTTTATAAAAGAACACAATGTCCGTTGTTGTTCTTTACAAACATTTTAATTGCTTCCTTGCTGAATAAAGATTTAAGCAAATGAAATTTATGAGACCGGTATCTACATTCCTTTAATAATCCAGAACACATGGCCTGATCTCGGACTGTCTGCCAAAAGTATTTATTAGTAACTCAGAGAAAGAGAGAAGGTAAAATATGCTTTTGTTGTGGGATTCTTTCTTAATTTCTTTTTCTCTCCAATTTTTTTTATTTTTTTAATAAAAAACAAACAAAATCATCCTCCATTACAAATTGTAGAAAGTATGTCAATTGCTTACAAAGAGTTTTCATGCATCCCTTCCACAGTCATCGCCTCTGATTCATATCAAATTATCTATTTTACATCACATATATTTATATATATTGTTATCATACCTCATCCTTCATATGACTATGGTTGTTTTAACGTCCCTTTATGACAAACATTCCAAAATTTCAAACAAAATCACATAGTGGCATTCCCTTATCTATTTTCAATATCATCTAACCACATTATACCTTTATAACACATTCAAAATAAAAAATAAATTATATTTAATAACAAAAATTTTAAACCTCTTTTCTTCATCATTGTTTACAATTTATATCCAATTTCCCTTTTATCCTGTCAATACAAATTATTACATTGTTATCATTATCAGTCATTTATTTAATGATAGTTTGACTAAATTTAGCTTACTTTTTCCCCTTTTCTTTAAGGATTCTTTCTTAACTTCTGATAAAGAAATAAAAGGGGGAAGAGAAAGAGCGTTGGTCCTTACCTGAACGCTTCTTTTCAGTGGCAAAGGTGGGAGGGGCTACAGCAGGGTTTGTTACAGCCTGATTGGTCTAGAAACTGAGGGATTTTTCTTAAGTATCCTCCTTTCCCTCCTGGCTCCCAGTTCCCGAGGTTGAATGGAAAAAGCTGATAGCAATATGTAAGGAAATAACCATACAACGGAAGAAAACAGAACAAAAAAACACCGACCACCCTGACCCCTGTACCATAACCTAGGGTGGGAAAGTAGCCCCTCCCACCTTCGCCACCGAAAAGAAGCATTCAGGTAAGGACCAACACTCTTTTTCCAGTGGCTTCGGTGGGAGGGGCTACAGCAGGGACATACCCAAGCTAAGTCCCAGGGTGGGTCGAATGTTCCGGGGGAGGGGGGTTGCCACCTGTTGGAGCACCCTTCGGCCGAAGGCCGCATCCGCCAAAGCGAAGCGATCTAGATGGTAGTGTCAAACAAAGGGGGAAGGAGAGGCCCAAGTGGCCGCCCTACAGATATCCTCCAAAGGAGCCCTGGTAGCCCAGGCGGCAGTGGTAGCCGCACTCCTGTGCAGTGGGCCGTGATACCCTGTGGCGGAGTCTGGTGGACTGCCTGGTAGGCCTCAGAGATGGCCTGACGGACCCACCTACCAATTGTGGCGGAAGACACCCTAGCCCCCAGGGATCTGGGCAGAAAGGACAGAAACAGGGCCTCTGACCGCCTGAAGGAGGAAGTGTGCCTGAGATAAATGCGAAGCGCTCAGTGGACATCCAGCTGGTGCCAACTGACCTCCCTCTCGTGGACTGGAGAAGGACAAAAATTGGGCAGGATGACCTCCTGCGACCTATGGAACAAAGAATTGACTTTCGGTAGGAAAGTCGGTTCCAGCTGCAGGACAACTCTGTCCTGGTGGAACTGAACGCAAGTCCTCCTTGGACGACAAGGCGGCCAATTCGGAGATGCGCCTGGCCAAAGTGACAGCCACCAGGAAAACCACTTTCAGGGTAAGGAATCTAAGATGCACCATCCTCAGGGGCTCGAAGGGAGCCCCCGTTAGGGCTCTAAGGACCAGAGCCAAATCCCATGTGGGGAACCTGTGTACAGGGGGAGGACATAGATTGGCTGCGCCCTTGAGGAAACGTTTCACCAATGGTGACTGAGTTAATGAACAAGGCCCCTCCACTGCTAGGACTGAGGACAGGGCCACTGTCTGTCTCTGCAACGTATTATGGGACAGCCCGCGGTCTAACCCATGTTGTAGGAATTCGAGGACCTGAGCAACCGAAGCCAAGGTCGGGTCTATCTGGAACCTGCCACACCAGGACGCAAAGGCGGACCACGTCGAGTTATAAATGCATGTGGTCGAGGAACGCCTGGACGCCTCGATGGTGGAGATGACTTTGGCAGAAAGGTTTGCATCCCTCAGGAGGCTCCGCTCAAGAGCCAGGCGGTCAGCTGGAGCCACTGGGGCTCTGGGTGCCTCAGAACCCCCTGGCGCAAGACAACTTCCTCCTGAAGAATCTGCCAATGTGGGGCCACTGACAGCTGGACAAGGTCCGCGAACCAAGGGCACCTCGGCCCAAAAGGGGCACCAGAATGACATGGGCCCCCTCTAACACTATCTTCCTCAGGGTGCCCTGGATCAGGGGAAGGGGAGGAAAGGCATAAAGCAGACCGGGAGGCCATGGACTCCTGAGGGCGTCCGTGCCCTCCGCGTTGTGAGTGGGAAAACGGGGAAAAAAAGCGGGGAAGCTGTGTGTTGCTCGGGCTGGCAAACAAGTCCACCAGTGGATCGCCGAACCTGAGGCAGATCCTGTGAAATAACCCCAGGTCGAGCTGCCACTCGCCGTGATCCACCGTCGTACGGCTCAGCCAGTCCGCCTGGTGATTGGCAATGCCCGAGATGTGTTCTGACAGGATCGATGCCAGGTTCTTCTCTGCCCATCTGCCAAGTTTCCCAGCCTCCTGCCACAGGCTTATGGAGTGAGTCCCCCCCTGATGATTTATGTGGGCCTTCGTTGCAACATTGTCCGTCAGGAGGAGGACATGCCGATTGGCGATTGAGTCCCAGAAATGAAGCAGGGCGAGGGGGGCCGCCTTCAGCTCCAGCCAATTGATATTGTGGCGCAGGTCGTCCCTGTGCCAGGCTGGACTCCATCACTGCTCCCCATCCGAAGAGGCTGGCGTCTGTCGTGATGATGATGCGGTTTGGCTCCCAGAACTCGGCCCCACGGTTCAGGGACAGGGACAGCCACCATCGGAGGTCTGGTGGGATCCAAATGGGGCACGGAGAGTTGCTCAGTCTCTGCCTCTGGAATGGGATGAAAGTCCACTGGAGCGCTCTGGAGTGTAGTCACGCCCACGGCACGATCCTGATACACGACACCATCTTGCCCAATAAGCGTGCCAAGGTCAGGATGGAAGCGGACCGACTTGCGTGGACGTGTCTTGTGAGCTTCTGCAGACTTGTTAGTCGTTCTGGAGAGAGACAAACTAGGCCCGACTTCGAGTCTATTACTGTGCCCAAATGTAGAATTGTCGTTGAGGGAGAAAGATGGCTCTTGGGAAATTTGATGGAGAAGCCCAGGGATTGTAGTGTTTGGATGGTAGTCTGCAAGTCCTGGACCGCCTGTGACCGGGATTGGGCAAGGATGAGCACGTCGTCGAGGTAGCAATGTAGTCTCACCGGCCTTGAGCACAGGTGTGCCGCCATTGCCGCCAGGACCTTTGTGAATGTACGGGGGCCCGAGGCCAGGCCAAAAGGAAGTGCTCTGTATTGAAAATGTTGACCCCCCCGTGGGAGAAACGGAGGAATTTGCGGTGAGTTGGCTGAATTGGAATGTGTAGATATGCCTCTGTTAGGTCTATTGATGACATAAAATCGCCCCGTCTGACCCCTAGGAGAATTGATTTCAGGGAGGACATTTTGAAGTGCCGGTAAACTAGGAAGGAGTTTAGACGCTTCAAGTCTAGGATCGCTCTCCATCCCCTGGAGCTCTTTGGGATGACAAACAGATTGGAGTACACGCCTTGACCCCACTCCTCCCGAAAGACCGGCTCGACCACCCAAATGTCCAGCAGGTGCTGAATTGTGCAGAGCATCAGGCGGCGGCGCTCCAGATCCCTGGATGGAGAGAAAGTCCTGAAGAGTGTCGGGGGAGGGGTGAGGAACTCCAGCCGGAGCCCTTCTCTGACTGTCGGCCTGACCCAGGCATCGGATGTTATTCGATCCCACTGGTCCGCAAAGGACGCCAGGCGAACGCCTATGGGTAGAGTCGGGTTCGAGTCATTTCCCCCTGCGAATGGATGCCCCCCCCCACGAAAGGGCCATTTGGATTGACCCTGAAATCTGTTCCTATCCTGATAATACGGCCGTTGGTTCTGCCTGTCATACCTATAGGGAGTGTACCTCTGCTGTCGGTAATCCTGATCTGACGCCCTAAATGAAGAGGACCTACGGTACAAAGATGGACGGTTGTCCGGTTTCTTGGCGTTGGAAGGCAGGACCTTCTTCTTATCCTTGTTTCCACAAGGATGGGGTCTAGTGAGGCCCTGAAGAGGTTGGCGCCCAAAAAGGGCGCCGCCGCCAGATTCCATTTGGACTTGTCTATCTGCCAATTTCGGAGCCACAAGAGTCTCCTTGCCGTCACAGAGGTGGAGAGAGCCCTGGACACAAATTTGATGGAATCCAGGGTGGCGTCTGCCAAGAATTGGGTGGCCGAGATAACTTTAGTGAGGTCTTGGTGAAGGCGCTCATCCTGTATTGGTATGCGGTCCTGTAATTGGCAGAGCCACATAACCGTGGTACGGTTAAAGTAGGAGGCTGCCGCGGCCGCTTTAATGGCCCAGGCAGAGGCATTAAAGTTCTTACGCAGAGTAATAATAATAATAATAATTTTTTATTTGTTAGCTGCACCCTCTCCCGAAGGACTCGGGGCGGCGAGTAAGCTCCGCCCGCTTGTCCTCCGGTTTCAACTTGTCGGCCACATCACCTGAGACCACAGTGGAAGCGTTGGCCAACAGGGCGACCGGAGCGTCCACCGTGGGGAGCTACAGCGCCTGAGCAAAGGCCTGCTCCATATTGTAGTAACGTTTGTCGTTACCACCAGGGTTGGGCAGGGAAGAGGGCCTTGCCCACTGATTCTGAACCACCTCCAGGAATAGGGGAGGAGCTAGAACCTCCTCTTTATCCGTATTGGGATTTATGAACATGGCCAGATTAGGATCCCTATGTTGGGACACTGGGGGAGCTCCCGTGCCAATTTGAGTGGTCTTTTTGGCCTTGCGCAACATAGGCTTGAAAGCAGGGGGGGGAAGGCCCGGGAATGCAGGGGCCTCAGGAGGGACAGTCTCTTCATCTTCAGAGAACCCAAGGTCTGGGTGAATGGGCTCCCCCGAGATAGATCCCTCGCTGACCACTGAGGGAGAAGGAGGTCTGGGGTTATCGTGACCTCTGGCGACAGAGGGAGACCTGCCCCTGGCAGCCGCTGAAAGACTAGGCCTCCCTTGGGGAGCATCCCTCTGGGCTAGGCCCGAGGAAATCCCCTTGTATATGGTGGTAGATATCAGTCTTCTAATGCTTTCAGATAAGTTCTCTAAATCCTCTAAATCCTCCTCTGAAGGGACCCGAGGGGGCCCCGTGGGGCCAATTCAGCGGGAGGTAAATAGTCCCTGGAACCACCTTCCCCTGGGTCCTCCACCCTTTACCTGTATGTTCTGGGAGAAATGGATGGGGAAGGGAGACCACCTCCCTTCTGGGCCTAGCTGGGGAGACAGATGGTGAAGAAGGACTGAAGCCCCTAGTGGGTGAGTCAGACGCCTGAGACCGGGCCCCAAGGGGAGACCTAGATCTACTGGGAGAGTCAGGCCTAGAAGCTTGTGCTTGTCTCTCTGCCCTGTCCACCTGTTTTTCCAGGGCCTTTTGTCTTCTGGACTCATCCCTGGCAGCGGCTCTGGAAGGGCGTTGCTCTGCCATAACCTTGGAGGCCGCTGTTCTGGGCCTAAGCCTGCCCTGGGTCTCCTCCACCCCTTCTCCTTGGGCCTGCGCATCCAAAGCTGTGGAGGCCATGCCTCACTCACATGTCTTGCTGGGTGCCTGCCGGTCTGATTCAGGCCTTGCTGCAGTTAGCCCACGAGGCTTGGCTTGCCTCTCTCCTGCGGCTTCCCAGGCCTTGTTCAGGCTGCTTCTTGCACATGGTGAGAGGCCGCCGCCCACGAGGTCGCACCAAAATGGCCACCGCGCCTCGTGGGTGAAGATCCGGGCGATCCATTTCCACTCTTTGGCTCTGAGGGGATTAGCCTCGCAACAAGCTGACACAGAGACTCTCTCTTTCCCATCCCAGCTGCCCTGACGAGTCTTCATCCGCCTCGCTGACTGCGATCAGCCCTTCGTGGGCAGGTTTAACGAGCTGTGGCAAGCCTTTGAAGCCGTGGCAAGCGATCAGAGCGATAAGTGCCACTGCGGGGCTTCCAAATCGCAGCAAGGCTCAGAACGGCGCGAAAACCTCCGATCGAGGGATCTCTCACTTGCTGGGTCGCTGGAAGTCTTTGAAGACGCCCGTTGTAAGCACAAGGTCTTTGCCAAGCTCCGGAAGAGCCAAGGCTCTCTGAGAGCTCCTGGGAGCATGGAGGGGAACCTCCCTGCTCCTTCAGCAAAAATAGCAAGTCCTTTTGTAAACTTTAGAATTTTAGAATATCCAATTACCCAGATTAAATTTACTAGAATAATTAATAAACTACCTCACAGGAGCCAGCTAATGCTTGGACCAAAGACTGAGGGAACTGGGAGGAGGGAAAGGAGGATACTTAAGAAAAATCCCTCAGTCTCTGGACTATTCAGGCTGTAACAAACCCTGCTGTAGCCCCTCCCACCGAAGCCACTGGAAAAGCAGAGCAGAACAGAATAGAATAACAGAGTTGGAAAGGACGTTATAGGTCATCCTGTCCAACCCCCTGCTCAAGCAGGAGAACCTAGACCACTCCTGACAGTCCAATCTCTTTTTGAAAGCTTCCGGTGATGAAGCTCCCACAACTTCTGAAGGCAACTTCTGTTCCATGGATTGTTCTCACTGTCAGAAAACTTCTCCTTATTTCTAAGTTGAATCTCTCCTTGAACAGTTTCCATCCATTATTCCTTGCCTGGCCTTAAAGTGCTTTAGAAAATAGCCTGACCCCTTCCTCTCTGTGGCAGCCCTTCAAATATTGGAAGACTGCTATCCTGTCTCCCCTGGTCCTTCTCTTCACTAGACTAGCCATGCCTAGTTCCTGCAACCGTTCGTCGTATGTTGTAACCTCCAGTCCCTTGTATGTTTCAAAATTTTTAGAATTACAGTTATTATAATTGTATAGGAATATGCAAGCTTTCAAATCTTTTTTTTTATTTAGAGAAAGCAAGATCATTGAAATCTTTATTAAAAGATCCAGCCAACTATATGCCCCCTTACTTGCAAATGACAAAGATTGAAAACTTCTCCTTGATTGAAACACACTTTCACTATACAACTAGTTTATATTTAAAGATGGCCTGTTGGGTTTCTAAACCAATAAAAAAACCTATTGTAGTAATAAGAGATTAACAGAGAGACAACTCAGAGGCTGCTTGTATCCATCTCTTCATCAATAAGGATCAATGAAGTCCAAAAACTTTCACAAAGTTTTTGTCATTGGTTGCTTCCCTGCTCACATTATAGGCTAAATTAATGCTCTCGCTAAATCTTATATTTGAGGCTAATTTTAACTGTGTTATTGTAATGTAGGTCAGCGGTGGGATCCTACCGGTTTAACAACCGTTTCGCTTCTCATGCGCTTCGCCCTTGTGCAGTTTACAGAAAACTCACCGTCCGCATTACTGCTGGCGAGGAAAACAGCTGAGGAGCGGCAATCCACTCTTCCGCGCCGATCAGCTGGGCTTCAGAAAAGGAAATATGGGTGAGTATAGCGCAGGGGTGGGCGGCGGGCTCACTTCAAAATCAGAGCTATCAGTTCGCCCGAACCGGTCCGAACCGGTAGAATCCCACCCGATGCAGGTAGTGATGAGTCTATATGAGACATCTACCACAGTCTTTTAACTGTATTGTTTAAAAATGGTAAAGTTAAAATAAAACACAAAATTACAATAAATTACTTAAGCTTTTCAACAACTTTTACCACTCATATTTCTTCAGATTATTTACAAAATTCAGCATATATTATTGTCTGGGGTGGATGACATGATAGCAGTGTTCCAATATCTTAGGGGTTGCTACAAAGAAGAGGTAGTCAATCTATTCTCCAAAGCACCTGAGGGCAGAACAAGAAGCAATGGGTGGAAACAAATCAAGGAGAGAAGCAACTTAGAACTGAGGAGAAATTTCCTGACAGTTAGAACACTAAATCAGTGGAACAACTTGCCTCCAGAAGTTGTGAATGCTCCAACACTGGAAGCCATTTTATGGCAGTACAGTAGAAGCCATTTTAAGGTACAACAGGCTGTATCTTAACAGAACACACACCCCGAGGGGTATTAGGGGTGTCTTACCCCCACAGTATTTGTTTCCAGAGTGTAAGTCATCTGTGTACCAAGTTTGATTGAAATTGCTCAAGGCATTCCAGAGTTATGCTGGAACATACACACTCACAGCCGTTTTTATATATATAAACATCATACAAAAATCACTTCTCTGCAATTTTCCTCTACCCTATCCCTTCTCTTTCCTTTTATTTGTAAAATGAAAAGGACTAGAGTGACATGATAGCAGTGTTCCAAAATCTAAGGGGTTGCCACAAAGAAGAGGGGGGTCAAGCTATGCTCCAAAGCACCTGAGGGCAGGAGAAACAGCAATGGGTGGAAACTAATCAAGGAGAAACTTAGAACTGAGTAGAAATTTCCTGACAGTTAGAACAATTAATCAGTGGAACAACTTGCCTCCAGAAGTTGTGAATGCCCCAACACTGGAAGTCTTTAAGAAGAGATTAGATAACCATTTGTCTGAAGTGGTGTAGGGTTTCCTGCCTAAGCAGGGGGTTGGACTAGAGTTGGAAGGGACTCCAAGATCCCTTCCAACTCTGTTATTCTAAGATCAAAGATCAAAAAGTTCTAAATCTATTGTTTATACAAATGGATAAAACAAGCAAACAGGAAATCAAAATAAACAGAGCCAGTTTTGTTTGGACTATTCATGAAGATCATACAGAAAAAAATCAAAAGAGACTTTGATTTACACCTTGAGAACATATAAACGATTGGAAGCAGTTAGCTTTTAATCACAGATGAGTGATAAAATAAACTGTGGTAAATAACAATAGCAGAGCAATCAGTCCATTTTTAAACCTTTCAACATGTCAATATGAATTCTATTGTATTTAGGACTGTTGGAAGAAATGCCCATCTGGGTTCAGTTCCAAGTGGGGAAAAAGACTGGAAAGAAGGTTTATTGATGATGGTCAGGATCATATGGCTTGAGATTCTGGGCAAAAAAGGGGAAGAGATGCTGGGAGTGCCTGGGTTTTATGCCCTCTGTTGGGCTTTGAATTTGAGCGCGTGTTCTGATTGGTTGTCAGACTCCCACGGGGCCATGCAGGGGTAACTCTATAGGTTGTCTTTTGAGTCCCAGGCTTGGTTGACTCTTGCTGGGTGATAATGTAATGAAAGGGCTTCGGGCAATTCCTACTATGGCTCTGCCTGAAGGAATTTTTGTTATGTAGAATAGACTTGCCCACGCCTTAATGGCCCTTTGAGAAAGTGGGTGGGGGGTGAGTTTCTGCCTCCCTTTTTAGGGGAAATATTCTGCCCTTTTAATATTTCCTAAAAGATCTCATTTTCCTAGGAGAGGGTTGGGTGCTAACTTCCTACAGGACGAAAGAAGATTTGATGCTTCCCATGTTTAAAAAAATATTTCTCTTCAGAATACACATAATACACATGGATGTATATTCATTTCCAGCAAATCAGGATTGACTATATATATATATTATAATTATTATTATAATATTATATGTATGTATGTATGTATGTATGTATGTATGTATGTATGTAAATGGCTGTGTGTGTGTATCTTCCAGTATAACTCTGGAATGCCTCGAGCAATTTCAACCAAACTTGGTACACAAATGACATTCCCTAGAAGCAAATACTGTGGGAGTAAGACACCCCTAACACCCCTCGGTGTGTGTGTCCGTGTGTGTTCCAGCATAACTCTGGAATGCCTGGGCCGCTGAAATGAAAAGGACTGAATTATATATATAGTATCAAGTCACCGTACTTTTGATAGTGTTAGTGTGCATTTTGGATTCAAGTTCTGTTAAGATACAGCCTGTTGTGCCTTACAATGGCTTCTACTGTACAGCACAGTGGAGTTGCCATGGTAATGGCTTTGCAGTACTCCACAAGGGGGCTTCCTCTAATACAAGATTGGAAACATACCCGGGCTACGGGTTATCAACTAGTAGTGTAATAAATAGTGGCACAAAAATAATCTATTATTTTAGAAGTTAATCCAGGGCATAGTTCACAATCTGGGAGGAAGGATGGATCTCTATCTCTATCTCTATATCTATATACAGTATCTCTCTATACATACATACTGTACATACATACATACATACATACATACATACATACATACATACATACAAGTTTATATACCATCTTTAGCAGTCTACAAATGGTAAAAGAATTAAGAGGAAATACAAAAAAATTAAGAGTTTGCAATCTTTTAATCATTTTATATGCTATTTTTCCATAGTCAAATATTTTTTTATATTTCTACTACTAAAAGAAAGAACTACTTTCTTTTGAACACAAAGACTTACAGAATGTATTTTGAAATTACACAGTAACACAGTAATGATTTGACTAAAGGATTTCTACACATTAGCAAAATACTAAGAAGCAAACTATAATGAATAGGAAGGTCTCATATATTAAACTTATCAAGGAAAAATGACTCACTCTGTTTACTTCATTTCTTGATGTAAAGTTAAAGCAGAGGAACAAAAATTAGTTTTCCTCACATGTTGAGAAGTTTCATTAAAAATATATCATCTATTTCCAAATATCAGTGATGTGTTACAGGTTTTACATAACTATTCTATATGATAGAAGCGGTTCCTAGAGACATTTCTTTTGGAGAAAGAAAAATTTAGTTTTGCATTAGTCATTTCTTCCTGTAGAAATGTTTTTAAATAACCGCTCGGTCAACCCCAGAGGTTTCTTGATTTCTGCAACTCCACCACCACCAAATCAAATTGTAAATTGCCAAGAGGGTGTGCTTCCTCTTTTAGTAAAGGTTTACTTTCAAATCACTTACCCACAGGGTAAATTAAGCAATAGGAAGATAGACTGTTATTGAAATCAATGCAGTCGTACTTGTTAATATATGCCAGAATGTTTATGTTGATTTCTAACTGTTGTAACTATAAAGGTAAAAGTTCCCACCGCACATGCGTGCTAGTTGTTCCCGACTCTAGGGGGCAGTGCTCATCTCCATTTCAAAGCCAAAGAGCCAGCACTGTCCAAAGACATCTCTGTGGTCATGTGGCCGGCATAACTAAATGCCGAAGGCGCACGGGATGCTGTTACCTTCCCACCCAAGGTGGTTCCTATTTTTCTACTTGCATTTTTTACGTGCTTTCGAACAGATAGGTTGGCAGAAGCTGAGACAAGTAGGGACTAGGGATTCGAACCGCCAAACTGCCGACCTTTCTGATCAACAAGCCTAGCCACTGAGCCACCTATGAGCTATTGTAACTATAGTTCAGCTATTAAACAGGACATCAAAATTAAAGAGAAACTATCTTATGGAACTCCTTTGAGTTCTAAAGCATCTACTAAAATAGTGAACATAATCTTGCTAAGAATACAATCAAGCTAAAAGAAGGCAGAGACACTTTTAAAAAACAAAGATCTGGCTCACCACTGAATATAGGCACAATTTTGGTTAAACTAATATATCGTCATTCAATTTTACTACAGATAGCATCAATCAATATTGTTTCAGGAGCCAGGCAATTAAAGTTTCCTCAAGTTATCCTAAATATTCATTTTGGCATCAGATGCATTTAAAAACATATGCCAGTAGATTGACAATGCCATTATATGTAAACTTAGATCTATAATTAAAAATCAAGAGAACTCAGACAAGGCAGAGAAGTTGCTGATTCCAGAGGCAAAATCAAAGTTTGTAGACATATCTTTTCTGTTCAATAAATAGATGCTGGACAGCCAGCATTACTGATAAAAGAAAATTGTCAATTCGAAATTCAGAACAAACTCAGTGACTGCAAGGTTTGATTTGCAGGTGTGACTAAATATATATATATTTAGACCTTGGGGGTACTATGAAATTCCTATTTAAAACACCGCCCCGAGTCCCTTTCGGGAGAGGGGGCGGTCTATAAATATGAATAATAAATAAATAAAAATAAAAAATACATACATTTCTCCTATATTTCAAACTTTGTTGCAGGCCTTGTTTTTCTAGGTTGTAAAGAAGTAGATGTAAAACAATAAAGTGAAGCCGGGAATTCAAATAAGGCACCAAGGTTAGTGAATTCAGGGGTGGGATTTTAGCATCTGTAAATTTATCTCTTCCATTAAGGAAGCATCCATGTCAGGAACAGCTGTGTTACACAGGTGCATCCCTACTCAGAAGATAAACTTGACTGCTGTGATTTACACTCTGTTAACTCAAGGCTGACATAGGAAAATTAGCTCTTTCCTGAGCAGCTCTTGAATACGGTCCAGAAAAGGAAGTTTATTTATTAGATTAAAAAGTAACTCAAGGCAAAGTTACAGACATAATATTCCTTTCGCCTTTTATTCTTCCAACCACAAGCCTGTGAGAGATAGGGACTAACGGAAAATCACCCAGCCAGCCTTCATGGATAAGGCATGACTAGAACTCACCATCTCCTGGTGATTGGCCCAAAGTTACTCAGCTTTCCTGGTCTCCTAATTTCTAGATTGGTGCCTTAACCACTAGGCCAGTGATGGCTAACCTTTTCCCCACCAAGTGCCAAACGCGGGGGGGGGGAGGGCAGGGGTTGCACGCACATGCATGTGGGGGGTCGCATGCATAGAATTATGGGTGTGGGCACGCCCGTGAATGACCCCCCTACGCATATGTAACCTCAACTCCCATCCCCCCCCACTCTTGGCCCACAATGGACCCGTTTTTCACCCTTCCTAGGCTCCAGAGGCTTTCTAGGAGCCGGGGGAGGCAAAAGCGTCCCTGAAGGCTTCAGGCGGCTTCCTGAAGTTTGGGAATGAACTTCCGGTTTGCCTGTAGGCCTTTTTTCGCCCTCTGCAGACTTCAGGGGGCCTCCTGCAGCCTCGGGAGAGGCGGGGGGCGTTTTTGCCCTCCCTGGGCTCCTAGAAAGCCTCTGGATCCTGGGGAGGGTGAAAAACACCCCTAGGGCAAACCAAAACTTTGGGAAAGGAACTGCCTATGGGCAAACCAGAAGTTTGGGAATGATGCCATAGGTTCACCATTACGGCACTAGGCCAAACTGGCTCTGATTCACCCAACGCAGCCAACATGAGCAGCAAGTCTTCCTTATATTCACGCTGCCTTCCGAGCCAAATTGAAAATTCTGACTTGCTCCCAAATTAAAAGAAATTCAGCACCGTTATCAATTCTCACTGTGAATAGAATAAATTATTTGAAGGACTTTAAATCCCGAGAGAAATAGCAATAGCACTTAGACTTATATACCGCTTCACGATGCTTTTACAGCCCTCTCTAAGCGGTTTACAGAGTCAGCATCTTGCCCCCAACTATCAGTCCACCATAGAAAATGTCCTCACATATTGTATTACAGTATGATATGCCGGTTTAACAGCTGCGGACAGGAAGGCACTACAGAGAGTGATCAATTCAGCACAAGAATCCATTGGTTGCCCTCTGACACCACTGGATGACATCGCCAGATCTCGCTGCTTTAGCAGAATACGGAATATATTCAGAGATGATTCACTCCCTAGTCAGTGTCTCTTTGCATTTCTACCATCAGGCAGAAGACATCAAAGTATAGCCAGCCGAACAAACAGGTTTAAAGATAGTTTCTATCCTTGGGCTGTGAAACTTTTAAATACAACCATAATCACTCCATGCACACACTAGTATTCTTTTTCTTTCTTTTTTCATTTCTGTTATAATTTTGCACCAGTGAAGTTAAAACCAATTTCATTGTATTTAAGTACAATGGCAATAAAGATTATACTTATACTTATCATATTACCGATCTCAAATCATTTACTGATATGTGTTCCTCAGTTTCCCTTGGCTAGGCTTGTAGCAACAAATTGTGTACCCGTCCCATATTGTCCCTCTCTCTCTCTAAAAAAAAACTTATTATTATATTCTTTTTTTCTTCTGAATTAAAATTTTGGCCGGTTTCAGGGCACTTGAAACAGCCGTCATCTTTGTCCCAGTGGGTATGAAGTAGCATAATTTCTCCGTGTGGCATTAAAGTTTGTGAGTCATGTTTTAATGCCGTTTTCCTGGAAGGACCTCTCCTTGCTTATGTACCTTTTGTTAACAATTGTTTGTTAACGAGAAATGTTAACTGCAACAGTTTCAAAAGAAAATTGAAGCTCAACCGTATAGATTAGAAAAGGTATCTAAATGTTTTGCCTCATTTTCTATAGTGATTATTGCTTTGACCCTGGTTTGCTCTTTTTCACTGACTAGCAACCTCTCCACCCCCCCACACCCCACCCCACCGATGCTGCAATGGTCCTAAGTGTGAAAAATGATAATACGTCACTTTTTTCAGTGTTGCAGTAACATTGAAAGCTCACTTAAATGAATGGTTTCAAGTCCAGGATTATCGAAGCAACAAAATCTTGGAGAATACCATTTGCACTGGTGCTGGTGTCCTTTTCACACTCTTGTAAGTCATTTTATTACTATGGTAGCATATACCTCTCACGATTATCCCACCATAGGTTTCTCTCCATGTACCGTGTTTCTTATTTTCTTTTGATCCCCCAAAATAAGCACTTGGCCTTATTTTAGGGGAGGTCTTATTATTTTTGAGGTGCAGGAAGCCCCTTAACCTCGGTCTGCGGCCTGTGGATCAGCTGACCCAGAGAAGGCTGGAAGTTCTGCCTCTATTTCTGGCACATTCTTACCAACCCTAGCATCGCTGGGCCTCCCACTTTTTTTCTGGCCACCACTAAGAGAAGAGGCCATTCCACATGGATGGCAGGTGCATGTGGGATGCATGGAGCATGTTCCCCCCTTTCTCCTCCCCCCCCCCAATGAAATGGCAGGGAGCGGCTGCACATGCATTTAAATATTTTAGGGGAGGGCTTATTTTAGCGCATGAGCTCAAAAACCAAATGGGGCTTATTATCCAGGGAGGTCTTATTTTCATGGAAACAGGATAGTAGATCAAGTTCCATTGAGGGCAACATGCTGAGTGTAGTCAATGTATTGATTGACCAAGTTAAAAAGACAACTGGTATAAAATCTAGACTAAACGATAGAAATATGGTTAGTGGAACAACGTCTTGGGCAGTCTCTAAATTAAATATACTGGGCAGAGATAATTGGCTGGACTCAAGCCTAATTGGGCAATATTGATTACAATACAAAGAAACCAATTATCATCACTCGTGTATGTCAGCCAGGAAGTGACAGCCACAGATGAAATATAATAGAAGACTACTGCGAACAATAAAACAAAACAGTCTTAATTATTGCATCAGGTACAGGTAGAAAAGCCCACTTAAGTTTATAAAGAAAGTCTATAAAACAAGAACAAAAACCGAAAATAGTAGAAGGGCAGGCCTCGGTTTTTGACCAAGCAAGCAGAGGTCCTTCCAGGAAATCCATTAAAACATGACTCACAATTCAGAGCAGAAGTTCTGTGGACGAGGAAGGCAGTTGTTCAGTGAGTCGCATCCAATTTCATGACCTTTTCTGCCACAGTTGTTAAGCAAATCACTGCAGTGGTTAATCACAGGGACATTAAGTCAATTTGGCTTCCTCCATGGGCTTTGCTTGCTGGAAGTGGAAAGATTACAAAGGACTGCAGCATAGTGCAACCTGTTGTGGCAAGCCATGCCAGCAGAGTTGGCAGAGTTCCTCAGACAATGAGGAACTTGGGCAGGAACTTGGGCCGGTTATGGCGTCTGGGGAAGGCTCTGATCAATGCTCTGCGTCAGATGCAGAGATAGAACCAGGACCGTCCGGCATTTCCCAGCCACCAGAGAGGCAGCTGCCTTTGGAGGCTGAGATTAATGAAAAGGAAGAACAGCTGGGGCCTGTTCCAGATGCACGTATGTGCAGAGCAGTTAGGAGAGGTGAACAACAGAAGACAAGAAGTCAACTCAGGAAGCAAAGTACATGTGGATGCTCAAAGGCCCCTCCCTGGCTGGAGAATAAATAGAAGGAAAGAGGAGTGGTTCTCGTAGGAGACAACAGTTCGTATTTCTGAAGATTTTGCTCATTGTGTTTTGTGCATCAAAGACCGCTTGCCAGGACTTAATTTGCAGCCTTTCGGCTTGGGAGCTCACAATCTTGAAATCATCACAAGGAACTGATAATGTCTGTTGCTGCACTTAACTCCTTGCAGTAATCTTGCTTGGACTTTTCGGTGGGCGAATGCCATTAAGTCACTTTTTCCAGTGCTATTGTAAGGATAAATGAATGGTTGCAAGTCAAATACTGCCTATGTTAGAATACGAGGAAGTAATTCAAAGCTGGATGAGCCCGAGCAAAGCAAAACCACTTTAAGCACAATACTGAAGGAAAAGCAGATTAAAATTTAACAGAGTTTTAGTTGAACCCTAGAACCCTAAGGAGCCATGGAAGCTCAAGAACTAGCCCTGCAAAACGATGCCATCAAAACCGAACCGAAACGTATTTCCAATTATGCCAAATGCCAATTATGCAAAATGAAGGGTGAACATATAGATTACCCTATGGGTCCCCCCAGTCTGTGGACCAGCACGGTCCCCATGCCATGCCATAAACCGGACAACACAAACAAGAGAAGCCCCATCTGTGGGATGCAGGCAGCATGTGAAACCCATGTCCCTTCCGGTACGCGGAAAAACCTCTCTCCACGGAACTGGTTCCCTCATTCATGGCTAGAGTAAAATGGCTCAGACTCTTAAAAAGCGCCATGCCAGGATTGCAGAAAAAGTCAGTTGGAGAAAATAACGATCGGGTTTGAAAGATTGCGGAGAAGAACAGATTGGCATACAGAGGGTAAACTGTTCTGACCGAGGCTTTACAAGAGCATGAGGCAAACTCCTGGTCCCGACAAAAAACCCTTTTATTAATTTACTGTGAATTCTTCTCATTCACATCCAGCAAAGTCTTTCAAGGGAGGATTTACACTCACAGACCTTCTCTGGCTTAGAGAGCTGCTAGGCCGATATCTGCAAAACCTGGCAAGGAGTCTCTGAGAGTCACAAACTGATTAAGCAAACTAATTGTCTCCTGCAAACTCCACTCCCCTTTCACTCCTCTTTTATTTCCTCTGGTAGGAGACATTCATTGTCTGGCCTTACTCTCAAGTTGACCCCTGTTCTTTAGCTATTCCCTTCGTCTGGCAACTCTGCGCATGTGCACACTGGGAACAGACTCCAGCTGTTCGTCTGTCTCACTGATGTCTGATTCCAAAGGCAGCTGATAACTGGCATATGGCTGTGGCCCCCTCTCTGCCTCCGACACAGAGCCCTCATCCGAGCCTTCCCCAGACTCCAGGACTGGCCCATGTTCCTCCCCAAACTCCTCACTGTCCGAATCTGCTGCCAGCTCTGCTGGCTGCTGGCGGGCCACAACATAAATAAATCTCTTGCTACAGTATAGAAGCGATACTGCAAACAGAACTACTAATATATGTAAACCAGGTTTTAAAATTCCCGTATATGTAGTCGTCCACTTACGACAATTGAGCCCAAAATTTCTGTTGGTGAGATAGTTGTTAAGCCTTCCCATTGACTTTGCTCAGCAAAATGTCACAAAAGGTGATTGTATAACTCCCTGGACACTGCAATAATCCTCAAGTTGAGTCAGTTGTCAAACACCTGAATTTTGATCACATGACCATGGGGAAGCTCCAATGGTGGTTAGTGTGAAAAACAATCCTAGCCACTTTTTTTCACGGAGGCTCACGGAGGTGTCACAAGAGGTAAGGATGCATGCGCGCTCTGCTCATGTTCATGTGGTGGACGCCGGGCCCCGTTGCACCGTACCGGTTGCACCGGGATCTGGAACCCACCACTGAGGATTACCTATATTTCCCAAAATAAGTCAGAGATTTAAAGCTTCCAGCAATTTTAAAGAAACAGGGGGGACCACTTTTTTAAAAAAACTGAATTTGGGGGAAATGGAAAGATAACGTAAGTCACTGTATTACTTTCCTGAATAACTACAAGCAAAAAGAGGCAGTTTACTTTTCAATGATTACCGGGGGTTTATCAACGGGGGTTTATTTTAGAATATTTTCAGCTTTGGTTACAAAAGCCGAGACTTGCGGGGTTTCCAGGGAATTAAATAAGATCCCCCTCGCCTCCCATTGTGGGGGCCTTTTCTGCTTTTCAAAAGGCTTATAAAAGAACACTAAACAGACCCATGAACGTGACTGAAAACTCAAAACAAGCTTTGACGCAGGAACAAGGAGCCAAGTTATGACCCAGAAAGAAAGCAAGGCTCAAAACAAAAAGGCGATTTTTTTTCTTTCTAGAAATTAAAAAAAGCTATAATAATGCAAGCCAACGGTTTCCAGAGTTATCTCATATACTGGGGTTCCCCAAAAATAAGATTGGGTGTTATATTATTTTTTTCTTCAAAAGATGCATTAGAGATTATTTTCTAGTTAGGTCTTATTTCAGGGAAAATATGGAACTAAATGTATATCCATCTGGCTGACAATCTTAACTGGGGCCTAATTGGGGGATAGGGCTTATATTACAAGCATCCTGAAAAATCATGCTAGGACATACCATGTTTTCCCAAAAATAAGACAGGTCTTATTATATTATTAAATAAGTGCTTGGCCTTATTTTCAGGGAGGTCTTGTTATATTTTAGGTGCAGGAGGCGGCAAGCGTGGTCAGCTCATGGCTGCTGCTGTGTTGCAATATTTTTGGGGAGGGCTTACTGTATTTTTCAGAGTATAAGACACACCAATATTTTGAAGAGGCAAATTTTTAAAAAAGTTTTTGCACTCTGCAGACCTCCCAAAAATGGCCCATTTTTCACAAAAACGGGCCCGTTTTTTGTCCAAAAAAAGGGCATGCATAGCCTTTAGGAGGCTTGTAGAGTACTCCTGTAGGCTGGGGGGGGGCAAAAATGAGGAAACAATTGCCTGTTTTCGTTCATTTTTGCCCTCCCCAGTCCCCAGGAGCACTCTACAAGCCTCCTAAAGGCTATGCATGTCCATTTTTGCAAAGGGGACGGAGTTTCAGGAGGCCAAAAATGCTGTGTTCAGTGTATAAGACGCACCCAGATTTTCACCCTCTTTTTTGAGGGAAAAAGGTGCATCTTATACTCTGAAAATATGGTATTTTCAAGAGAGCTCAAAAAAGCTGATTGGGTTTATTATCCGTGGAAGTCTTATATTAAGGGAAACAGGGTATTTTCTAGTTAGGTCTTATTTTGGGGGAAACAGGGTACTATTGCAAAATGATGGGCTGTCACCTGATTACTTTTTGTCAGGCCAATCTTTAGTGCAACACTTCAAAAAACAGGCGTTGAGAACTCCCTGTCTATCAAAGCAAAACCATAATGTGTTTTCCAGAATCACCCATTTTACGGAAAATTCCAGGTCAGTAATTAAAGAAAAAAAGAATCACAATTGTCACTCCTCAGTATCAAAGAACTCTGTGCAAATTAAAACTTGCCAAGTTCTTGGCAAACTCACAAGGGACGCAAAGACATGCAGAGAAACCAAAAGTTACGATTTCTGCTTTGGACTCATTGCATCTTCCCAGCCCAGCTGAAGTTCCAGTTACTATGGCAATCTCTCCTTAATACAAGCAAGGCATTAAAATGCTTGCAGGCAAACAACAGACCCTTATGCAATAATCTGAAACACATGCCTGTAGTGCGGCAATTTGCTGGCTTACGGGAAACCCCTATTTTTAATTTTATTCTTTTAACTGACACAAATGCATAGTTTATTATTTGAAAGCATAGAAGTGTTGCAAAATCTCTCACGTTCTTTTTTTTTTAAATCACTGTGGTTATCATGGAGCTCGGTTTCTACAGCAACTAATCTTTCAGAATTTGTTTTTTTTTTTAAAAAAAAACCTGTCGTTATGTATCAGGTGGAATTCCACCACCTGCAGAACTGGCTCCCCGACTTTCAGAGAGGGACACCTGAATCATGAAAAGCTCCATTTTTTTTTCAATTAAGGGCTCCTTGACTCAGATTAGCAGTTTTATAAGCGGGAGAGCAATCAGATAAAACCCATTACTTCTGCTTCAGCTGTTTTCGGTTTTCGGGGTTTTTTTTTCTTCAAAGGAAAGATTGAGGCTAAAGCTAATGCACCTTGTGTTCATTCTACTGTTCTGAGTGTTTACATCATTATCCGTTTTTTTAAAAAAACGTTTAATCTCTAGCTGGAACCAACAACACAGGGGACCAGTATTACTAGCTAGATACTAACTGCTTATGAAGAACTAGCCGATAACCCGGCGTTGCCCGGGTATTTAATTATAGGGGGGAAATGTCCGAACCAAACGTAATTTCTAATGTTGGATTTTCCTCCTTACGAGAGGGAACCCCCTTGTGGAGTACTGTGAAGCCGTTACCATGTCAACTCCACTGCGATGTACAGTAGAAGGTATTTTACGGCACTACAGTAGAAGCCATAAGGCACACACACACAGACACACAGCAACACACACAAATACTGGGCTGACACAGGCATCAAGTTGACCTATGAGAAAATGAACACCTGCCACTGACTCAGAGCAGCTATAATAACGACCAGAGTTAGCATCTGTTCATAAATGTGTAGTTGATTCAAAAGGGAGAAGCTGGAAACATCGTAGACAGAAATTCATGTTAAGACCTGTGAACCTGACTTTAAGACCTGTGGATTTCAGGTGGCTGAGGAATTCTGGGAGTTGGAGTCCACAAGTTTTAAAGTCCCCAAGGTTGGACATCCCTGCCCTAAGAGCAGCGGTGGGATTCAGCTAGGTTTACCTCCGATTCGCAACAGTGAGTGCATGCGTGCGTGTGCACACTTGTGTCACACATGCATGCGCCTTCTGCACATGCATGCGGCCTTCCATGCATGCACTTTGCTCGTACGCACGGCCTGCATACATGCACGTGAAGTTGAAAACAGGGCTACATAGGACATTTTAGAGCCGGTAGTTCTACCAATTCAGGCAAACCAGTCCGAACTGGCTGAATAGCATCTCTGCCTAAGAATCCTTCAGTAACACAGTAACAGAGAAATGCTAAACTGATGAAGCTTGTCCTCTGGATAAGCCCTTGGCTCATCCACAAGCCAATCACACATATTCAAAAAGCAAGAAGTGTTTTGCCAAGGACTTTCCTGACAACGACTAAAACCTTGGATTCATACAGACCCAAAATTTATACATATAAAATTCAGTGCATCTTGACCTAGTGCAGAAGGGATGAGCAAACCAGGGTGAATAAAAATCTTTTTTTTAAAAGAATAAAATAAAACGGATTTTTTTTAATCCAATTTATTTTAATAACATGCTTTTGGAGTAGAAATCTATCTAAAGATAGTTTTCTATTTAAGATACATTCATAATTTAGTTCATTCAGCATGAAATGGAGCTTAAGTTATGTAGCATGAGGCTGTATATTCTGCAATATTGGGGCTGTCGCTGAGGAGCCGCTGAGGGACAGAGAGGACAGTTGCTCTTTAAAAATTATGATTTAAATCAAGTTGATTTAAATCAAGTGTTTTTACTAGTGATTTAAATCATGGTTTAAATCGAGTTGATTTAAATCAAATCTACCCTGGAGCAAACTGCAGATTTTTTAAGGCTGTTGTTGTTGTTAGTTGTAAAGTTGTGTCCAACCCATCGCGACCCCATGGACAACATTCCTCCAGGCCTTCCTGTCCTGTACCATCCTCCAGAGTCCATTTAAGCTCACGCCGACTGCCTCAGTGACTCCATCCAGCCACCTCATTCTCTGTCGTCCCCTTCTTCTTTTGCCATCCATCTTTCACAGCATGAGGCTCTTCTCCAGTGAGTCCTTCCTTCTCATGAGGTGGCCAAAGTATTTGAGTTTCCTCTTCAGAATCTGGCCTTCTAAAGAGCAGTCAGGGTTGATCTCCTCTAGGGCTGACAAGTTGGATTGCCTTGCAGTCCAAGGGACTCGCAGGAGTCTTCTCAGAACCAGAGTTCAAAGGCCTCCATTCTTTGGCGCTCAGCCTTCCTTATGGTCCAACTTTCACAGCCATCCATTGCAACTGGGAAAACCACAGCCTTGACTATATGCACTTTTGTTGGCAGGGTGATGTCTCTGCTTTTTAGTATGCTATCTAGATTTGCCATAGGTCAGCGATGGCGAACCTTTTTTGACTCGCGTGCCATAAGTGGGGGTGCGCAGGGGGGTCATTTGCGGGTGTGCCGCACCCATAATGCAATGCGCGGCCCCCAGTGCTCATGTGCACACTACAGGCGCTCGCCCTCCCATTTTTACATGCTTTGTTCGCCCTCCACAGGCTCCAGAGGCTTTATAGGAGCCTGGGGAGGACAAAAACAGCCTCCCCCACCCCCCCGGACGCCCTCCGGAGGCGTCAGGGAAGCCTTCTGACAGTCCCTGAAGCCTTCGGAGCGCTCAAAGCAACTCTCTGAGCAAACCGGAAGTGACTTCCGGTTTGCTCCGAGCATCGTCTTAAGCATTCCGAAGGCTTCAGGGAAGCCTCCGGACGGTCCCTGAAGCCTTCGGAGCGCTCAAAACGACCCTCCGAGCAAACTGGTAGTCACTTCCGGTTTGCTCGGAGAGTCGTTTTGAGCGCTCCGAAGGCTTCAGGGACTGTCCGGAGGTTTCCCTAATGCCTCCGGAGGGCGTCCAGGCGTCCCTGACAAATGGCTCCACGTGCCACCTGTGGCACGCCTGCCATAGGTTCACCATCACTGCCATAAGTTTTCTCCACTTTTTAAGGCTAGTCAAGCTTTAATTTGGAACTAAAAAGCACAAAGGTTTGAATGTTTGGGAATGTATCACTTTTAAGCTAGGTTAAAATTTATTTTTTAAAAATCTGTTCACTTATACATTGAAAGGAGAGAAAGGAGGAAAAAGAAAGGAAGGAAGGAAAGAAAGGCAGGAAGAAAGACAAAAAGAAGAAAAGAAAGAAAGAGGGAGGGAAGGATGGAGGAAAAAGGAAAGAAAGAAGAAAAAGGAAGGAAGGAAGGAAGGAAGGAAGGAAGGAAGGAAGGAAGGAAGGAAGGAAGGAAGGAAGGAAGGAAGGAAGGAAGGAAGGAAGGAAGGTTGCCATGACCCAATTTCCAGATGGAAGTACCAGATGTTTTCACCTCAAAAATCAGTCTGACATTTGGCTGGCCTCAATTAATGTCAAAGAACGATGCTATACCATGAACAATTATACTTCAGAATCACAACCATGCTGTTTTGTTAGAATTAAAATAAAAGGCACAGTTGGAAACAACGTGTTTCATACTAAGGGGAAAAAAATTTTTTTTAATGCAACAGAAAAACTAGGAATGAGAGGAAGGGTACATCACACAGACATGTCCTTCTGGACATGTTGTGAAGCTTTTTTTTTGAAAAGTTTTTTTTATTTTAATTAAACAAAAACACAAAAAAAGAAACATCCTTCATTACATCTTGAGAAAGCGTGTTGATTGGTTACAGATAACTTTCGTGCATTTCTTCCACGGTCATTACTTATAGTTCATATTAGATTATACACTGTAAATCAAAAATCTTTGTATATCTTACTATCAATGTACCACAATTCTCATTTGATTGCAATTCTTTGAACGTGCTTTTACATCAAATAATTCATACTTAAAGACACAACCACATAATGGCATTCATTAGCTATTTCAAAAATCCTCCAATAACATTAATCTTTATGACATGTTCTAAGTAAAAGTCAATTAATAAAGTTTCTAAACCTTTTTTCCCCTTTTTTTTCAACTAGCTGTTTAGAGTTTGTATCCAAGTTTCTTTTGCCAAAACCAGAACATATATATATTATTAAACAATATCCATTGACATTTCCTTGTTGTTATTATAGTTGGCTAAAAATCATTTACTATTTATATCCAACCTCCTCTCGTCAGTCCAAAAAACATTACACCTTTATGACAAGATCTGAATAAAAATTGGTTAATAAAATTTATAGATCTTTTTCCCAGATCGCAATTTGCAATTTATATCCAAATTTCTTTTACTAGTTTGCCAGTACATGTATATATCATTAAGCTGTATCCATTATCATTTCATTGTTATTATAATTAATTATTTGTTAACGAATAAACATTTAATAACAATCTAAAACAATCTAAAAATTACTAAATTCCTACTTATTGCTCACCAAAATTAACTATTTTTTTATTATCAACTTTCATTGTCAACCTGTATCTTTCCAGTAACAAAGCAGTCTTATCTCTCTTGCCAATTGTGGTGCCAGTCTTTTTTTTATCTCCTTTATAAGGTTTTTATAGACTTCTCTCCGCACTTTGTTGCTTGAAGGATCTCTCAGGTAATCTCGTTGCCCTCCAGCTGCTATTAAAATTAGCTTGTCTTTGGTTGTCAATCGTGCTTGTGAAAAAATTTCTCTTCATTTCTCTTTTTTCTTCTTCTGTATCTTGGAATCTGAGGTAGAGCTCCAGTTTGTCGAATTCCCTTTTCCATATTCCCTTCTTTCCACTTTCACCCACATTTGCTCCATTAATAAAATCTCTATTGTCTTGTCTTTATCTTCTATGTCTTCATTCTCCCCTTAAATTTTTGGGGCTCCAACCCCTTCATCTTTTGCTGTGAGGAACACTAGTTTTCCCAACTTCTTCTCAATTCTCCCATATCCTTCCAGTAGATTTTGAATTCCAGCCAAGATAATTTGGAATTTTAAGGTTTCCCCATCCGAGTATTGATCCATGTTTCCAAAAAAGGATGAGGAAAAAGAAAAACTAATAACCACTGCCGCTCTAGCCTCTTTTATTTTTTTATTTTAGATTAACTGAAACACGTTATTTTATGCTCTTCAAAGGAGAAGGGTTCTGGTGGTTTTTTTTACTTCCTCTCCCCTGCCAAAATAGTTCTCAAAGAGCACCTGCGAAAACAATTCATGCCCTTGGCTCTTTATCAGTTTCTGTAAACAAATTGCAAACCCTTCAGCTACAAAGTCAGTAAGATCAAAGAGGAAAAGAGAAGAAATACATTGTTTCAAAAACTCCAGCCTCTGACCTCCAAGTGGAGTGTTGCTACCTTTCACTTTCTAATATTTATCTCTGGCTTATAGGAAACAAAGTTATTTAATGAAATTTAATAACAAGTAATAGGAAGAATTGTTAAAATAAAAAGGAAAGTTTTAATCCAAAAGTCAAAAAATAAAGTAACAAAAACAGAAGAAGAAAAATTAATCCGTTCACTTTAAGAGGAGAAACAAAAAATGTTGCGAGCACTTCAATCCATAAAGTATAGTTACGAAGAAGAAAAAAAGCTTTCCAGAGCAATCCAATATAAGTTAATTTTGCCGCTTAATTCTTTTGCTTAAGGATTTAATTTGGCTTTTTTAAAAAGTTTCTTTGGACAGTCTTTCTCAAAATAGAAAAAATACCTCACTGGTGGACTCACTTTCTCTTTTCACTTCCTTCCTTCAGAGCCGTCCCAACTTCATCAGCCTGGGGCTGCCGGTTTACCGCCGGCTTGAAGAGCTTCCCTTGGGTCAATCAGGGACTTAGCGGTGTCCCTGAGACCAGCAAGCCTTCGTCTTCCTGATCACCGTCTCTGTGGGACAGTTTAGGTCCAAATGGACCGTCCAGCGGCAAAAGTATCAACGGCGGTCTTGGAGTGTCGAGACCGCACATTGTATCATCGTGACATTGGCTCCTCCTTCTCCCGACATGTTATGAAGCTTCTTGTGAAACAAGGAATGGGTAGGCGGGCTCAAAGGTTCTGCAGAACTTTCTAGCATCCATCAAATGAACTGATGGGAAATATTTCTGCACCGAAAAAAAAACTGCAGCTGCAACACGGGGGCCATGTTTTCCTGAGCCCCAAATTGGTTGGTGGGCTGCTCTGATGTGTTAAATGATTATGATTGGCACCATTCTCCTGCCACCACAGGCTAATATAAGGATGTTAAAAACAAAACACAGGGACGGACAGCTTAAAATCAGCACACCCACCCTTAAGAGAAAGAGAACAAGGAGAGAAAGCCAGCTGGGGGAACTGAGTCACTCACTGACAAGGCATAAAAACAAGAGCCCAAAAGCTGGCAACTTTCTTCAGAAATTGCCCAAACCTAATCTAATGGGGGAGGGGATTAAATCACAGCAGTCCTGCCTGGCATAACATATATGTAATACTGTATGACTAAGCCAGGTAACTGTAAGACTCAGTCAATACAGGAAAAATGCATTTTTCTGTCTCAATCGGCCTTCAACTAGGCGCTTTGAAGATTCAAAGCTAAGAATGGGAAGGGTGGACTATTATTCCTAGATCAGTGGTCACCAACTGGTGGTCCACGAGGAAACTTTGGTGGTCTGCAGAACAATCTTTGCATTTTTGCTTTTTATAGTGCACTAAATCAGGGATCCTCAAACTACGGCCCCTGGGCCAGATACAGCCCGCTGAAGCAATTACTCCCACTCACTGATGGGATGGGGTCCTTCAGGCACTTAACTTGGCTGCTTGTTTTGTAGCTGCAGCCCTTCCCTCTCTCCCTCCCTCATTGGGGGTCCAGGGGCTTCAGTGAGCAGCGTGCATAACTTTGGCCGGGCTCCTCGAAAGACAGTTTGCAGGGGGCCAATCTAGCACCCAGGCTGGCTACAAGATAAACTGTTGTGGCCCACTGGCGGTCAGTGAGGAGATTGGGGAGCAACAGGGACCACCCCTGAGGGCTGAGGAAAGCTCAGATAAGGGCTCTGCATCGGAGGCAGAGAGGGAGGAAGACAGCAGTGAGGCAGAGGAACAGCTGGAGCCTGTTCCCAGTGTGCGCATGTGCAGAGCTGCCAGAAGACAAGAACAACGAATAAAACAGGGTCGATTTGGGAGTAGAGCCACACCTTGGAGGTGATTGGTCCTCCCATAGGAAACAAAAAAGGAGTGAATGGGGAGGGGGATTTTGCAAGAAACAATTCATTCATTCAGTCGTTTCAAGAGAGAAAAGTTCTGTTTGTGATTATAAGAGACTGGGCCAAGTTTTGCCTTGCCCTGCGTTTGGAAACTAGTTATCTGGCAGCGCTCCAAACGAGATAAGGTGCATGTGGATAAACATTCCTCTGAAAGTTTGCTAAGGCCTGCTGACTGTGAATGAAAGGAATTCAGTCGTGTAAATAAAAGAGGTTTTGTCAGGATCAAGACTTTGCTTCTTGCTTTCTAAGGAAGCCTGGGTCAGAACACAAACATTCATTTTTGGCCATATTTGATGTTCCTAGTTGCAATGGAGAGCAAACCTAGGGTTGACCTCAGGCACTTCTCTCCGTTAACAGGCAGCCAAGCTAAGTGCCTGAAGGACCCCATCCCGTCACTAATTCATATTAGTGGAACATGGGATTTAAAATTAGGTCTTTAGTGGTCCCTGAGATCCAAAAGGTTGGTGAGCCCTGTCCTAGACTGTTCTGAGACTATGACAATTGGAAACCAGGCTCACTTACTTCCCTTTGTAATTCCTCCTCCATGGTGTTGGGGGGGAAAAGTACACTCTAAAAAATGCCAGTGAAACCAAGTAAGTCCTCAGCTTATGAAAATCAAGCCCAAAATTTCCATTGCTAATTAAGACAGTTGCTAAGTGAGTTCTCTCCCATTTCACATTCTTTCTTGGCACAGTTAAGGAGATCGTTGCCGTTGTTACGTTACTTAACAACAGCCATTAAGCGAATCTGGCTTCCTCATTGACTTTGCTGGTCAGGAAGTCACAAAAGGGAATCATGCGACCCAAGGATCCTGCAACCGTCATAAATATGAGTCAGTTGCTAAGCGTCCAAATTTTGGTCACCTGACCCAAATCACATGGTCGTAAGTCACTTTTTCGGAGCCACTGTAAGTTCAAACAGTCACTAAACAAGCAAGTAGTAAGTCAAGGGCTACTCGTATTCATGAGGACACCTGCATGACTAAAGTTTTTGTTTTCTTCAGTGATTTCTTCCAGACAGTTTGTAGGCAATCTATAGCAAAGTTAAAGGATTAAGTCATAAATTACAAAACCAGACACAAGTTTCAATCTCATTTGTAACCACTCACGTCTAGAGTTGAAAAACTGAAGTGACAATCCCATTCCTCTATGTCCTCCTAGCTAAATGTTCTATAATCCAAAATCATGAATGTCAACTCAAATATTTATCAAGCCTTGGCCAAGAATTTGCAAGACATTTTTGTTGGGCATCCTACCAGAAAAATATGATAAAAGGACTACCATATTTTTCGGAGTATAAGACGCACCAAGGTTTTGAAGAGGCAAATTTAAAAAAAAGTTTTTGCACTTTGCAGACCTCCTGAAAACGGGCCTGTTTTTTTAAAGGGGGGGGCATGAATAGCCTTTGGGCAATTTGTAGAGTGCTCCTGGTGGGGTGGGGGGCCCCAAAACAAGGAAAATGGACCATTTTTTGCAAAAACGGGCCCATTTTTGTCCAAAAAAAGGACATGATAGCCTTTAGGAGCCCTGCAGAGTGCTCCTGGGGGGCTGGGGGTGGCAAAATTTAGCAAAAAAAAGGCCATTTTTCACTCATTTCTACCCTACCCAGCCCCCAAAAGCACTCTGCAAAGCTTCTAAAGGCTATGCATGGCCATTCTGGTGAAGGGGACGGGGTTTCGGGAGGCAAAAAAATATTGTATTCAGTGTATAAGACGCACCCAGATTTTCAGCCTCTTTTTTGAGGGAAAAAGGTGCGTCTTATACTCCGAAAAATAGGGTATATATCTGGTTTTACATAGACTAGCTGCAGCCATTGTATTTGCACAATGGAAAACTGATGAGATTCCGTTAGATGACAATATAATTAAGGAAATACTAGAATGCGCAGAAATGGACAGATTAACGCTTACCATTAAGGATAAAGAAGAAACTGAATATTTTTGACATGGGATGTATTTTACCAATGGTTAGACAATAGAAAGAGAAGTTAGAAAGCAGTAGATATAAAAAGAGGAAATGTTAAGGTGGAGAGAATTTAAAGAATATGTTTTAAGTATTATGGTTATTATATTATATTGTTATGTTATTAATAGTATTGTGATGAATACTACAACAAATATGTGGATTATGACTGTTCAAAAATAACTTGTGGGGTGCCCCAGGGGTCAGTTCTCTCACCAAAAAGCCGCCAAGAGGTCTAATAGGACCAGGACAGAGGAGCAGCCCCTGTCCCGGGCCCGGCAGAGATCATCGACCAACGCGACCAATGCCATCTCCGTGCTGTACCCGGGCCTGAAACCCGACTGAAACGGATCCAGGTAGACAGCTTCATCCAGGTATTGGGGAAGCTGACATGCTACCACACTCTCAACAACCTTCGCTACAAAGCGAAGGTTGGAGACCGGCCGATAGTGGACTAAAGAAGCTGGGTCCAGGGAGGGCTTCTTAAGGAGGGGCCTCACCACCGCCTCCTTCCAGGCGGTGGGAAAAAAACCCTCTCTCAATGAAGTGTTGGTAGTCGCCCGGAGCCAGCCTCGTGTCCCCTCCCGGGAAGCCGAAATTAACCAAGAGGGACACGGGTCCAGCACACAAGTGGCAGCACTGAGTCTCCCCATAATCCTGTCCATGCCCTCAGGGGTCACAGGGTCAAACTCATCCCAGATTGTCTCCACAAGATTCATCCCCATCAACTCGCCCAAATCTACCCAGTCAGAGTCCAAGCCTGTCCGGATCTGAGTGATTTTATCCTGCAGATACTGAACAAATTCTTCAGCCCTACCCTGCAAGGGGTCTTTCCCAGTTCCTTGGTTAAGTAAGGAGCGGGTCACCCTAAACAGGGCGGCTGGGCAGTTGTCTGCAGACGCGATAAGAGAGGAAAAATGTTGCCGTTTTGCTGCTTTTATCGCCACTAAGTAGGATTTAATATGAATTCTTACTAGTGTTCGATCAGATTCAGATCGGCTGGCCTCCAACCACTCTCTACGAGTCTTTTCTGGCGTTTCATCTCCCGGAGCTCCTCAGTAAACCAGTGGGATATGGTGGCCTGGGATAAGGTGGCCCCAGTGGCCACCCTATCCCAGACTTTCACTAGGGCTTTGGTCGAGTTGTGAGCAAAGGATTCAGGAAAAGTCCCAAGCTCCATCAGGAACCTTTCAGGGTCCATCAGGCACCTGGGGCGGAACCATCTTGTCAGTTCCGTCTCCCTGCGGCGAGGGGTAGCAGTTGACAAGGGTTGGATAGAAATATCCCCTATTTAAACATAAAAACATAACGTTTTTAAGAAGATGTTGGATATCCATTTATCTGAAGTGGTATAGGGTTTCTTGCCTAATCAGGGGGTTGGAGGCAGGTTAACCTTCCCCTCCACACCCACCAAGCCATGCCCACCAAGCCACGCTATGCCCACAGAATCGGTATTAAAAAAAATTGAATCCCACCACTTGTCAAGACTTCTGTTTAATAGAATTCTAAGAGATTCTGATCTTCTAATTTTGTGAAATTCTATTAGTCCAGCAACAAAGTAGAAACAAAACCCACCTTCGCCATTTTTGTTCTGCAAACTGGGGTTTGTAGATACGCTGCCCCCCTCCCCATTCAATGAATCTTTAGAGACCTCAAGGAGTTGTCCTCCATTAAATTATCCTGTCCCTTCTTAAAGCCATCACATTTTGCGTAGTAATAATTATGGAGAAAAGCAAGTTAATTGTGCCCTGCGTGAAAAACAGAAAAACTGTCTGATTCCTTAGGAACACAGGGTATGGGCAACTCCAATTTAATATTTACATTAAAATACGACGAGTAATTTCAGAGACTTTGGCTCTCCCGTAATTCCTCCTACATGGTTACAATGAGTTTGGAAGTTTCCCATAACTTATCTCTCTTCTCCTTTACAATGACCTTTATGGGATTTATACACTGTTGCTTTCTGTACAGCTATTAAACCAAGCTGTAACATACTTTCTTTGATATTAGAATCACATGTTTATAAATGCAACATTATGATTTATTCACTCTGGCTTATTCCAGATAAGTCCCACAGATCTGGAGGACCCCCAGGGAATATTGCAAAAAGTAAGTTGCCAAACTTGGCATACTTTAAACTAACATTATATTAACATCAACCACAGTTTTTAGTCCATAATTAACCGGGAAACTGGGATTAACAGACATAAAAATACTCTCAGCCACATAAGAAAAGGAGAAGCATGCAAATGTAACAGCCTCCATCATTTTTACTCGTTATTAGCTGCATTAAACAATGACACTCAAACTCAAACCCTGTTTAAAATTAGTCTATAAAAATTATGTTTTTTAAATGAAGGTCACCCATAGAGAAAATTTTTTGACATTATTAAACTTTCAACATTGGAAGTTTTTAAGAAGATGTTGGATAACCATTTGTCTGAAGTGAAGTAGGGTTTCCTGCCTAAGCAGGGGGTTGGACTAGAAGACCTCCAATGTCCCTTTCAACCAATGGTGAAATTCAATTTTTTTTACAACCAGTTCTTGTGGCATGGCTTGGTGGGCATGGCAGGGGAAGGATATTGCAAAATCTCCATTCTCACCCCACTCTGGAGCCAGCCAGCGGTAGTATTTACCGGTTCTCCGAGCTACTCAAAATTTCCGCTACCACTTCTACAGAACATGTCAGAACCTGCTGAATTTCACTCCTGCTTCCCAACTCTGTTATTCTATTCAGTAGGGGTCTTACTTTTATATTTCTGCTACAGTCCAAATTATTCTGGAAGAGGGAGAAGCACGAATATTTGACCATTTCATCATTAGCACGTATTAAATTTATATAGATCCATATATACAGAATATCATCCATGCTTAGCAGCTAAAGACGGCCCTGTCTTACATGAGATGGATAAAAGAAGTCAATCAAAAAAGCCAAAAAGACTCGTTTTCCTGAGCATCACTTAAATGAGTGATTGTTCATTGAGTGATATTTTTCTATTGATCATCATTGATGCCAGTCCAAATGATTCTAAGGGGTACTGTAAAAAATGACTATTGGTATATAGACAATTGGTATATAGAAAAATGTGGGTTAGACAGCATCACTACCAGATGAATTTATAACTGGCTGACCAACCGCACTCAACGTGCAGTCCTCAATGGAACTGCATCTACATGGAGGGAAGTATGCAGTGGAGTATCCCCAAGCTCTGTTTTAGGCACAGTACTTTTCAACATCTTCATCAATGATTTGGATGAGGGAATAAATGGGGAACTCATCAAATTTGCAGACAACACCAAGCTGACAGGAATAGCCAACACTCCAGAAGATAGGCTTAAGATACAGAAGGATCTTGACAGACTTGAACATTGGGCACTATCAAACAAAATGAAATTCAACTGTGAAAAAAGTAAGGTTCTACATTTAATCAAGAAAAGCAAAATGTATAGGTAAAGTATAGATGGTATCTCGCTCAATAGTACTAACTGTGAGAGGGATCTTGGAGTCCTAGTGGACAACCATTTAAATAGGAGCCAGCAGTGTGCAGCAGCAGCCAAAAAACCCAACCCAGTTCTAAGCTGCATAAACAGAGAGATAGAATCAAGATCATGTGAAGTGTTAATACCACTTTATAATGCCTTGATAAGACCACACTTGGAATACCGCATCCAGTTTTGGTCACCACGATGTAAAAAAAATGTTGAGGCTCTAGGAAGAGTGCAGAAAAGAGCAACCAAGATGATTAGGGGGCTGGAGGCTAAAACATATAAAGAACGGTTGCAGGAACTGGGTATGACTAGTTTAATGAAAAGAAGGACTAGGGGAGACATGATAGCAGTGTTCCAATATTTCAGGGGTTGCCACAAAGAAGAGGGAATCAAACTATTCTCCAAAGCACCTCAGGGCAGGACAAGAAGCAATGGGTGGAAACTCATCAAGGAGAGAAGCAAGGAGAAATTTCCTGACAGTGGGAACAATCAATCAGTGGGACAACTTGCCTCCAGAAGTTGTGAATGCTCCAACACTGGAAGTTTTTAAGATGTTGGATATCCATTTGTCTGAAATAGTGTAGGGTTTGCTGCCTAAGCAGTGGACTGGATTAGAAGACCCCCCTCAAGGTCCCTTCCAACTCTTCTCTTTTCTATTCTGTTCTGTTCTCCATTTTGTTCTATTCTATTCCATTCTATTCTATTGACAGAGAAGTTTTCTGTTCTGAAGAGCATGTCCCTCCATCTCCCTAATTTTAAAATATATATTATACATATCCTGAGAATGAAGAAAGTTGATTCTATCACTGCTGTCCACATCCTGCAAGAGACAGGATTCATAGTGAACACAAAGCATGCCAAATCTACAAAGGAGACCAAAATTGTTACACTCGTTATGCTGAAAAGACATGACATTGATCACAGTGATCTGACTCTTGGGTATGTACATACATGTATATGTGTTTTAAACAAGGCCCAAGAATATAGAATTATATCACTGAATATCGCAAAACAGTTAAGGTCCAATCACAAGCACAGTCATGAAGTAACGTATAGCTACTGCCAAAAAATAAGACTCTTGCCCTAACATAATCAAGAAAAATGCAAAACTTGGGGAAAGGGAATGAGAATGCCAAAACATTTTTTTAAAAAATTACGAATTTGAGTCAACAGCTTTAAATGACAACAAATTTTATATATATACATATACATATACATATACATACATACATACACACACACACACACACACACACACACACACACATATATATATATATATATTTATATATATATATATATATATGTGTGTGTGTGTGTGTGTGTGTGTGTGTGTAAAATAGGAATCCAGCTAAGGTGATGCTTAGGTCAATGGATGGCAAGAAAACAAGAATACTTCTAAAATAGGCAAGGAAAATTACCAAAGTCAACTAAATAGCTTTATTTCATGCCAGTTTCTGAATTGGATTTTTTTTTAGAAAGGGTGTTTGAGTGAAAACAAGAGACAGCTGAAGTTTGCTGAAACTTTTTCAGCAAATTGAAAGTGGACAAGGTCCTAGGTCCAAATGGAACTCACCCAGGAATTGCAAAAGAATGCAGATGTGAAATTATTTATCTTTTAACAAAAAACATGTGGCATATCTTGAAGATCAGCTGTTGTATCAGAGGACTGGACAGCAGCCAATGCAACATCATTTTTAAGAGATCAAGGGAGGATGCAGGAAATTACTGGTTTCTTATCTTAATGTTCACTCCTCTAAATTGGCAAAAGCATTATATAACGAAGTGTCAGGATAAACATACACAAAAACCAACTTCTGCAAAAAATAATTTATTAAGAGTTCTCTGTGTTGACAGGAGCCTGCAGACACAATGATCCAATCAATTATGTTTATGTGGTTTGCAAGGACTTTTCATGAATATCTCCCACAAAACTTAACAATAATGGAAGAAATAGAAAATTATTGCATTATTTGGTAACTGATTAAAGAAGAAAAAAATATATTAGGAGGGGAAGGGAAGGGAGGAAGGAAGGAAGACTGGGAGAGAAGGAGGGAGGGAAAGAAGGGAGGTCTATCTTGAAAAAAAACACATAAACACCAAATTAGCAAAAATGAACCACTGACTGGAGGGAGGGAGGGAGGGAGGGAGGGAGGGAGGGAGGGAGGGAGGGAGGGAGGGAGGGAGAAAGGAAGGACTATAAGACGTCTTTGAAGTGGGAGAATGAACATGTAAACCAATGCAAAGTGAAATATTTTGGGTAAAAATAATGTAGGTTCCTATGCCTATGCATGCTGATATAATACAATACATCTAATCTAAGCAAATAATGGCTGATTTTCAGTCACTCTCACTCTCAGCTTACACAACGTTCTGGTCAGCTTCAAATCCAGATCTAACACAAATTCACATCTAACACTGGATGTCATAGCAATGCCTTTAGCAAAACCTCAGTCTTTTGAAGAAACAAAATAAAAACAAAAAGGCTTTTTTCCGCTCAATAAGAGGTTTTCCCTCGCACTTATGTGCTAGTCCTTCCTGACTCTAGAGGGGCGGTGCTCATCTCTGTTTCAAAGCCGAAGAGCCAGCGCTGTCTGAAGACGTCTCCGTGGTCATGTGGCCAGCATGACTAAATGCCAAAGGCCCACAGAACACTGTTACCTTCCCACCAAAGGTGGTCTATTTTTCTACTTCCATTTTTCACATGCTTTCCAACTGCTAAGGTTAGCAGACGCTGGAACAAGTCATGGGAGCTCACTCAGTTACACGGTGCTAGGGATTCAAACTGCCAACCTTTCTGATCGACAAGCTCAGCCTCTTAGCCTCTTGGCCACTGAGCCACCGCATCCCCAATAAGAAGCGCTTCCTCCATGTTGTTATATATAACTTAACAGCAGGTGGCAGCATATAGCTTGCCTTGCCTGATCTCAAAAAAGACCTAAACCGTGTTAAACCTGCTTAGCATGTGGAAAGACGACCACCAGGAAAGGCCAGGTACGTAGGCATAACAAGCTGGTTTTACACATGTACACCCACACAGACAGAGAAGGCATTTGAAAACAGCTTCCCTGTTTAGGATGGATGGATTCCCAGGAATCAAGCACAACGCTCAGACTCCCTTCCCTCCGAAAAAATTTCTCAAGTCCACAGTGGCCCCATTGCCTGGGGCTCAAGCTTCATCTCCACCATCCTGGCAAATTTTGTACAAAAACAATCTGCATTCCAGCTCCTCACTGGCCACACACACACACACACACACACCAGCCAATCCATTTCCTGGGGTTGATTTCCACCACCTTCCACAGGAGTCTTCCTGTTGATCATGCAAGACAAACCCTGCGCAGGACTGTCTGTCTGATTCCAACTTTGCTGGAGAAAAAGACTCAGCAGAGGTGCCAAAGCAAAGATGGTCCAGGGGTGCCTGGTGTGTTATTGTGCCTTCCCTTTGTGCTGAAGGCCTACGGCCACTGCTCCCAATGGACCGCAGTTGCTGGTGCTCATTGCCCCTCCTTCTCTTCCTTCCCTCTCATCCCCCCCCCCCCAATACATTCCTGTGCAGGAACATTTTGTCAAGATGCTCCTAGCAACTTGGGTTCAGAGGCTTGGATGGAGGAGCGCCACTTGCGCCACTGCTGTTGCTGGGGTTGCTGCTTATTCTGCTGTTGTTGAGCCCACACACACACACACACACCTCCCAACTGCAGGGGGAGGGGTGTCTCCCCGCCCCCCAAAAAAGAATCAGGGCAGAAGTCAAAGGGGCTGGCGGGGAAAGGCAAAAGCAGCAGCATAGCTAGAGAGGGGAAAGCTGCTCTTTGGAGAAAGGGAGGGGGAGGCATTGCAAGAGGCATTGCTAGCCCTGCAAAGGATCTTTCAGAAAAACACCAAGGGATTATCACCCACACAACACAACCCCCCATCCATCCACCCATCGTACCTTTCCATCCATCATACCCATCCATCCATCAAATCTATCTATCTATCTATCTATCTATCTATCTATCATATCATATCTATCAATTTATCTAGAATCAGTTTCTCTATATCTCTATTTCTTTCATTTCTCCGTCTGTCTGTCTTTTTCTGTCTGTCTGTCTATCTACCTATCAGCTAGTTATCATCTCCAATGTCTCTCTATTTCTCTATCTTCTCCAACACCTGTCCATCCATCTATTATCTGCAATGTCTATCTCTATTGCTTTATCTTTTCCAATACCTGTCTGTCTATCTATCATCTATATATAGTGATAAATATATCTAATGTATATTTATCTTCTCTAATAGCTGTCTATCATTTCTATATCTATTTATCACCTCTTTCATCTATCATATCTATCTACAGCTATCGCTCATCTCCAATGTCTCTATTTCATTATCTTCTCCAATACCTGTATCTATGTATCAGCTCTCTTTCATCTCTCTATCTATCACCTCTCTCATATCTCTCTAGCTAGCTAGCTATCATCTATCTATCATCTCTTTCATCTCTCATATCTATCTATCATCTCTTTCATCTCTCATATCTATCTCCCATATCATCTCTCTTTCATCTATCTCATAGCTATCTATCTATCTCTCATCTCCAATCTCTCTATAGTTCATTATCTTCTCCAATACCTGTCTATCATCTATGTATCATCTCTTTCATCTATCTATCTTTCACCTCTCTCATATCTATCTCTTTATCTATCATCTCCAATCTCTTTCTATTTCTCTATCCCGCTATCTTAAAGGAACCAGCTTTTTCTTCCGCACACCCTCCGCTTTTCCGTTCCCGTCCCTCCTGCCTGCCTGGCTCACCCAGCACCGCCAACCCACCCACCTGGACGCGCAACACCCGTGTCCGGTACTCCTTCGGGGACGGGGGAAGAAAGACCCCCGAGGGTTGCCCCGAAACACCCTTTTCTACCCCCCCCCCCGCCCACAGACACAGAAGACACATCCGCATCCCCGCCCTGTCTGGGCCCCGCAATGACGTGGCAGCCGCGTCCGGTGCACACGTCGGCCTTGACACGTGTCCGCCCACTAGGCATCTCCTGCCGGCCCGCGGCTGCCAGCTTACCGGTAGTTCCCGGCGGGCGCCTCTCGGCGGAAGGAGCCTTAGCCGGGCTGCTCCGCTTGTCCCCCGACGGGCAGCGTTCGGCCGACGTAGCTGAGACGGGCAAGGCGGCATCCGCTGGAGACGCCGGCGGGAGCAGCAGCAGGAGCAGCAGCGGCAGCGGCCAAAGGAGCCGCTTGGGCCGGCCGCCGCCGCCTCCCACGGGTGCCGGGCGACCGTTGGAGCTCATCGGGGCGGCGGAGCCGGCACCCTCCAGCTCCGCAATGGGCGCCCCTCCCGGCGGAGCCCGCGAGCCAGCCGCCGCGCCCCGCCCACCCCCCGCTTCGCCCCGCCCACTCGCGCGGCGGTTGCGGCGGCGACTGCCCGCTCGCACAGCCTACTACGCAGGCGCCGAAAACTCCCCCCTCCGGCAGCAGCAAACTCCGACGAGCATGCGCGGTCGGGTGTCATGAGGCCGAAGCTACCACCTCCTCCTCATCCTTTTCCCGTCCCCCACCCCGCTGCCCGTCCTTGCTACCCTGTGAGGCTCTCAGGGGCTGAATTGCTGGGGAGGGGGAAAAGAGGGAGGGGAAGAATCAGGGGAGGAAGGGGTTCTGAGTAATATATAGCAACTGACTCCTATTTATGAAATTTGCAGGGTCCTGGGGTCCCCTTTTTGTGACCTTCTGAAAAAACAAAAGTCAACGGGGAAGGGAGATTCACTCAAGAACCGTGTTGTTGACAGTGATTTGCTTAAGCCAGGGGTGTCCAAACTTGGGAACTTTAAGACTTGTGGACTTCAACTCTGGGGAATTCTGGGAGTTGAAGTCCACAAGTCTTAAAGTTCCCAAATTTGGACACCCCTGGCTTAAGAGCTGTGGCTAAAAAAAAAGTCGTAAAATGGAGCAAACTTAACAACTGTCAGTGATTTTGGACTCCGTATTGGTCGTACGTCGAGGACTGCCCCTGACGTAGGAAGTAGCAACTGTGCATTGCCTACGTGGAGAGATTCTCCCTTTTGTTAATCACTCAGACTTAAGTAGTGCTGTTTTCAAAGCAGGATCACCGCAACTCCTGGCAAACTATGAATGAGAAGACCTGAGACCAAGTTACAAATTCTGTGCAAATTCTATGGGCTCAGGAGGAAATAACTGGTTCTGTAACAAAGAAAGGGGCTAGCCAAGTGGCAGCACACTTAATCCTTCCTTTGTCTTCTCTTTCAATGACGAAGACTAGTTCTTTCCCTAATACAAAATATTAAAAGCACTCGTCTTCTGTTTCATTTTAGTATTAGTCCTATCTGCAAGTATTTGCAGTATTTTCAGAAAAATCGACAGTTTGGCAGTTCGAATCCCTAGCGCCTCATAATGGAGTGAGCTCCCATTACTTGTCCCGCCAACCTAGCAGTTCGAAAGCACGTAAAAAATGCAGGTAAAAAAATAGGGACCACCTTTGGTGGGAAGGTAACACCATTCTGTGCGCCTTCGGTGTTTAGTCATGCCAGCCACATGACCATGGAGACGTCTTTCGACAGTGCTAGCTCTTCGGCACGGCCGTTGTGTGAAACTGGCTTCCCCATTGACTTTGCTTGTCAGAAAATGGCAAAAGAGGGTCAGGTGACCCTCTGGGACACTGCCACCATCACAAATATGAACCAGTTGCCAATTTCGATCACGTGGGTTTGCTGCAATGGTCCTAGATGTGAAAGAAACGGTCGTAAGTCATTGTTTTCAGTGATGTTGTACAGGGGTGGGATTCAGCTGGTTCGAACCGGTTCGGGCAAACCAAATGTTAATTTTAATCTGGTTTGCCGAACCAGTGGTTGCAAGGACTGGCTGACCCCACCCATCCCGCCTTGCCTCTCCCAGGAGTCTCCACGTGGCCCATTTTGGATGCCAACTAAGTGCAGGTCCCCATACAGAGGCTCTGGAAGGTAAAAAATGGGCCTACTGAAAGTACCGGGAGTCTGGAAACGGACCCTTTCCGACCTCTAGAGCCAGGAGGAGGCTGTTTCTGCCCTCCCAGAGGCTCAAAAAAACCCTCTGGAGCCTGGTGAGGGTGAAAATGCCCCCCCCGCCATGATGCAGGAAGCCAATTAGGCCCTGCCCCATGGCCACGCCCACCCAGCAACCAGGCAGAGAAGCGGTTGCTAAAAAAATTTAATCCCACCCCTGACGTTGTAACTTTGGTCACTAAATGAACCGTTGTAAGTCAAGGACTACATGTATGTACAGAATCATACAATCACAGGGCTGAAGTGACCTCAGAGATCTTCTAGTCCACCTCCGTCCCTTTATTATCTTGTACAAATGTTGTTGAAACTTTTCTTGAAAATCTGCACTGCTTCTCTTCTTTTTCTAATTTTTATTTATTTGCTTGTTTTAATCATCATTACAGAAACTAACATTGGTGCCCCTCCCCAGCACTCAAATTCTGCTCATCTCCTCTGACTCTTGACTGTGGACAGCTGTTACTATATCACAGAAGAAACAAATCAAAGTAGCAATTTTGACACAGGTTTCCAATTGAATTTTAAACAACAACAATAATAATAAGTGGAAAAAGTTGTCTAAAATAAGAAGGTGAAGATCTTGGATTTTTGAATAGAGACGGATCATCATTTGGCACACAACATGCCAGATATCACAGTTGTAGAGGGCCGAAGTGTACAGTTTATTGATATCGCTGTTCCTGGAAATTCCAGAGTTGAAGAAAAAGAACTAGAAAAAATAATGAAATATTGCGACCTGGCCATCGAAACTACACAGCTATGGATGAAGCATGTAACAGTGATACCCATTGTCATCGGGGCACTTGGCACCATGTCCAAGAATTTTACAAGATACATCAACAAATTGCAGCTTCCTGCAATAACACCAGCGGAACTGCAAAAAACTGGTATTTGTGACACATCTTTAAACGTTCAGTTGACTGAGTTTCATGTTCAATGAATAAAAGAAATAGTAATTTTAATTGTTTTTGTTATAGTTGTTGTTGTTGCTATTGTTTTTATTATTATTCAGACACTTTTAACAGAATCAGACATCCACACCTGCCTATTCCAGGTCCTTGGGAAGGACTTACCCTAATAAGTGGACAAAAAGACCAAATCCAATCTGAACCTCTGGCTGACCCATAAATTCAAACATAAGAACAAAAACAACAAGGTTTTGTTTTAAATATTTGTCACGACTCACCAAGGATTAGAAACGCAAAGCATATTTGTCTAAGGACAGGGCACATTTTCACCTATTTCATTTTAAATTCACATCGTGAGGTAACAACAGGCTGTAGAATTTAGGCTGCAAATGGGATTCAGTCATGTGCATTCAAAACCTTTCTTAGGCATAAAAAGTTAAGTAAATTTGGACATTCTCTGCCCGGGCAACCCAACTGGTGGGACTGTTATTTTAGGAAGAACATTGTGTACTCCCTTTTGTGTTGTACAAAATAAAGGAGAGAAGAGAATAAATCCACTAAATAAACAAGCTTAATGGTTAACTGGAAGATTGTACTGTAGTACTTTTCTATGTTAAGATGATTGTAGATCATAAATAGATGCATATATTCATGACACTCCAATTTCTTTTTAATCTTTTAAATGAATATTATTAGTATTTGCCATACAATATTTGCCTTTTTAAAAGGGAACAGAGAGAACAAATTTCGGCCTTATTTGAGATTATGATTCCAACGCACAAAGCTGTAAGAATCTTCATGATTTAGTACTCAAACAATTGTTTTGAAGTCCTCTCAATGCTTTTCATGGTTTATCCCAAGATCTACATTGGGATAAAATTCACTTACATACATACACAACATATAATTTCCATTCCATGAGCACAAATGTTAAAAAGTTCTCCTTGCTCTTATGTTTGATAAAAAGCAGGGGTGAAATTCAGCAGGTTCTGACAGGTTCTGTAGAACCGGTAACGGAAATTTTGAGTAGTTCGGAAAACCAGCAAATACCATCTCTGGCTGGCCCCAGAATGGAGTGGGAATGGAGATTTTGCAATATCCTTCTCCTGCCATGCCCACCAAGCCATGCCCACAGAACCAGTAGTAAAAAAAAATGAATTTCACCACTGATAAAAAGGCGGTGTAAAGGTTCCCCTCACACATATGTGCTAGTCATTTCCAACTCTAGGGGGCGATGCTCATCTCCGTTTCAAAGCCAAAGAGTCAGCACTGTCCAATGACATCTCCATGGTCATGTGGTTGGCATGACTAATTGCCAAAGGCGCATGGAATGCTGTTACCTTCCCACCAAAGGTGGTCCCTATTTTTCTAGTTGCATTTTTTATGTGCTTTCAAACGGCTAGGTTGGCAGAAGCTGGGACAACTAACGGGAGCACACCCCATTATGCGGCGCTAGGGATTTGAACCCCTGAACTGTCGGCCTTTCGATTGACAAGCTCAGCATCTTAGCCACAGAGCCACTGTTCTGTTGTGTTCTTAAGAAACATCTTCTAAGCTTCTTGAATTATAAATGAAGATATAATGGCCCTGAAATTGAATGGTGACCTTAAGGGGACGGGGAAATCCCACTGTTGCATGAAAGTAGAAAGCAGAAAAAAAATTATTATAATTTCCTGGGAAGGACACTCCCAGACCTGTTTTTCCGCCGGCTAACTTTCACTTCATCATTCATAAACCAATGTTTTCATGCGTGCTGAAAGTTTAATCCTTCAGTACATACTATATGAACAACCAAGGAAATACCAAGCTTTGTACTGACATAAAGCTTGTCAAGTGACTCATCAAAAATCACAGGTAATGATAAATCTTGAATCTGAAACCATTGGAAGGATCGGACACTTCCCAGCATCTTTCTAAAATCTTTCCTCAATTGCTTGTAGTCATCTAATGCATTACCAATATCAGGATCAATTATCCTGCACCAACAAAGCATGTTCTTACTGATCTGTGTCTCTGTATTTGAATAGGATAGAATTCTTTATTGGCCAAGTGTGATTGGACACACAAGGAATTTGTCTTTGGTGCATGTTGTGGCCCAGCAGGAGCCGTTGGATCTGCCACCAGATTCCGACAGCGAGGGTCCCTATGAGTCGGCACTGGAGGATGTGGAGGACCCTGGGCAGTGTTCTGACTCTGAGCAGGGATTGGAGAGTCTGGTTGGCCACCAGGAGGCGCCTGAGGCATGGAGCAGCGGTGAGAGCCAAAGGAAGGGGGCTCCTGATGCCATGCCTTGGAGCAGTGGGGAGGAGTCACGGGACAGTGACTCAGACATCAGCAGGGAGTTCTTAGATGCTCGTTACCGCCGCGCCCACAGGCGCAAGGAGCAAGGGCGCAGTTACCAGCGGTAATTGCTCTCAGCTGCTGATAAGTAGACTCCTCTTCAGTCTATAAAAGGACTGATTGTGCATACGCCCTTTGCAGAAGTCAACGTAGGAACAATTGGGAAAGTTCCGTCTGGTGAGCTTGGCATGCTGGATAGCTGCTATCGTGTCTCAGTGCCGGAGGGTTTTGAGAGCCTAGTCATGGTGGATTGCTGCCAAGGATCTGTCTGTCTGTCTGTCTGTCTGTGCAATAAATCCTGTTGAAGTAGTTTTGGTCCGGAGTGTGTTCTGTGTTGGCGAGGGAAGAAGGGGGGTCAGAACAGGTGCATATGCTCTCAGGGTACAAAAGGAGAATAAAATACATTCATCAAGAATCGTAAGATACAACACTTAGTGATAATCATAGGTTACTAAATCATACTAGAAAACGATCAATATAAATCATGAGAATACAAGCAACAAAATTACAGTCATACAGTAATAAGTGGGAGGAGATGGGTGATAGAAATGATGAGAAGATTAATAGTAATGCAGACTTAGTGAATAGTTTGACAGTGTTCAGGGAATTATTTGTTTAGCAGAGTGATGGAGTTTGGGGAAAAACTGTCCTTGTGTCTAGTTGTTCTGGTGTGCAGTGCCCTATAGCGCCGTTTTGAGAGTAGGAGTTGAAACAATTTATGTCCAGGATGTGAGGGGTCTGTAGATAGTTTCACAACCCTCTTTTTGACTCGTGCAGTGCATAGGTCCACAATGGAAGGCAGGTTGGCAGTAATTGTTTTTTCTGCAGTTCTAATTATCCTCTGAAGTCTGTGTCTGTCTTGTTGGGTTGCAGAGCCAAACCAGACAGTTATACAGGTGCGGATGACAGAGTCAATCATTCCTCTGTAGAACTGAATCAGTAGCTCCTTGGGCAGTTTTGAGCTTCCTGAATTGGCACAGAAAGAACATTCTTTGTTGTGCTTTTTTTGATTATGTTTTTGATGTTAGGGGTCCATTTTAGGTCTTGATTTGGTAAGTGTTGGAAGGCCAGTTCATGATACGGTCTATCCTTATTTATTTGGATGTTGACACTTTCCTCTTGACATCCTCTCTCTAGGATCTACATGGCAATCAAAGTGTTGCAAATCTTGACTCTCCTAGGTAGTTTCTACGATGATGCAATTCTACCATTGCATACTCTCCTTCACCTGTGCAAACAACTTCCTAAAATAGAAACTGGATGCTAAAACTCCCTCACCCCATTTGGTAGAAGATTTGTGCTCTCTCCCATTACTGTACGGGGCCATGACATAATTTAGCCAGCTTCGTTTTAAGCTAGCTAAGCTGTTGGATGATCCCAGCCCCGGCATTGTTCAGGACTTATTAGGTCATGGGAAGCCATGCATGACAAATTAAGGCTGCTCTTGGAACTCTACTACAAGGCTGCTTTGATTTTGCAACTGCTGCTTTGCCTATCAATAAAATTGACCGCTAAGTTGGAAGCAGGGGAGAAGTACCATCTCTTCACTCAAGGAAGTGAAACCAATAGGCAATCAATAGCTGAGTTCCAAGTAACACCCCCAACGAAAGATTCCGAGGCTTGAAGTTCCTCAAATTTCCATTTTATTAGAGATGTCATATTAGCACATTTGGGAAAGCCTGAATCTGAAAGCTTCCAGGTTTTCCCCACCCAAATAAAAGTTCAAGTCCCTGCCCAGCACCCACATGTCTGTCATATGGCCCAATCAAGCACTGTCTCAACTGGAGATGCCTCCCAGTCACACCACTCCAGGTGCAGGCCAAGATGTCCTTGACTCTCTGAGAAAGGAATGTTATTTTGACTATATACTGTATTTTTCAAAGTATAAGACGAACCTTTTTCCCTGAAAAAAAGTGAAAATCTGGGTGCGTCTTATACACTGAATACAGCATTTTTGCCCTCCCGAAACCCCGCCCCCTTTGCAAAAATAGCCATGCATAGCCTTTAGGAGGCTTCCCCAGCCCCAGGAGCACTCTATAAGCCTCCTAAAGGCTATGCATGCCCCCCCTTTTTTACAAAAAACGTTCATTGCTCATTTCTGCCCTTCCCCCAGCCCCAGGAGCACTCTACAAGCCTCCTAAAGGCTATGCATGCCCTTTTTGTGACAAAAAACGGGCATGTTTTTGCAAAAAATGGGGCGTTTTGGGGAGGTCTGCAGAGTGCAAAAAAAAAATTTTTTAATTTGTTTCTCCAAAATCTTGGTGTGTCTTACACTTTGAAAAATTCAGTACTTCCCATACTCCATATAATCCCCCCTCCCATTTTCCCACAGCTTTGAATGTGGAAGGCTGGAAGGCCCAATGCAAAAGATGGCTTCCAGGCCTGACAATCAGTGGTGGGATTCAGGCAGTTCGCACCACTTTGGGGGAACCGGTTGTTAACTTTCTGAGCAGTTTGGCAAACTGGTTGTTGGAAGAAAATTAGGGCAGAGAACCGGTTGTTAAATTACTTGAATCCCACCACTGCTGACAGTACCATTGCTTACCTGAATCCACAGTCCTGATTTCCAGAAATGCCAAACTGAAGATACCTCTGTTAAAAGGTGATTTGACAACAGCGGCAGAATGATAAGCCAGAAAATAGACTGGCCCTTTGATAACTCCTCTCTCTGGAGAAACAGTTGCTTCTTGCAAGGAGACCATAAGATAGTCATCTCTGGTGAGTTCAGAGCTCTGGGAGACAAGGGAAATAACTATCTTGCTCAACCCACTTTTGCTGCTGTTATGGACACCAAGTTCACATACTTTTCTTAATCGGTTTTGGAAATTGCTTGTTAACTTGCTTTTGAGCTATTTAGGAACCTTTTGACTGGCAGCTTTTACAACACCCGGTGAGCTTCTGTCGGCCCTTAGCAAAAGAAGTTTGAAATACAATGTTAAGGACAATTTTTTTCTGAAATAAACAACCAAAGGGTGGTTAAAACATTGATTTTAGAAAGTCATAAATTAACTAAGTATCCGGGTAAATTTGAAATAAGATTTTAGAATTAATTACAATCCTCCTCATAGGAAAATAGATTTGTTTTGATTTTATTTTTTAAAAATGATACAGTTAGAGGGAAGAATACTTAAATTTGACTTTTTTAAAATACAGAACAAAATGTTTTAGTATGTGATATATTGAAGGATATTTTTGAACAAAGGACCCAGGAGTTAATTTTAAGTGTGTCTGCTTCACTGAATAAATCTTTGTTTCAAATAAGTTATGGAAGAGGAACAAAGATTGAGATTGATCTGAAAGAGAATTTAACAGTGACAAGCTATAAGAATGATGTGGAAAAAGATGCTACACTGGGCATAAAAACAGAAATTGGCTGATAGTTTAATAATTGAAAGAGAGAATGAATTTGATAATTTCCTAGATTGGATTTACAACAGAGGCTTGTCAAAGCTTTGAAGTTTGTGAAAATTACCACTGAAACCAAAACCAATCCAGAGAGCAAGGAAATGAGCCACCCTACTGAATTATTTGTCAATAAAAGCAGGTAGAAGTTGACTGAGTTCAGATAACATCAGTTCTGTTGTTCACAGCTCAGGTATTAGTGGAATGTCTTCACATCTTATACATTTAAAGTTCAGGGGAAAATATACAAGACGATTGAATGCATCCAAGGATTATTGAAAACAAGGATGTTGTTTGCATCATTTAAATACTATCCTGAATTGAGAAAGATGTTGCTATTATTGTTGTTGTTGTTGTTAATTGTGAAGTCATGTCCGACCCATCGCAACCCCATGGACACCATTCCTCCAGGCCTTCCTGTCCTCTACCATCCTCGAGTCCATTTAAGTTCATGCCTACTGCTTTGGTGACTCCATCCAGCCACCTCATTCTCTGTCATCCCCTTCTTTTGCCCTCAATATTTCCCAGCATGAGGCTCTTCTCCAGTGAGTCCTTCCTTCTCATTAAGTGGCCAAAGTATTTCAGTTTCATATTCAGGATCTGGCATTCTGAAGAGCAGTCAAGGCTGATCTCCTCTAGGACTGACCGGTTTAACCACCTTGCAGTCCAAGGGACTCACAGGAGTATTCTAAGCACCATAATTCAAAGGCCTCAATTCTTTGGCGCTCGGCCATAGTTCAAAGGCCTCAATTCTTTGGCACTCAGTCAATTCTTTGGTGCTCAGAGAAAGATAGGTATACAATACAGGGACGTGCGGTCAGGGGAGGCAAGGGAGGCAGAGCCTCACCTCTCTTCATGAAATAATAGTATATAATATTATATACTATATATATATATATATATATATATATATATATATATATATATATATATATATATATATATATATATATATATATATATATATATATATATATATATATATATATATATATATATATATATATATATATATATATATATATATATATATATATATATATATATATATATATATATATATATATATATATATATATATATATATATATATATATATATATATTATAATATTACATACATCCGTGCGGCCGCGCCCAGGAGCTGCGGAGGCAGAAATGTTGTCGGCGCTCCCGGATGACGAAGCCACGAAAGTGACTGGGGGAAGGTTCTCGTCGTTCCCCAGTCGCTTTCGTGGCTTCGTCATCCGGGAGCGCCGACAACATTTCTGCCTCCGCAGCTCCCGGGCGTGCCCGGACGGATATAGCCAGAGTGACACCGAGGCAGTCCGGGCGGACAAAAGAGCGAGCGAGCGAGCAATGGAGGTCCTCAGTCGCTCGCCCGACGGACTGCCTCGGCGCCACTCTGGTTACCTCCATCCGTCCACGCCCGCGAGCTGCGGAGGCAGAAACATTGTCAGCGCTCCCGGATGATGAAGCCACGAAAGCGACTGGGGAACGACAAGAACCTTTCTGCCTCTGCGCAAGTCCAGCAGAGGCAGGAAGGTTCTCGTCGTTCCCCAGTCGCTTTCGTGGCTTTGTCATGCTTTCTTTTCTGCTGCTAGCCTTCCCACGAGAACAGAAAGTAGGAAGAGACACAATCAGAAGTGGTATCTGGAGAAACAGTAGCGGAAATTTTGAGTAATATGGAGAACCTGTAAATGCCACCTTTGGCTGGCCCTGCCCCCATCTATTCTCTGCCTCCCGAGTCCTAGCTGATTTTTCAGTATCCTTTCCCTGCCACACCGACCAAGCCATGCCCACAAAACCGGTAGTAAAAAAAAATGAAACCCACCACTGGACACAAGCAGTGTTAAGGCTCACTGGTGCTCTAAGCACTGATAAATCTTGGTGCCCCATGCCTTTGTACATGCTGTACAAATCTTCATTGTTGTTTTTTTCCTGTCTCAACTTTGTGGTGATCCCTTGTGCCTGGTGCCCTAAGCACGTGCTTAGTCTGCTTAATGGTTAATACACAACTGGACACAAGACACAATGGGTGGCAACCGACTCAAACTCAACCCCTCCAAGACGGAGTGGCTGTGGCTTCCGGCCCCCCGGTTCAACCAGCTAATTCCAATACTGGCCATTGGGGGCGAACAACTGGCCCCCATGGAATGGGCGCGCAATTTGGGCGTCCTCCTGGATGCCCGGCTGTCCATGGATGACCATGTGGCAGCCGTGGCGAGGGGGGCGTTCCACCAGGTTCGCCTGGTGCGCCAATTGCGCCCCCTATTGGACCGGGATGCCCTTCGCACAGTCACTCACGCGCTGGTGACGTCCCGCCTAGACTACTGTAATGCTCTCTACATGGGGCTTCCCTTGAGATGCACTCGAAGACTGCAGCTGGTCCAGAACGCGGCCGTGCGGTGATTATGGGGAGTACGAGATACTCCCATATAACACCTCTCCTGCGCGAGCTGCACTGGCTCCCTGTGGTCTATCGGGTGCGTTTCAAGGTGTTGATTACCATCTTCAAAGTGCTCCATGGCACAGGACCTAGCTACCTGCGGGATCGCATCCTGCCCCATACATCCCTACGACCAATTCGCTCTCACAGAGAGGGACTTCTCCGGGTGCCGTCCACTAAGCAGTGCCAAAGGGCGGCGCCCAGGAGTAGGGCCTTCTCTGTGATGGGCCCAGCCCTCTGGAATGACCTCCCCCCGGATATTAGGATTACCACCGACCTCCGCTCCTTCCGTTCAAAACTCAAGACCCACCTTTTTCAACTAGCAGGCCTGGCTCAACCATAGTTCCATTTTACTCCTCCTGGCAATTTTTAAACTTGTAATCTCCATTGGGGTATTTAATTTTAACTTATTTTAATATTTCTATGTTATTATAATGACTGCATTGTGTTTTTATACCTCCTCCGTACAATGTGTAATTTTATAATATGTGTTTTTATTTATTGTACGCCGCCCCGAGTCCCTTTGTGGAGAGGGAGCGGCTAACAAATTTAATAAATAATAATAATAAACAAGAATACTGCATCCAGTTTTTGTCACCACACTATAAAAAAGATGTTGAGACTCTAGAAAAAGTGCAGAGAAGAGCAATCAAGATGGAGGGTGGGTGGGCATGCCCGCTTCATCTTCAGAGCGAACTGGTTCACTCTGATCATTGGAGCTACCAGTTCCCCCGAACTGGTCTGAACCAGGAGACTCCCACCCCTGATCCCCATGTCACATGATCAAAATTCAGGTGCTTGGCAACCGGTTCATATTTATGACAGTTGCATTGTCCCGAGATGACATGATCCCATTTTGTGACTTTCTGGCAAGCAAAGTCAATCTGGAAGCCAGGTTCCCCAAACAACCAGGTTACTGACTCATCCACTGCAGTGACTGCAGTGGTGGGTTCCAGATCCTGTTCCAACCAGTACGGTTGGAACGGGCCCGGCGTCACCCACATGTGTGGTGCACGCATGCGTCTTACTTGCCTGCGATGCTTCCACAAGTCTCCATGACACTCCAGCTGCTCGGCGGAGCATCACGCAGGTGCAGTATGCACCATGTGCGTGCGCGGAAGCACCAAAGGCTTAAAGGACAGGTAAGGGTGGGCAGGTGGGCCCTCCGGAGCACTGTACCGGAATGTTACCCAGTGCTCTGGGCAGTACACCCATATCGGGGCATACCACCTGCAACCCACCACTGAGTGACTCACATAACAACTGTGGGAAGAAGAGTTGTAAAATGGGGCAAAGCTCACTTAACAAACGTCTCACTTTAACCACAAAAGTTTTGGGCTCAATTGTGGTTGTGAGTTGAGGACTCCCATATCGAACCCATGCACAAAGTTCCATTACTGCTAAGGACTGAGTCTCAAAGGCATTTTTATGGATGAGTACATGAAAGAGGAATGTCTCTGAATATTTGAGATGGTCTCACTGAGGCTAGGAAAATACCAAAAGGATAAAAGGAGAGCAGGAATAACAAAAAACAAAGTTCAATCGACGAGAACACAGGAGATATCCAGCCCTTCGAAAATATCAACAAACTGTGAGGTAAGGTCTATCCTAAACATTCGCTCTCAATTCAAGTTCGTGAACAGGACCAAACCAATCATATGCAAGAGGAAGACAGCATGAGGTCTTTGTCGGCAGATCCCAACCTTACAGGATGGGCAAAAATAAACATAAGAACCACCTCAGAATGTAGTGAACATAAAAAGACAGTTAAAATAAAACAAGGTAGTAAGAATCCGTAAGGACTCCTGAAAATCCACCTCACAATCCGGACAGAGCACAGAATAGAGTAGAGTAGAGTAGAGTAGAATAGAATAGAATGGAATGGAATGGAATGGAATAGAATAGAATACTTTATTGGCCAAGTGTGATTGGACAGACAAGAAATTTGTCTTTGGTGCATATGCTCTCAGTGTACATAGAAGATACATTCGTCACAAATCATAAGGTACAACACTTAATGATAGTCCTAGGGTACAAGAAAATGTTTCACATAAACATTGCAGACTATCGGTACAGCCTTCATGCCTAATATTTAACCATTTGAACACCTGGTATGAAAAAGAATAACAAGATTTATTTTCCATATTGTTCCCAATTAGTTCATGTTTTCCATTTCTTTTCTCTTCACAACCTTCTTCTATATATATAAAAATGGCTCTGTGTGTGTGTGTCTGTGTCTGTGTGTGTTCCAGCATAACTCTGGAACACCTCAAGCAATTTCAACCAAACGTACACAGATTACTTACTCTCTGGAAACAAATACTGTGGGGGTAAGACATCTCTAACACCTCTCGGGGAGATATTCTGTTAAAAGCCTGTTGTGCCTTAAAATAGCTTCTACTGTACTGCCTTAAAATGGCTTCCAATGTACAGCACTGTGGAGTTGCCATGGTAACAACTTCACAGTACTCCACAAGGGGGCTCCCTCTGGTAAGGGGGAAAATCTAACATTAGAAATTTTAGCGACATTCATGGAAAGAGGGTTATGATAAATAAATACCAGGGAAACACCAGGTTACCAGCTAGTTATTAATTAAAAAAACACAGGGTTGTGAGACCCCTCTCTCTCATACACTGGATTTAGGGAAGGGGTACCAAGCGAGGTGTTACCAAGACACCATCCCATAATATAGCAGGGTGAAACTAGTGTGACCCTCTAGCCTGGGCCTAGCTAGGATTCCATGTTGTTCAGAGTAAAGAAACCCAAAATTCTCACTGGGTGGCTGGTCATAAATAAATCAGAATATAAGTGCGTAACAGCTGTCTTCTTGTCATGCATTTATTGGTTAGGAATGCAAGACAAAATTTCAATGGAGAGTCTTAAAACCTGGGCATCTTGTTGAGTAAAATTATACTGGGGGAAGAAAAAAAAATAAAGGAGTTCTGATAAAAGGAAGCAGAGATAATTCAAAACTTATCAATTGACTATCCAATTGATTCTGAGCTCCATTAACTCAGATAACCCTGACCCATTCTGATGTTGCAATTCAAATTGAAAACTCATACTTTAATGACAGCGGTGGTTTTCCAAAGGGCAACTGCACTTTCTTGGGGTTTCCCCTCACTCCCCCCCCCCTTAAAAATGTTTCATTTCTCATCCAAGAAACTTCTTCGGTTCTTCAGAACGGAAGAAGCTTCTTGGATGAGAAGTGAAACATTTTCAAGGGAAAAAAAACCCACAAGAAAAGGTGGTTTTGGAAAAGCACCTTTGGGGACAACAGTGACCTAATCTCCAGAGTCACACATTAATATCTTGAGCAACAGATCCTTTCATGACTACCACTGGTCCCAAAATCAAACAATTGACCCAACCTAATTCCTATCAAGATATCAATAAAGTTAGGAAGTTATTAACAACTGACATGAAATGTTGTTTCTTGCTTAACAAAGCTATGCAACAGCTTCCAGACTTAAAATAAAATTCGATTTTAAAAAATGTAGACCTCTAAATCTTAGACAGCAGCAGTGTGTGTATGTGTGTATGTGTATGTATTTGTGTTACAACCCCTGGTATGCCCAAATATGGGAGGGAGCTCACTACTCCCCCTATCTGTCCTTCGGCTCATTACAAAAGACCATCCAGGCAGAAAACCATATTTTTATTTTTAATGTTGCCTTTTTATATAGTATGTAACACAAATACATACCTATATCCCTGGCTCAGCTGATAAGGAGGAGAGCCTGTGGCTTAGTGGCTAATACAACTGCCTAATATGTAATACACACCTGGTTCGAATCCCAGTAAGGGTATGGCTAGCTGATGAGAGCTAAATAGCTTGAAATAGATCTATACTAGTCTCCCTTTATTTATTTATCAGCACAAATACAACATGTATGTATGTATGTATGTATGTATGTATGTATGTATGTATGTATGTATATGTATTTGTGTTACAACCTCTGGTATGCCCAAATATTTATCAGCACAAATACAACATATATATATACATACATACATATATACTCACACATACACACAGACACAACAAAACTTCAGAAAAATCCAAAGAGGGGTCACTATTTTAGAATCTTCCTAATCCTGCAGGATTATTTTATGTTCAGTGAAATTTTATTTTAAAAGTTGCCAAGTTTGGACATGTTGGGCCTGTACTACCTCGACACCGAGGGATGTGGTGGCTCAGGGGCTAAGATGCTGAGCTTGTTGATCAGAAAGGTCGGCAGTTTAACAGTTTGAATCCCTAGCGCCATGTAACGGAGTGAGCTCCTGTTACTTGTCCCAACTTCTGCCAACCTAGCAGTTCAAAAGCATGTAAAAATGCAAGAAGAAAAATAGGAACCACCTTTAGTGGGAAGGTAACAGTGTTCCATGCACCTTCTGCCATTTAGTCATGCCAGTCACATGACCACAGAGACATCTTCAGACAGTGCTGGCTCTTCGGCTTTGAAAGGGAGATGAGCACCACCCCATAGAGTCAGGAACGGCTAGCATACACGTTTGAGGGAACTTTTACCTTATCTACCTATCTACCATATTGTATTGTTTTCACAGGCATTTGCCTTTCCGTTTTGAATGTTGTTTGAGGGTGTCTTCTGGTTTGGTTTTGGTTGCCTGAAGTAATTCAGAGGAAAAAAGGGGTGATTCACGAAACAGAAAACTTTTGAGTGGGCGTTCCACTGTCTCCCATCTGGTAAGGAAGAGAACATTATATGAGCATCCAGGAATCTGGACTGGGTGAGCTCCATTCCACGCCAAGCACGCACTACAGAATTTCAATCTACACGAATAATTTGGTCAAATATTACACACCAGTTGCAAGAGAAAGCTTAAAACAAAACTGCCGGGAAGCATAGCCAAGTGATTAGAGGGATTGTTTCTCAAACTCTTTTCCTAGGAACAACAGCCCCCAGTGGACAAATTAATTGAATGAACAATGGCAAACATCCAGAAATGAGCACAGCATGTTCACACAGCCAGCAAGACTTCAAAATAACAGATTTGGAAGGAACCTTTTAGGTCATCTTGTCCAAAGCCCTGCTCAAGCAGGAGACCCTACACCATTTCCGACAGATGGCAGTCCAGTCTCTTCTTGAAAGCTTCCAGTGACAAAGCTCCCACAACTTCTGAAGGGAACATCTGTTCCGCGGGTTGATTGTTCTCACTGTCGGAAAGTTTCTCCTTCTTCGGACTACAGTCCTTTCCTTCAAACAAAATCCATCACTTCCTTTCCTCATCCACGTAGAGTGTCAAATTACTTTGAAAAAGTGTTTGCAGTCTCCCATTTCTTTGTGGGTTCACCACATTCCATTTTCAACCCTCTCTACATCTGTTTCAATAACTTCCTGAGTTATCATCTTTCCATTATTGTTAGTCTTTTTCCTCCTTATGTTCGTCCATCATTTTTCGAAGAGGACCTTGACATCTAACAGGTTGTCGGCTGTCCAGGGTGTGTCCACAGGTGGCTGTTAAGGCCTATACGGGCACAAAATGTTCTGCTACATGTCGGGCAGACATGTGTGGGCACCATAGTTGCAGTGTTTGCAGCTCTGGCTTTGCGGAGTGCTCGCTTCTCTTGTGCTGTGGTTGTTCTTCCGTCCTCAGATGTCTGGCAGCCTTGGTGGATCACCGTGGGGCATGTCGATCGATCTTGTGCCAGGTTTCCCAGGAGGTGGTGTTGATATCTAGGGACCTGAAGGCGGCTTCTAATTATGACTTTAAGATACAGCTTGTGACTACAAGATTCTTCTATTGCTACAGTCCTTTTTATAGTATTGTAGATAAGGGTATAGTATTGTAGACAAACTGTAGTTGGTCTCCTCTGCATAGATATTAAACATACCACAATCCTCACTTTCATAGATCTGGTCCCTCTAGCGCAGTGCTTCTCAATTATTTTCTGTCATGCCCCCCCTAGGAAGAAGAAAACATTTCCCCCGCGCGACTATAAATAGTATCATTTGTCTATAACAATTATTGTTCCAAATCCAATTACAACTGCAATGATATGATATAATCCTTTCCTTGTAGGGTCCTATCAACAGGATCAAACAAAAATACAGTCCAAATGTTTCCTATAAATAGGACATGTTATGAACTTTAATAGTGAAAAAAAATCTTTCAAAGTTCGAACCCTTTTAGATAAAGGATAACACCCACCAGATACAAGGAACTTTGAGATTTTCAAAAGACTTTTTAAAATGCTATTTCTGTTCCTTGGGATATCATTATGAAATTGAAGTTCATTCTCGTACTTCCCTTAAAAAATATGGTTTCTGGATTTGATAGCAAAAGCTTTTGCTCCCGCTTCCCCTCGCCCGCCGCAGCCAGTTGCAGGGCGCGGATCCCGCTCGGAGAAGGCGGAGCGGCAGCTCCTCCCTCAGCCAGGAGCCAGCGGGGGCTGGTCGGACAGGCAACCTCGTTGGGAAACTCTAGTCCGCCGCCTTCGCCGCCGCCAGTTAGCCCAGAGGAGATGCGAGCGAGGCCACAAAGACAAACTGAAAGCAAACTGTTGAACGTGGTGGCGGGACCCCGCCTGTTGCTCCTGGCTCGTTTGCACCCAGATGGAAAGGGAGCCTTCGCGCCCCCCTTTATGGAGCCTCGCGCCCCCCCTGGGGGGCGCGCCCCACTATTTGAGAAACACTGCTCTAGCGTAGGGATCTCCATACTTGGCAAATTTACAGTCGTCTCCCAAATCCACAACTACCCCAAATCTTGTGTGGAAATTGGAAAAGGCTAGAGATATCTCTGCACATCCTAGGAGTTCTAGCTCTCCAGTGAACAATGAAATGATGCGGCTGGCTTAAATGACAGATTGGGGGGAACAGCAAGCTTTAATTATTTTGTTTTGTCAAAGGCCTCTACCTAGAGCAGTCCATGATAATTAATATGGAAAAGTATGAGGAAACGGTTCAGGTAGAGGACTTCTCTTGACTACCTGATATTTTTGTTTGAATGTACTCTGTGGATTAAAGTTTAATATATAAAGTTTATAAAAAGAAAGGTGTTTTGTTTCTCAACCATAAGATTGTTCATGAAAGGATTGTAAATATAGGAAATGATTTAAGTGTAGGAGAAGAGCAAGAAGAACCCAGGTGTTTAAAAGAGGGATCAGCCTAGAATCCCTATATGGCTGCAAGTGAACTAAATCCGATCTTCCTTGAATTCCATTGACCCTTCTCTAAACCCTAGAATAGGGATCAGCAACCTTAAACACTCAAAAAGCCACAAAGGTCCTAACTGGAAGCCCCCTGTTCAATTCTGGAGCCGACTGGAAGTCCGGTTCCCCCACCATAGAGTCTCCTCCTAGTGCAGCATCCTTTTTCTTCTACCTGTCCTAACTGAAAGCCCTATCAATTGCAGAGCCGACCGGCTATGGGGAGCCACAGCAGAGGGATGAAAGAGCCACATGCGGCTCCAGAGCTGCAGTTTGCCGAGCCCCGCCCTAGCAAATCATACCTTTATTAGGGAAGATTCTGTGCATAGGCATGAGGAGAAGTAAATCAGTTTAATTGGAGCTTCATGTGTGGACCTGATCTTCCCCACCTGACCTTAACAGATTTATAGCCAACAGATTCATGTTGAATGTTTACATTTTTTTTATTTTAGATAACGGGAAGAATTCAACTGCGGTGTGAGTTGCAAATGTAACTCCTTTAAAGAAGCCACCTTCAATACAATAAATAAAACCTGTTAAATTCTCCAATTTGATCTTTAGAGATAACGTGCTTTCACAAAATAGTTACTCATAAGACCAGAGCCCCCGCTATCTTTCATGTCCTGGAGAAACCAATAAATAAACAAATGAATAAATAAGTAATAGACATTTGGATTTGAAAACATTTTTTAAAAAAGCTTTTCTGACATCAGATCTCCAAGAATGTATTGTACACAACAGGATCACCTACACAAACTGTCACTGCAATTCCACACATGCAGTGTATTTTAGGGATCCTATCAAGAGTTGGAATTAAATACAATTTAATTTACACACTCTGTCCCTGCAAGCCTGTAAAAACAGTGTATTTCAATGGTCCTATTGAAGAGCTGTAATCAAATCCAATTTAATCTTAATAGTATTTAACTTAAATTTTTTTTTAAATGATTTGGATATTATGTATGACACAAATGAGAGCGGAAGGGGATTCTCCTTCCATCTTTAAAGCCCTTCGAACTGTTTTCATTCGATGAACCGAAGGACACACAAACTGGCTGAATGTAACATGCAAATCAATGACACATCTTTTACCGTGAGCAAAGCCTAGATATCCAATCTGGGCCGACATCTGTATGTGGTTAAATCAGAATAATCTAGCAATCGGTTAGGCTTTTAGGGAGGCTTACAGGAATCCCCGGAGAAAAGGGGGAAAACGACTCATCGCCAGTGAAAGACTATCTGCCCCAAGAGCGATACAGCTCACATCGCTCAGGAATATGAGCTTTAAACACGGCCAATTGATACGCAGGATCTTGGACCAAGACGCCCGCGGAAACTGGCCGAGGCAGCACATTCAGCTTCTCAAGACCTGCTGAGGTTGGGGGCAGGCGGGGGGGAGTTTGCTGCAGGCAACTGTTTTGGCTCCTGCTTAAGACAGGCTTCAACACATCCTGGAGAAAGCAGGTGCCTGGACACACGTCTCTTTTCCTGGCAGAGTTGGGAGAAAGTGTGAGACAAGGACTAAATTGCATTTAGTCAATTGCATTTTGGGAACGGCAGATATGCAATGAGCAGTGGTAGGATCCTGCTGGCTCAACAACCGGTTCGGTGACGTGCGCTCTGCACGCGTGCACAGTTTTAACAAAAACTTCCCTTCCACATTACTTCTGGGGAGTAATATAGCTGAGGCATGGCAATCCGCTCTGCCGTGTGAATCAGCTGAGAGGATATAGTATGCAAAGCGCAAGGGAAGGCGAGCCCACCTGATCGTCGGAGCGAACCGGTGCACTCCACAGCTGATCGCTGGAGCTACTGGTTCATCCGAACCGGTCCGAACCAGCTGAATCCCACCCCTGGTAATGAGGCATTTCCCCCAAGTCTTTTTGGTGCTAATTTCATTTCCCCAAAATTGAATAGTTTTGCTGATTTTTAAGCTTGGAAAAGAAACCAAACGACCACTAAACCTCTTGATGCTTGATCTTTGTCACCTCGTTTGCAGTTTTCTATAATATTTATGAGCCTCCAGTTGACTAAAACCAACTCCTCAGTTCACCAGAAATAACCCAGAGGGCATTAGAGGGAAGCATTGCTACCCTTTGTCAGAATCATTCAATTTGGAAAAATTAAATATTGTAAATGCTTTTCTTCAAGAATTACTGACAAACTATAAGGTGAAATATTCATCATCTTTTAACGACCCCATAATCCCTTGCGGGATGGAGTCTGGGCAACTGAATGGATCTTGCAGAGTGTTTTAATGGCCAGATGCCCTTCCTGTCACCAATGCGGAGTTTTGTTCAGCAGATATAGTCTCATTTTGCCCACAGAGAGAAATATCTGCCTCTACCTAGGAAGGAACTCACAGCCTCTTGATTGTGAGAGCTCCACCTCTAGGATACCATACCACTTCATTCTTTGACTTGATGACAGATTATAATTTACTGGGGGGTGGGGGGATTTCTTTCCATCTATTATGGCACCAAGACAGCACTGAGATCTAGAGTTAATCGATTTTCCCCTTTCATCCTGCACTTAATACTACATGCATTCAAGAAAAACATTCCCTTTTTGATTTGCACTACCTCCAGGTATCGCAGCTTGACTAAAATACAACAGCAAGCAGCCGTGAAAAGGTGGTGCGCAACAGCCTTTGGCAAGGTTACCAGCGTAAGAGCTGCATATTCAATTCTTTGCAAAACCATAATTGTTAAATTGTTAATTTGGGTGAAATGGTTGCATGGCTTATTATTATTATCAGCATCGGTTGAAAGTCTAGCAGAGCAGCTCCATCACTTTGGAGGGTTATGAAGAGCCAGTGGCAAAGAGAAAAATCTGAAGAAGAGGCATAACTTTCAGAGTTGAAAGATCAGCGAGAACAGCCTGGAAAGAAAAGGAGAAACTATATTATTTCATAAAAGGAAAGGTCAGCAAGTAACTTATTAATCAATGCACAGGGATGTTTTCTGCTTTGACTTTGACAAGCGTCCGTGGAGATTCTCAGTCATCCAGGTCATGGTTGTCCCAAAGGTGCTTTTTCAAAAGGCAACAGGATGTTGCTTTTCCTTGAAGTCATTTTGCTTCTCATCCAAGAAGCTTCTTCAGTTCTGACAGAAGGAGGATGGAAGGATTTGCTGTATTTTTCAGAATATAAGACGCACCAGAGTATAAGGCGCAACAAGGTTTTGAAGAGGCAAATTAAAAAAGTTTTTGCACTCAGCAAACCTCCCAAAAATGGCCTGTTTTTCATGAAAACGGGCCTGTTCCCCCCCCCCAAGGCATGAATAGCCTTTAGGGGCTTGCAGAGTGCTCCGGTGGGTGGGGTGCAAGCAAAAAATGCTCCATTTTTCGCAAAAATGGGCCCGTTTTTTGTAATAAAAAAAAGGGCATGGATAACCTTTAGGAATCTTATAGAGGGCTCCTGGGGGCTGGGGGGGGTAAGTTTGAGGGGAAACCAGGCCAATTTTCACTCATTTCTGCCCTCCCCAGCCACCAGGAGCTCTCTAAAAGCTTCCTAGAGGCTCTGCACAGCCATTTTGGTGAATGGGGCGGGGTTTCGGGAGACAAAAAATGCTGTATTCAGTGTATAAGATGCACCCAGAATTTCAGCCTCTTTTTTGAGGGAAAAAGGTGCGACTTATACTCCGAAAAATACGGTATATTCCTTGCAGCCATCTGGTCATTAGCACTCTTTCTGAGAGTCATTGAGGCCAGTTGGAAGTTTATCTGTGCCTTTGGGGTCACCTGACTACCCACACCCATTTGCACTATTCAGGTGACCCTGAGGTCCAAGTGGCCTCAACGACTCTCAGATGTCTGCAAGAATATAAATCCTTCCATCCTCCACCGTTCAATCAGAATGGAAGAAGCTTCTTGGATGAGAAGCAAAACATCTTCAAATCCAACTGACTTTTGAAAAAAAAAAGTTGGGTCTATTGAAAAGCCTTTCAACTTTGATTGAGGTTAAACTTCCAAGTTCATTCAGAGGCTGAATGCACATGCTTGAGCAAGTAAACAGTTTTAAATTTTATTTTGGGATTTAGACCTCGTTCTAATATGCCTCACTGATGCTGAAGGGAGTCTAAAATTTCACCTTGTATCTAAAAATAATTGTGTGTTAAGAATCCTTATCCGGCTTGGGTTAAATTATAAGTCTTATAAAGCTGTGGGTTTAATTGGCTTCAACCTCATGCCCTTTCATTTTCAAAGTAGCATTTTTATTACTTTTAAAAAAAATCTTACTTGAAAGTAACACTTTATGCTGTGGCTTGACGCTACCAACTTAAGAGAATGCTGTTAGAAGTATTACTGGTTCGGACAGGAAGGCTGGGCACACTTCCTTCTAATTCCTTCTAATTCAGGACATGGCATATCAGCGATCTTGAGGGTCTGCAGGATTGTTTAGGTCAGTGTTGGCGAATCTATGGCACCCATGCCAGAGGTGGCACACAAAGCCCTCTCTGTGGGTATGCGTATCGTCTCCAGCTGCTCTTCTGATTTTTGGCACACATGCATGCCACCCAGCAGGTCTTCGCGGGCACTGGAATGCCAGAAAACGACCTGAAACAGCCTTTTTCTGGCTGTTTTTTGGGCGTTTGTGGACCAAAAACATCCTGTACAACGGCCTGAACACAATGGAAAAAAGGCCTGAAAACACCCCCAAAATGGCCTGAAAATGGCCCCAAAATGCCCCAAAATGCCCAAAAAACAGGCAGGCACATGCATTCCGCTTTGGGCACTCGGTGCCGAAAGGGTTCACCATCACTAGTCTAGGACATACTCTCTATGACTGGTTTTCTTTGTTACCTTCTGGGAAGGCGGCTTTTTGGTATCCAAAGCAGAACTAGATTCTGTAATAGTACATTGTATCATATAGTATCTACTATAGATAGATAGATAGATAGATAGATAGATAGATAGATAGATAGATAGATAGATAGATAGATGATAGATAGATAGATAGATAGATAGAGATAGAGATAGAGAGAGAGAGAGAGAGAGAGAGAGAGAGAGAGAGAGAGAGAGAGATAAAATATGTATAAGGTAAAGGTAAAGGTTCCCCTCGCACCTATGTGCTAGTCATTCCTGACTCTAGGGGGCAGTGCTCATCTCTGTTTCAAAGCCGAAGAGCCAGCGCTGTCTGAAGACGTCTCTGTGGTCATGTGGCCGGCATGACTAAACACCGAAGGCGCAAGGAACGCCAAAGGTGGTTCCTATTTTTCTACTTGCATTTTTATATGCTTTCGAACTGCTAGGTTGGCAGAAGCTGGGACAAGTAATAGGAGCTCACTCCGTCGACCTTTCTGATCGACAAGCTCAGCATCTTAGCCACTGAGCCACCGCGTCCCTATGACTATGTATAGCATATGTATATTTGTGTGATGCCTGTGTATGGGTATATATTTATTTTCTTTAGAAAATAACACTCCAACATGTATTCAGGATAGCTATCGAAGCCATGAAGTACTCAGAGTTGAAAAGAAATATTCTCTGGGTAATGATGGGATGTGAGCCTGAAAGACATATTAATCTGCCATCTCTACTGCGACATGGATGGCCTGTTCCCATTTTGCTGGTAGAAACGAACCTTCATCTCCAAAATGGCAAAAAAGAAAGAAGGCCATCCATTTCATAGCTGTCAACACTGACCTGCACTAAGAAATGTGCACTCTCTCAAGCCCTCCTTTCAGTACCCTTCCCCTGCCACACCCACCAAGCCACACCACGCCCATCAAGTCACGCCCACAGAACCGGTAGTAAAAAAAATTGAATCCCACCACTGGCGTGGTGTGTGTGTGTAGCCAAGGGGCGTGGCCATGATGGGTGTGACACAGGATTCATGTCGGGGGCACCAGTGGTGGCCAAGTGCTAAGGCAGGACTTCCCTGAGACCCTCACTCACTCTCATTATAATCTCCTTCCTTCTTTCCTTTTTTTCTTTTTCCTTCCCTCTTCATTCATTCTCCTTTCTTCCTCCTTCCCGTCTTTCCTTCTTTTTCCTTCCTTGCTCTCTTCCCATCTTTCCTTTGCCTTTTCTCTTCCCTTTCTCCTTTTCTGTCCCTTCTTGGATGTTCAAATGCCAAAGGGGAAACATTTCTCCTTTTGTTTTGTTTTTAGTTTGTTTTGATTGCCAGTGAATGATCCCCTTCCCCGAGCTCTGTTTTCACTGGCAGAGGGTTGCAGGAGGCCGTTGTGGCCAAAAACGGGGCTCGTCCCCCACCCTCTTCTATTTTCGCTACAGAAGCACCGTGGGCAGAGTCCTTTGCTGTTTCCAGACCAGTCAGATCTAAGCACTCCGCAAGCCAGATCTGGCCCATGGGCCTTGAGTTTGACACCCCTGCACTCTAACATTTCTGTTCTCTTTTATCGTTATTTGGATGGTTTTCAATGAATTTATTTCGGTTTACAGTATTCTTGAGTAAACAGTTATGGATTCTTTTGGGGTTAACGTTCCAATGCGAAACTAATTTCCTAGTGCCGCTTCTAAATAGATAAATGCTATTTATTATTTCATTTATTTGGTTTCTCTCATGGTTTTTTTTCCCCCTACCAAGAGGCTACTCAAAGTAAATAATGGAAAAATAATAGAATAGCTATTGAAACCAAATGCTGGTCACTGCACTGTGGCCAGCTGTTTTCGTTATGCTTTGGTTTTAGACTCAAACTGACTCGTCCCAGTTACAAATGGGTAATTTGTCAGAGTTCTGTTTACTCAAGCAGGGTTTCTAAATAGTTATGTGAGAAGATGAAAACAAAGGCTGGAGGGAAAGGGGAAAGAAAATTCATGTTAAGAATGGATGTGGAAGAAATATAAAATAACTGTAACTTATAACAAAGTCACAATTCCAAGCAGAACTTAGCTGGGAAGAAAACTCATTGACTCCTCAAATGCTTTATATCAGGGGTGTCAAACTCAAGACCCGTGGCCAGATTTGGCCCACGGGGTGCTTAAATCTGGCCAGCCGGGCCACCCTGGAAACAGTGAAGTACCGGCCTGCAGGGGCTGTGCCAATGAAAACGGAGCTCGGGAGGACTGTGTGCGGCGGTCCCAAGCTCTGTTTTCTCTGGCAGAGAGTTGCCGGAGGCCGCCCCAACCGAAACGGAGCTCAAGAGCCCATATTCACTTGCAGAGCATTCAGGTCGCCACAGGGACCCCTGACATGAGTGACGTTAAGCTGGTCACACCCACCCTGGCTCCCCAAGATCAAACACAACCAGGGGTGGGGTTCAGCCGGTTCGGACCAGTTCAGGTGAACCGATTGCTAATTTTGCATCTGGTTCACCAAACCGGTAGTTGGAAGGACTGGCTGGCCCCTCCCCGCCCCTCCCAGGAGTCTCCACACGGCTGTTTATCATGCCAGGTAAGCCCAGGGTCCGCACAGAGCCTGGGGAGGGTGAAAAACAGGGCTCCCGGAAGTTCTGGAAGTCCAGAAACGGGCCTGTTTCCAGCCTCCGGAACCCGGGGGAAGAAGTTTTCGCCCTCCCGGAGCTTCGAGGAAAGCCCCCAAAGCCTGGGGAGGAGGAAAATGCCCCCTCTTCCGCCGTGGTGCAGAAGGCTGAGTAATCCACGCCCCCATGGCCACACCCACCCAGCCACCGGGCAGAGAACCAGTTACTAAAAATTTTCAGTCCCATCCTTGAACACAACCCTGATGCAGCCCTCAATGAAATAGAGTTTGATACCTCTGCTTTACATGAAAAGTGATAGGAATTTTCAGAAAGAAGGCAGAACAAAATATTACCGAAAACCAAAAATAGCTACAGTAAGCTTATTTGTGGCACTCTCTTTTAGCCACGTTTGACTATTCTTTGCAGAACTCTGCGGATGTTATTAAAGGAGAGAGCAATCAGATGAAAACTCAGAGCAGAACTGAAAAGGAAAAAAAAAAACATGTTGAAGGTTTACAACCCAAATTAATTATTTTTCCCTTTCAACAGTTGAGGTGTTTTTTTTAAATGAATTGCAATCTGCATTTTCAAAACATCTCCTGAACTTCTTCCAGAGTAAAAAAATTTCAGCAGAGAGCCTGACACCGCAAAGCTATGTGCCCTGTGAAGCTCGAAGTGCTCTGGCTGGCAAGACGTCAAACATTATTTCCATATTTCTACAACTGAAACTTATCCTTACTTCAGCTGCGGCTAGTGATGTCACCTCCATCAGATTCCCCGCTCGGAAAGCAAACACAGCAGCTGCCAGCACTGAAAAAAAAGAAAAGAATGCGCAGCATTTAGACTGGTGGCCATACTAATTAGTTGTTAAAGATACTTTTGGTCTAGTTATTCTTGAACTCCGTTCAATATTCTCCTGGCTTGATAAGGGATTGCCGATTTGAGAGAGCAAAACAAAAGCAATGGAAAGGTACAGTATTTAAAGAGAGCTTCAACATCCACTGGGTACATATATAACCAAAATGTTCTCTAAAGCACGTTACAGCGCTTGGCTTACAAGTTCTACCCACGCATTTGCCTGTTTGTTTAATTTGATAAGGGCCACTCCCATGGATTGCCTTGATGCCTGTTATCCCACTGCCCCTATTTTGAGGCAAAAGAGAAGCGGGGGAAAGGGGGGGAAAGGGGGGGGGAGATAGCAGCTGCAGTCCCACTCTTCAATATACAAAGGAACTTGGAACGGAAGGATTGATTGGCTCACAATTAATGTTAGGTATGATTTGCCCGGAGTAACATCCACAGGGCTGAGAAGAAGCGAGTGCTTAGCCTTCCTACTGAAGAATAAGAGAACGAAACATTAATATGAATAAATTCCCGATTGGATTGTGTCCTCTCTCTCTAAACTAAGAATAAAAATAAACAAATAAAATGCCCAAAGCAATAACGTTCATCTCAATTGTTTATGCAAAATATCTATCATCTATCTATCTATCTATCTATCTATCTATCTATCTATCTATCTATCTATCTATCTATCATCTATCTATCTATCTATCATCTACCTACCTACCTACCGTATTTTTCGGAGTATAAGGCACACCTTTTTCCTTCAAAAAAGAGGCTGAAAATTTGGGTGCGTCTTATACTCCCCTCCCCACCCCCCAGGAGCACTTTACAAGCCTCCTAAAGGCTATTCATGCCCTTTTTTTTGAAAAAAAATGGGCCCATTTTTGGGAGGTCTGTAGAGTGCAAAAACTTTTTTTTAAAGAAAATTGCCTCTTCAAAGTCTTGGTGCATCTTATACTCCGAAAAATACGGTATCTATCTATCTATCTATCTATCTATCTATCTATCTATCTATCTATCTATCTATCTATCTATCTATCATCTATCTATCTATCTATCTATCTATCTATCTATCTATCTATCATCTATCCACACACACACCAAATTAGCAAAAGTGTACCACTGACTGTGGGGAGGGAGGGAGGGAGGAAGGAAAGGACAGGAAGGAAGGAAGGAAAAAGGGGGCAGGGAGGGAGGTTGGGAGGGAAGGAAGGAAAAAGGGGGAGGGAGGGAGGGGAAGGGAAGAAGGAAGGGAAGGAAGGTGGGAGGGAGGAAGGAAGGAAAGGAAGAAATGAGGGAAGGAAGGAAGGAAGAAAGAAAGAGGAGAGTGGGAGGGAGGGAGGAAGGAAAAAGGGGGAGGGAGGGAGGGAGGGAGGAGAAATCAGTGGTTCATTAATGCTAATTTGATATGAAGCTGTGCAATAATTTTATCTTTTGGCAAAAGCAGCTGAGACAGTAGAAGTAGGAGGTAATCAACAAATGTCTCATTTTGAATCTGCTGCAATTACAGAGTTCTTGCAAACCAAGCCATTGTGGTTTTAATGGCAGAAAGTCTGCTTAATCACAGTGATAAGTCTCCCAGATTCAACTAAGCAGCAATTTCCAGATTTCTGCAGGGACTGAAGAAAATCCGCCCGCTCAAGAAAGCCATTTCTCACATGAGAAGAGTCTTTTTGCCTTTTTCTCTGATGGAAATGGCAGGGCAAAATGTGTCAAAAGGTTCTTTTTCTTTCCATTAGATTCCATTTCCGCCTCCCCCCCCCCAAAAAAAACCCTCATGCCACTGCCTACCAAAGAGACCAATACGGATTTTTTCTTTCTTTCAGAAAGCCCACTTTTTATTCATTATGTACTCAACGCAAGCCTCGACAAAGTTTTTGTTTTGTTTTGTTTACAAAAAAATGGAATTTACTTCTACAGGCAGTAAAAATTCATTTGGAACAGCGGGAGCGGTGAAATCCAGCAGGTTCTGACAGGTTCTGGAGAACCAGTAATGCAAATTTTAAGTAGTTCAGAGAACCAGCAAATGCCACCTCTGGAATGGAGAATGGAATGGAGATTTTGCAGTATCCTTTCCCTGGAGTGGGGAGGGAATAGAGATTTTGCAGTATCCTTCCATTGGAGTGGGAAAGGAATGGAGATTTTGCAGTATCCTTCCACTGGAGTGAGGAGGGAATGGAGATTTTGCAGTATCCTTCCCCTGCCACTCCCACCAAGCCATAGTAAAAAAAAATTGAATTTCACCATTGATGAGTGGGGGTGGGGGCTGTGTGCAGATGCTTTTTGTAGGTTTTAGCTCTGCATTTAACACAATAATTCCACATAGATTAGTGTCTAAATTAGTGGATTATGGATCTTGGGCTTTCTTATTGAATCTGCCTTTGGATTATGGATTTCCTGTCTGGCCGCTCACAGAGGGTCAGATTAGGTAATCCTATCTCTTCAGCCCTTATTCTTAACACTGGGACACCCCAGGGTTGCGTGTTGAGTCCCTTACTCTATACCAGTGATGGCTAACCTTTTTGTTGTTGGGTGCCAAAAATGCGAGTGTGTGCTTGCGATATCGATATGCTGGCAACCATAATGCAAAGTGCGCCCCCACATACGGGAACAACCGCCCCCCACCTCGCATGCCGCACTACTCGCCTCTGAGCTGAGCTTCGTATTTCCTCCGGGGGGGCGGGGGAGGCCGTTTTCACCCTCCCCAGGCTACAGGAAAGTCTCCATTTTCACTCTCCCCAGGCTCCGGAGGCTTTCCTGAAGCCTGGGGAGGGCGAAAACAGCCTCCCCGGCCCCACGGAGGCCCCCCAGAAGGCCGAAAATCAGCTGACCGATGTGCGTTAGAGCTGACGGCTATGTGCCAGCAGATATGGCTCTGCGTACCACCTGTGGCACCTGTGACACAGGTTTGCCATCACAGCGCTATACTCTTTATGAGCATGACTGCCTTCCCACTCACCCTAGTAATACTATTACTAAATTTGCAAATGATATATGCTCAATTTTGTAATAATTGAGCAAGCAAAACCAAGCATTTAATAGTGAGTGCCATACCATGTGCATGAATCAAACAAATGGCAAGAAAATAGGGGCAGTCAGGCATAACACAGGTTATGTAGACAGTAAACACAAGGTCAATCAAAATGGACTTAAATGTCTATACACCAATGCACAGAGTATGAGGAATAAACAGGGCGAATTAGAAATTCAAGTAAAAGTGGGCAGATACGATATTGTTGCCATTACAGAAACTTTGTGGGATGAAACCGACAAATGGAACATACAGCTAGAAGGATTTAAATTATTTAAAAGAAATAGACCAAATAAAAGAGGAGGTGGAGTTGCACTATATATAAGAAATAATTACCTCTCTACAGAAATAGAGCACAACAATGATGAGAACTATCTTGAATGCATTTGGGTCAATATTAAAGATTGGGGGGGAAATGACATTGCACTAGGTCTATACTACAGGCCACCCAACCAAGCAGAGGAAGTAGATGAACTTTTTGCTAGTCAGCTAACTAAGGTATGTAGGAAGCACACCACAATAGTAGTGGGGGATTTTAACTACCCTGACATCAACTGGGAAACAAACTCTGCACCAAGTGGAAGATCCAACAGGTTCCTAACAAACCTAGCAGATAACTTTGTTTCCCAAAAAGTAGAGAAGGAAACAAGGGGATCAGCTATATTGGACTTAATTCTCACTAACAGAGAGGAAATGATAGAAGGTGTTGAAGCCACAGGAATCCTGGGGGCAAGTGACCATGCAATATTGGAATTCAACTTTATGCAAACACAAGTAGTAGAACAAAGTGAAACCAGAGTCTTGGACTTTAAGAGAGCTAATTTCAATAAGCTTAGAGAGAGTTTGGGAAAAATTCCATGGATGAGAATCCTCAAGAGGAAAACAACTCAAGAAGCTTGAAAAATTTTGAAAAGTGAGATTACAAAAGCCCAGTCTAGCACAATACCAATGAAGAAGAAAAATAACAGCTCCCAAAAGAAACCAGCATGGCTGCATAAAGAACTCTCTGACAAATTGAAAGACAAAAATGCTAAGTACAAAAAGTGGAAAGGGGGGGACATAACTAAGGCAGAATATCAGAAAATAGCCCGAGCATGTAAAGATGAAGTGAGCAAAGCTAAGTGTCAGGCCTGTAGTTATGTTCTTTTTAGGATCTTTGGCCTGCCACACTTTTTATTAATTTCCTATGCTGTTTCATTAGTATAGTAGTTGGGAGGGGGGAATGGAAAGGAGTAGGATTGTGGAATGTATTGTTATCATTCTTTTATAGAAGCCAAGGTCATCTTTTGTCTCTGCACCTCGACACCTGACCGGAAGCAGAGGGGTGTAGATGCCAGCGTGGAAGATGAAGATTGGACCATGTGATGGATTGTGGGTGTGGGGATAAGATCATGAACTTTCAACTAGGTGGAATCCCAGGAAGCAAATCAGATTTGGGATTTCATAGCACAATGCCAACATGTCTGTCTTATTAAATTGGAACTTTAAGAAAAGTTTTGTCTTTGATTCTGATTTAATTCTGCATGATATTTGGAATGCTGACATTATCCCAAATCTCACCTTTAAAATAATTCACTAGCACCCTCCCCCTCGCAAGGGGAAGGGGCTGGTGATGGGGGGGGGGGTGCTGAATTCCCAACGCTGACCGGGACAGCGTAAAATATCAGCGAAGAAATAATGAGAAAGCTTTTGGTGATAAGAAACTGAGAGCCGACGCTTCTTGATAACTTCAAAGGCAATGGAATGCTGCTTTATTTATTGCATCTGGCAAGAGGACGGAGGGGGCTGGAAAAGACTTTTCTACATCCAGTTAGAAGATGAAAGGAATGGAGATTCACGCCATCCCCATGCAATCATCTCTGATGGGGCTTCCCAGACCATTTCGGAGAACTAACCGTGAGTGCATGCTCCCCCTCCTTCCCCTCAGCTTGGAAAAAAGGCTTGGGAAAAAAAACCTGGATTGGAGATTTTGTACTCCTTCCAGACAGCAATAAATGAAATGGCTTATTACCCTGCAACTGAGTGGGAGACAGATTCCCTATCAAAATGGGAATTTCAACCCAGACAGCAAGAAGGGATTTGGCCAGCATCTTTCACTTGCCAGCCACCACAAATGGGGCTGCAACCAGTAAATGAAGCAAAATCAGACTGGGTTTTCTTCCCAGAGTATGGATGGATGAGATGCCACTGGCCACCTCCTTTGCCATCAGCATGGGAAAATCCTCCAAGCCAGCAGAGGGCACCTACTTGGCCCATAACTCCTCCAAGCCAGCAGGAGGGTCCTTGGCACATAACCCCCCCTAGCCAGCCATCATTGGTTGAGCTGCAACCTGTGAAGCAGGCAACCCCAGGATGGGTCTTAACCCCAGGTCATGGATGGGAGGAATGCCAGTGGGCACCTGCCCTCCCTCAGCAGATGGCACCATGGCAGAAAACTGGGCAGTGGCCAACCGAGGGATTGACCTCCCCACCGGTTCCAGTCTCCCCTGCAAGGCCCCAAAAGGTTCTTACCCCACCTTCCTATAGAGAAGAAATCTCCAAAGTGGAAGAAGGGATTACCAAAGAGAGGCCTGCAGGATGTATGGCAGGAAAAGGTGCATCTGCAATGCCCCAAAAGGTTCTTACCCCACCTTCCTACAGAGACGCAATCTCCACCAGGGAAGAAGGGTTTACTAAGGGGGAAGCTGCAAGGTGGAGAGCAGTCCAATGTGATGAGGAGGTTCCTAAGTTTAGTGATGTAACTAGGTTTCATCCCTCGTGGGGGCCAATAAAATGCCACCATTGCTGTCAACTTGGCCACAGAGCTTCAGAGTGCTTGGCTCCAGCCCCCATATCACAAACGTGCGCACCAACCACCACGGCGGTAAAGAGAGGGCCCCAGATGCCACCACAGAAGAGTCATCTGGGCCAACAACCTCTGGAAGAGGATCCCCAACTTAAGGTGACGAAGTGTCCTACCAAGGGGGAGGCCTCGGAGGAGGAAAAGCCTAAACAACCTCTGGAAGAGGATCCCCAAATTAAGGTGACAAAGTGTACTACCAAGGGGGAGGCCTCGGAGGGGGAAATGCCCAACCGACCTCTGGAAGAGGATCCCCAACTTCAGGTGACGAAGAGTCCTACCAAGGGGGAGGCTTCGGAGGAGGAAAAAGGCCAGCTGTGGATGATTGAATCCAAGAGCCCAGAACCTACAGCACCTGCAGCAGAGAGCCCGAAACGGCCATGGGAAGAGGTCGCAATGGACTTCATCCTGGAACTCCCAGACAGCAGTGGGCATAAAGTAATTTGGACTGTGATTGATTTGTTTTCTAAGCAGGCACACTTCATTGCTTGCTCAGGATTGCCATCCGCAAACGAATTAGCGAAAATGTTTGTGAAACACATTTATCGCCTCCATGGAGTACCCAAGAGGATCATTTCAGACCGCGGAGTCCAGTTCACAGCCAAGTTCTGGAGAGAGGTCCTGAGATCCATTGGGTCCACACAAGAACTGAGCTCAGAGGTTCATCCCAGCATGAACTGCGCAGCAGAGAGAGCCAATGCGCTGGTGGAACAATACATCCGGTGTTTTGTGGACTATCAGCAAGACAACTGGTCAGACTTGCTACCCTTTGCCGAAGTGGCGTACAACGATGCGGTCCACAGCAGCACAGGATTAGCGGGTTTCCAGATTACCAGTGGCATGGAATTTGTTGCCATGCCTGAGTTGCCTAGAGAACATCCTTCCTTCATGTCTTTGAGTGAATGGATGGACATGCTAAAGAAAGGATGGGAGAATACGAAGAAGGCTCTAGCAGTTGCGGCAGAAGCCTACAAGAAGCAAGCTGATCAACATCGCTCGCACCAAAACCCCTTCCTGTTGGGGGACAAAGTTTTTGTAACTACCAAATAAATGAGATTAGGAATGCCTAGTAAGGAATTGGGTCCAAAATTTCTAGGTCCATTCCCAATAGTGAAGATAGTTAGCCCATTTACAGTTCAACTCAGTCTACCCAGAAGTCTAGGGAAAATTGACCACAATTTCATTGTAGCTTGTTGAAACCAGTAATTGGGTCTAACATAAGAGCATCCACCCAAGCTCAATCTCCTCCTGTAGTGATAGAAGGGGAAACACAATCTGAGGTGGAAAAAATTGTAGACTCCAGGCTGAATAGGGGTCGCTTACAGTACTTAGTGCATTGGAAGGGTTACCCTTGGTCTGAAGCTACTTGGGTGAACAGTGGGAACCTAAAAGTGGAGAAGTTAGTAAAGCAATTCAATGAGAAGTTTCCCGATAGGTCAAAGGGATTCCCGTGGTGGAGGAGAGGTGGTTAATTTTGTTATGTTAACTTTTATGTTATTCTCTTTTCAGGAAACGTTTTTCTTCTGAGGAGAGGCTGCCTGTCAGGCCTATAGTTATCTTCCTTTTAGGATCTTTGGCCTGCCACACTTTATTTTATTTCACTGTGCTGTTTCATTAGCATAGTAGTTGGGAGGGGGGAATAGAAAGGAGTAGGATTGTGGAATGTATTGTTATCATTCTTTTGTAGAAGCCAAGGTCGTCTTTTGTCTCCGCACCTCGACACCTGACCAGAAGCAGAGGGGTGTAGATGCCAGCGTGGAAGATGATGATTGGACCATGTGATGGATTTATGGGTGTGGGGATAAGATCATGAACTTTCAACTAGGTGGAATCCCAGGAAGCAAATCAGATTTGGGATTTCATAGCACAATGCCAACATGTCTGTCTTATTAAATTGGAACTTTAAGAAAAGTTTTGTCTTTGATTCTGATTTAATTCTGCATGATATTTGGAACGCTGACACTAAGGCTCACAATGAAGAAAGGCTTGCCACAAAAGTAAAAAATAACAAAAAAAGCTTCTTCCAACATGTTAAAAACAAGAAAAGAGTTAAGGAAACAATTGGTCCATTGCTAGGAGAAAGTGGCAAGAAGGTGACAAGCAACAGGGAGAAAGCAGAACTATTTAACTCATGTTTTGCATCTGTCTTTACACAAAGGGATAAAACAGTCCAACCTATCAAAAACAGCACCACAAAAATCAGATTAGGAACACAAGTTGAAATAGGGAAGAAAATGGTAAGTGAGCATCTGTCTACCCTAGACGAGTTCAAATCACCAGGACCAGATGGATTACACCCCAGGGTTCTGAAGGAATTGGCAGACGAGATCTCAGAACCACTGAACTATATCTTTCAGAGATCCTGGAGCACCAGGGAACTACAAGAGGACTGGAAAAGAGCTGATGTGGTTCCCATCTTCAAAAAAGGTGAAAAAACAGATCCAGGAAACTACAGACCTATCAGCCTGACTCAATACTAGGAAAGATTCTGGAAAAGATAATCAAGCAACAAATTAGTGAATACCTAGAAGCAAACAAAGAAATAGCCAAAAGCCAACATGGGTTTGTCAAAAACAGATCATGCCAGACTAATCTTATTGCATTCTTTGACAAAGTGACAAAATTAGTGGACCAGAGGAATGTCGTCGATATAGTTTACTTGGACTTCAGTAAGGCGTTTGATAAGGTAGACCATAACCTACTACTAGATAAAGTAGAAGAATGTGGGTTGGACAGCATCACCACCAGATGGATTCGTAACTGGCTGACCAACCGCACTCAACGTGTAGTCCTCAATGGAACTGCATCTACATGGAGGGAGGTATGCAGTGGACTACCCCAAGGCTCTGTTTTGGGCCCAGTACTCTTCAACATCTTCATCAATGATTTGGATGAGGGAATAAATGGGGAACTCATCAAATTTGCAGATGACACCAAGCTGGCAGGAATAGCCAACACTCCAGAAGATAGGCTAAAGATACAGAAGGATCTTGACAAACTTGAACATTGGGCACTATCTAACAAAATGAAATTCAATGGTGAAAAGAGTAAGGTTTTACATTTAGGCAACAAAAACGAAATGCACAGGTACAGTATAGGTCCGTGATGGCGAACCTATGGCACGCGTGCCACAGGTGGCACGCGGAGCCCTTTTTGCCGGCACGCAAGCAGTTGCCCAGCTCAGACCCACTGCGCATGCCCGCGCCTCCCGCCAGCCAGATGATTTTTGAGTATCTGGTGTCAGCAGGAGACGTGTGTGAATGTGTGGTGAGTAGAGGGAGGTTGCAGGTACATGCGGGTGGGGAGGGGGGAGAGCGCGCATTCATTCACGGCTCTCCCATGCCCCATTTTTGGCACTTCCCCACCTCAGCCCCGGGCATGCACGGGTGACCCTTGTTTTGGTTCTAGCAGACCTCCCTGTGAAGACGGGCTCTCTCCTAACGGGAGAAGTTCAGCACTCAACCTTGACTTGAAGTGGGGAGCCGCTCCGGATTTTCATTCCCCAAACGAGTTTGCCCCACTCAAAGGGATGGCGCCAAAAAGAGAGCGCCAAAGTCATCCCCCAGCTGAATTATTCCAAGCACTATGAATCACATGTTCCCGTCGAAAGAGATTGGGAGTTCTCCCTCCCATTCCATTGCAGGAGAAGTGGCCAGACGGGTGGGCTCTCTCAGCTGCTGCCGGGTGAGCATAACTCTCTAAAAAGCCGGCTTGCCTCTTCTTCGCACCCCCGAGGGGGAATCGCCGAGAAAGGGGCCAGGAAGGTGGCGGTGCTTGGCTGCACGCACGTTTGCAAGCTGCATGAAGTTGAGTCGGCTGTTTTCTAGAAAGGGGGGACAGAGGACAACGGCCATAGCTCCTTCACACCTTTTTCCATCCGACCTTTTCCTTTCCTGGGTGTGTATGTGCCTCCTAAGTGCCTTTGGCTTGAAAAATGGAAGCAGGCGAGATCTCCACCGGCTTCTTTCAAGTGATTTTGGTCATTAAGATAGGCCACGATCACCTTTTCTTGCTCATTTCCTCTGCCTTAAAGAGCGACGTGGATGTGTACGTGTGTGTGGACTCACGCATGAATCCAGTTACTTGAGCTCGGCAGTAACAGCGCTCAGAGTGCACAACTTTCCAGAAAAAGCCCCCCCTCCTTCTTGCTCTTCTCTGGACCTGCATCGCCAGATGGCCGGCTCAACTTCAGGCGGCTTGCAAACGTGCCTGCAGCCAAGCGCCGCCACCTTCCTGGCCCCTTTCTCGGCGATTCCCCCTCGGGGGTGGGAAGAAGAGGCAAGCCGGCTTCTTAGAGAGTTAGCCTCACCTGGCAGCGGCTGAGAGAGCCCGTCCATCTGGCTACCTCTCCTGCAATGGAATGGGAAGCTGCCTGAAGTTGAGCCGGCCATCTGGCGGTGCAGGTCCACGGAAGAGCAAGAAGGAGGGGGGGTGTTTTCTGGAAAGGGGGGGGGGGACGACAACAATTGCTCCTTCAGTGCTTCCATCCCGCTGCCCCTTCCCCTAGCCATGTTGGACTTGCTTGCCCCCAACCACACTATGTTACGCTGTTTGTTTTCACTTAGCTGCCACGCGAACTCTTCAAAGTCCAACATGGCTAGGGGAAGGAGCAGTGGGAGGGGCAGCTGGCCGCCCAGCAGCAAATGCTGCCTTGCTCCCTTGAGCGCCCGAGCCAGCCAGTCACTCTTGACATTCCCCCTGCCACTGCAACTTCCCTTCTGGGGCAGCAGAGCTGTGCAGAAGGAATGCTGGAGAGAGAAGAGCAAGGATTAGGAATCCTTGTGCGCATCGCCGCCACCTCTTCTTTACTCCCCCCTCCCTCTGCCTAATTTGGATTGAGTCTGAAGTGGTTTGTGGAGGGGGGAGGGAGAAGCGAGGCCCCAGAATAGCAGCAGCAGCAGCAATAGCTGCAGACGGAAGGGCTGCTCAGGTACACGGGGAGGCAGGGAGGGAGGCAGACGCGACCAGTCGGCTCCTCCTCCTCCTGCCAGCCTCACTCTGGGCAGCGTCCAGCATGGCAAATTTAAGGGATTTTCAGGGCTTAATTTGCAAACTAGGGTACATGGTGTGGTACTGTGAGTGTGGTGAGGACACGGTCGAGCTCGGCTCAAGCTGCTCTGAGATTGCAAGCCACCGTGCCGATACTTGGGATGTTGCTTTTTTCACTGGCCCTGCAGGGCAAGCCAGCTTGCGGTCCCCAAGAGGGGCGGGCTGCATGGGCAGAGCGGAGCATTTCTGTAAGGGCGGCATGCCAGCAGCAGTCCTGCTGGCTGGCATGGCTGGCTGGACAGATGCTGCCTGGAGTGTGAAGGTGCCAGGAGGAGGAGCTTCCGGGTTGCTCGGAGGGTGGTTTTAAGCGTTCTGAAGGCTTCAGGGAAGCCTCCGGACATTCCCTGAAGCCTCCAGAGGGCCTCCAGGGGCCGGGGGAGACTCTTTTCGCCCTCCCCAGGCTCCAAAGCCTCTGGAGCCTGGGGAGGGCGAAAAAAGCATGCAAAAATGGGCGCGTTGTACGCGCATGCGCACTTGGGGATCGCGCGTTGCATTATGGGTGCGGCACACCCGCACACGACCCCCCCGCGCTCCCCCCACTTGTGGCACGCGAGCCAAAAAAGGTTCGCCATCGCTGGTATAGGTGGTACCTGGCTCAACAGTAATAATTGTGAAAGGGATCTTGGAGTCCTAGTGGACAACCATTTAAATATGAGCCAGCAGTGTGCAGCAGCTGCCAAAGAAGCCAACACAGTTCTAGGCTGCATCAACAGAGGGATAGAATCAAGATCACGTGAAGTGTTAATATCACTTTATAATGTTTTGGTAAGGCGACACTTGGAATACTGCATTCAGTTTTGGTCACCATGATGTAGAAAAGATGTGGAGACTCTAAAAAGAGTGCAGAGAAGAGCAACAAAGATGATTAGGGGACTGGAGACTAAAACATATGAAGAACGGTTGCAGGAACTGGGTATGTCTAGTTTAATGAAAAGAAGGACTAGGGGAGACATGATAGCAGTATTCCAATATCTCAGGGGTTGCCACAAAGAAGAGGGAGTCAAACTATTTTCCAAGGCACCTGAGGGTAGAACAAGAAGCAATGGGTGGAAACTAATCAAGGAGAGAAGCAACTTAGAATTTAGGAGAAACTTCCTGACAGTTAGAACAATTAATCAGTGGAACAGCTTGCCTCCAGAAGTTGTGAATGCCCCAACACTGGAAGTCTTTAAGAAGATGTTGAATAGCCATTTGTCTGAAACGGTATAGTGTTTCCTGCCTAGGCAGGAGATTGGACTAGAAGACCTCCAAGGTCCCTTCCAACTCTGCTATTGTATTATATTGTAATAATCTGAAGAACAGTGGTGGGACTAATCTCCGGGCGGGATGAGTCTACCTATTGAGATAAGGTAGACCAGCTGCTATCGTGGTGTCGAAATAATAATTTAGTCCTCAACACCAATAAGACCAAGGAGCTTATAGTGGACTAGAGAAGATCAGACACCCAGTCCTTACTTATCAATGGAGACCGAGTGGAGCAAGTGGCCAGTTTTAAGTTTCTAGGTGTTATCATAAAAGAGGACCTGACCTGGGCCACTCACATTGCAGCGCTGGTCAAAAGGGCCCAGCAGAGATTATACTACCTGAGACTTCTCAGGAAACAACAATTGAATGAAACACTGTTGGTCACCTTCTACTGCTGCACCATAGAGAGTTTTTAATTTACTGCACCTGTGTCTGGTTTGCCAATTGCACAGTGGCAGACAGGACAGCGCTCCAGAGGGTCAACGTCATTGCCCAGAGGATCATTGGTTGCCCTCTCCCCTCTTTGGAAGAGCTTTATAGCTCCTGCTGCCTTAAGAAAGTTCAAAACATTCTCAAAGATCCATCTCATCCTGGGCTCCCTTTTTTTGAACTATAATCATCTGGCAGACAGTGCAGGATAATAAAAACAAGGACAAATAGGCTGAAAAACAGCTTCTATCCCAGGGCAGTAACCATATTGAATTCTACGGTATAGTTCAATATTAATGCAATATCAGGGGTTTTCAATTTCAATTATATAGCATGTGAAGGATGTGTGTTTTTGTTTTTATTTTTATAGTTACAATGTACACTGAAGACGGCATTTAATTTTGTTGTACGAAGTGCAATGACAATAAACTAAACTAAACTAAACTCCTGTCCCATAAACATTACCAGCCAGAATTTCCAGAGTGTTGTATCCCAAAATTCTGTCCCACAAAAACAGCAGTTGATCGGTAGCCAAGTATCCAGAAAATGCTCGGACCATCCATTTAAATGATATTCTTAGCCTGAAAAATAGTGAAAAACACAGAATTTTTTCTTTACTTAAGAGACCCATTACTTCTGTAGCTTTGCTCTTCAGCTTGCATACTTTTATATAGATTTCTCCACCCTACATTGCAACTTTTACTTCTCTCCTAATTGTTATAAAAAGCTCTTTCTTCGAACGCGAGAGTTAACTTGATGTATTTGAGTCTGGCTGGATTCAAGATGTACTTCCTCCCAGCTTCTTAAAACTGACTGGATTATCTCAAACTAAAGAATTCTAAACAAAAAAACATCGCTTCCAAAGGTAGAATACATGCTAGAAATAAGAGTAAACGTATCTGTGGGTATTTGGAACATCACAGAACAAAGAATCAGAGGATTGGAAGGGACCTTGGAGATCTTCTAGATCAACCGCCAGATCAAGCATGAAACCCTATACCAGGGGTGTCAAACTCAATTTCATTGAGGGCCGTTTCAGAGTTGTGTTTGACCTGGGGGGGGGGAACAGTTTGACATCACTCGTGTCAGGGGCGCATGTGGTGGACAAGTCCTAAGGCAGGACTTCCCTCAGACCATCCCTCCCTCTCATTATAATCTCCTTCCTTCCTTCCTTCTTGCCTCTTTTTCCTTCTTCCCTTTTCTTTTTCCTCCCCTTCATTCTCCTTTCTTCTTCCTTCCCCCCTTTCCTTATTTCTCCTTCCTTGCTCTCTTCCCATCTTTTTCTTTGTCTTTCCTCTTTCTCTTTCTCCTTTCCTGTCCTTTCTTGGATGCTCAAATGCAAAGCATTTCTTCTTTTCTTTTGCTTTTAGTTTCTTTTGCTTTTAGTTTCTTTAGTTTCCCTCTGCCAGCAAAAACAGAACTCGGGCAATACGCACCCCCCCACCCAAGCCCCATTTTCAGCCGCGACAGCCTCCTGCAACCCTCTGTCAACTAAAACGGAACTTGGGGGACTGCACGCGCCCCTCCCGAGCTCTGTTTTTGCTGGCAGAGGCACCATGGTCCTTTTCTGTTTCCAGGCCATCCTGCAGGCCAGATATAAGCACTCCATGGGCTGGATCTGTGCCCCGGGCCTTGAATTTGACACCCCTGCCCTATACCATTCCTCTCAAATCGTTGCCCAAACTCTTCTGTAAAACCTTCATTGTTGAAGCACTCACAACTTCTGCAGCTAACTCGTTCTACAAATTAATTGTTCTCACTGTCAAAAAATTTCTCTTTAGTTCTAGGTTGGATCTCTCTTTAATGATCTTCCACCCATTGCCTTTTGTATTTAAAGGTAAAGGTTCCCCTCGCACATATGTGCTAGTCATTCAGACTCTAGGGAGCAGTGCTCATCTCCGTTTCAAAGCCGAAGGGCCAGTGCTGTCCGAAGACGTCTCCATGGTCATGTGGCTGCCATGACTCAATGCCAAAGGCACACAGAATGCTGTTACCTTCCCACCAAAGGTGGTTCCTATTTCTACTTGTGTTTTTACATGCTTTTGAACTGCTAGGTTGGCAGAAGCTGGGACAAGTAACGGGAGCTCACTCCGTCACGTGGCATTAGGGATTCGAAACGCCGAACTTTCTGATCGACAAGCTCAGCGTCTTAGCCACTGAGCCACTGCATCCCATTTCTTGTATTTAGATAAACCTTATCTTTGGACAGATGCCTTAAAACAGAAATCTTCAGCTTTTTCAGAATGTCCTACCTGGCATTCAAAGATGCATTTTAAGCCCCCTCCTTTTTTTTAGCAACATGTCCCATACCTTTTTCTTGCAACTTATCCTTAGACAGGGATTTTGGTCTATCAGCTTAAAGATGTTAAAGACACAAAAGCTGTATTGTTTTTGAACAGGATAACTCTGCTTACACATCACCTTCAGAAGTTTAGACATTTTGTGTTGAATAATCCAGTATTGGGACCAGTAAAATCATCACTTGGAAAAAGAGGGTATGCTTGACAGAGACTACAATTTTTTAAAAAAAATTAAATCAAAGGTTATGATTTTTATGCTCCAGAAAGGTGCTCCTAAGGGGGCAAAATGTACACTTTTGGGGTGTTAGCTAAATTTTTAAAAAAGGAAATGATATCGTTGTATGGCCTGGCATGGTGAAGTTGGCTAACGTGTCTTACAAAATAGAATTCAGGTCTGTTAAAATATTCATGACTGGGAGAGACATGAGAATAAGGTCAGCCAATGAATAGGCATAGCAACTAATTCAGCCAATGGGAGCGTAAATAGACCTGAGTCTGTGCAGAGAATTTAAACAGAAACTTAAGAAAGCAGTCTGCTGCTCTGAGAACTAAACTAGCAGTCTTTCTGGGCTTGTCTGCTGAAATGACACTAGTTGCTTGTTTGCCTGTAACTCTTGTGTTTACTTGGAAGAACCACCTGTTGGTGTTGTACATTTATTCATCTGTTCTTATGTATATAAAGAAGTTAATGAATCCAGTTGAATCAGTTATCTGTGTGTGCTTTCTGGATTTGAATTTATGCAACAAACTCTGACAAGGTCATCTCCTGCACTGGTGCAAATAGACAAGGATCTTTTTGAAGACTAAAAGAAGGAAAAGAAGTCAAGCCAAATCTATGTGCCTCAAATTAATGCATTTATGTTTCACTTTGAAGGACAATACTTACGGCTGCGCTCCGATTTCTCGAAGATGATAGAACAGCTGTGGGAGGTGGCTTTGAAGGAGATTCTCAAACAGCAGACATAGTGATACAATCCCCTTTTAAATAAGGAAGGATTAAAAGAAAAACAGACATCCCCATATTACATCTCTTATGCTGGTTTTAAAACACTAGAAATATTCAATATAGATAACAGCTTGTTACATTTTTAAAGCAGCGATAAGCAAAGATTGCATTTGCATGTTGCAAGAACTCATTTACAAGTCTGTGACAATAGCAGTTTTGGTATTATTTTCTATTATTTGCAAATAATTCCCTCAACACTGTCAAACTATTTACAAAGTCTACATTACTATTATTATTAATCTTCTCATTGTTCCTATCACCCATCCCCTCCCACTTATGACTGTAACTTTGTTGCTTGTATCCTTACGATTTATACTGTTTCCTAGTATGATTTGATTGCTTATTTGTACCCTATGACTATGATTAAGTGTTGTACCTTATGATTCTTGATGAATGTATCTTGTCTTTTATGTATACTGAAAGCATCTGCACCAAAGACAAATTCCTTGTGTGTCCAATCACACTTGGCAAATAAAGAATTCAATTCAGTTCAGTTCAGTTCTGTTCTATTCTGTTCTATTCTATTCTAGTAGTTTTGCTGGAATGCTTAAAACTGTTCTTGCAGAATTTGCTTTAAGTACAGGTATAGTAGCCTCAACAACATTCATTCAGTGACTGTCTGAAGTTACCAGAGCACTGAAAAGGGTGATTCTGAACCAGTTTTCGCACTTAACAACCAAGGCAGCATCCCAAAATTTCAGGAGAATTTGGGAAGAGGTGGATTTTTCTGAAAAGCCACAGGATTCATTTAACAATAGCAATCAGTGGTGGTAATTATTTTTGAGGTGCAGAAGGCGATGAGCGTGGTCACCTCATGGCTGCTGCTGTGTTGCACATCGCTGGGGCTGCTGCTCTTTTTGCAGCAGCCATTAGCGTGACCGAAGGGGTGCAGTGGCTAGGGTTGTGGGAGCAGCCGTTAGGTAAGGGCATGTGGGGCGCATGGGGCATGTTTCCCCCTCCCTTTCCCCCCCACCGGCCTCGCCTCAACTCATGCTGTTTGTGTGGCAAGCAACCAGAGGAAATGGCGGGCACCGGCTGCGCATGAGTTTAATATTTTCGGGGAGGGCTTATTTTCAGGGGAGGGCTTATTATAGCGCATATGTTCAAAAGCTCAATTACAACTGTGTGAAAAAATCCTGCACGCATTCAGTTTTAAGCTGTATTTACATGTTTAATCAACTTTACACTCATAGAAACCATGCAAAATTAGTACGTTGATGAAAATTTCTGTAGTTGGATTGAGATGCATAATTTTTATTAATATAACCAAAGTCTTTTTAAGGTTTTGAGTGAGTTTATGTGCTAAAACAAACACAACTTGAATTTTTGAGAATGTTAGGATCAAAACTAGTCGAGCAGCAGCGAGCTTTGGCTGACCAATCAAAATGCACAGAGGCTAAATCTATGAGCCAATCAATGCTGTCATACTCTCTGACTATAAATAGGCATGAAAAGCATTGAGAAATTTAATTTAGCTCTGGCTGTGGGCAAGGATGACTGCTTTAACCAGTACTGAGCAGCGGCATCGCATCATTGTGCTTCATGAAGAGGGTTGTTCCTGTACAGAAATAGCCAAGAGAGTGAAATGCCATCGCACCACAGTGAGCAGAGTGGTTGAAAAATACCAAATAACTGGTTCAGTTGACGACTGGCTCCGCTCTGGAAGACCAAGAAAGTCGACAAAACTTGGCAAGATCAGGCTCTGCAACGCATTTCGATGGCTGACAGGAAGCTCATCTCACCTCAGATTGCAAGAATTTGGGGTGAAACATGTGATGTAAAAGTGTGCATAAGCACAGTGCGTCGCAGATTGCTTGCCAGAGGGCTCAAAGGCTGCAGGGCTCAAAGTAAACCTTTGCTCACAGACGCTCACCGCTCTCATTGACGTGCGTGGGCCAAGAGGTATGCCAAATGGACCAACAAACAGTGGGCCAAGGTCATCTTCATTGACGAGAGCAATTTCTACTTGACTGGGAATCAGTGCAATAAGTATGTCAGAAGATTTCCAGCTAAAGAATTTAGGCCGTACTGCCTGAATCTATCTGTGAAGCATCCATTGCACGTGATGATCTGGGGCTGTATCGCTGCTGCTGGTATTGGTCGGGTGCAGGGAATCATGAGTTCCAAGCAGTATGTTGAAGTCCTGAAAAAGACCATGCTTCCTTCAGCTAAGCAACTTGTAGGGAAGGATTTTTACTTCCAGGATGACAACGCTCCTTGTCATCGAGCCAAGTCCGCCCAGCAGTGGATGAAGAAGCATGGTGTTCGACTCCTGGATTGGCCAGCTCAGAGATTTGAATCCAATTGAGAACTTGTGGACCAAGATTGGTTACGAAATAAGCAAGAAGCATCTGAAGACCAAGCAGGAGCTGATTGAATCCATTACTGCAGCCTTTGTCACCAAAGATCATGTGCAAAGTCTATGCTAAAGCGATGCCGCCATTTGTTGTATTTAAGTACAATGACAATAAAGATTATACATATAAGCAATAAGGGCTGGCCAATTTCATATTAGTAACCATGTCTGGTTACCTAAAAGGTCATTTTCAGGGCCACAAACAATAAAAATGTTAACAAAACATTAGCATCGGCCTTAGTAATTGCAACACGTATGCCACTGGGCATGCATCAGTGTTCTGACCCCCCTTCTCGTATACCAAAGCACTCCGAAACAAGGTCTCTGCAAGATGTTTTATTTACATACAGTTTAAACCTTGGCAGCAATCCAGGTACAGATAACACCTTGGCAGCAATCCAGCCTGCCGAGGTCCAGATAACACCTTGGCAGCAATCCAGCCTGCCGAGGTATGACACAGATTTGAGAGCGTCTCCAACTCTAATAATAAGTTGATTCCTGCAAAAAAACTTTCAGAAAGTCCCTCCTTAAATAGCCTTCAGAGGAGCCTGATTACGATCACCTGAGTCCAATCATCTCTTGTAAATGCGTAGCTGTTCTCTACGTCTATCAGCTTTCCATTGCCGGGCATCCAGAAACCACACCCTTGTCTCCTCCCCACTGCTCCAAGGCATGACGTCAGGAGCAAACTCCCTCCTGGTGGCCAACCAGCCTCTCTGATCCCTGCTCAGAGTCGGAACCCTGTCCAGGGTCCTCCACATCCTCCAGAGCCGACTCATAGGGACCCTTGCTATCGGAGTCCGGTGGCAGCTCCAACGGCTCCTGCTGGGCCACAACGCTATCCATCACCGCAGGGCCCTTCGCCCGGGTCTGACGCTCGGGATGTGGCCTCAAGGGATATTGTGCATGATAGGCTCGCACCAGAGCAGGGGCATGCACAGCTGTCGCATCGGTCCAGGTCCCCCCGTCCGAACCCCTCGTCCGTCCAGTCTACCAAATACTGGAACCATCCCTTGAGCCATCTCGAGTCACGGATCCGGGTCACTTCGTGTGGTGGCCGCGTGTCCACCTCACGCGATGATGGCTGGGGGGAAGAGGGTTGGCGGAGAGGACAAGCCGACCGCTCCGGGATCAGGAGCGAGCGATGGAACACCCGGTGCACTCGCATTGAGGGTGGGAGGGTTAGGCGATAGGCCACCGGGTTGATGATGGCCTCCACGAGGAACGGCTCAAGATACCGGTGGTCCAACTTCTTAGTTGGCCGGTGGGATGGAAGATGCCGCATGGACAGCCACACGCAATCTCCCACAGCCAACTCCACCACTGCATGTTGAGACTTATCTGTTACCCTTTTGTAGTCCTCCTTTGCCTGATTCAGATAGTGGTGCACCACTTGGTGGACTGCCTGGAGCTCAGAGAGGAAGTCCTGCGCTGGGGGACCGGAGAGTCCACTGGGGTGAGAGGGGAAAAGCGAGGGTGGTACCCGACGTTCTCCATGAAGGGCGTCGTCCGTGTGGAGGTATGCTACGAGTTGTTAAAAGCGAACTCCGCCACGGCTAGGTGCTCCGCCCAGTTGTTCTACTGCTGGTTCACAAAGCAGCGAAGGTACTGTTCCAGAATCCCAATCACCTTCTCTGTCCCCCCATCGGTTTCGGGACGGTGCGCCGAGGACAAACAAACCTGGACATCTAAAGCCGCCATCAGCCCTTTCCAGAACTGGGCCGTGAATTGTGTCCCACGATCTGATACAACCCGGTCAGATAGGCCGTGCAGCCGGAACACGTGCTGGATGAACATGTGGGCAGTGGCGCGGGCTGTCAGCAATCTCCGACAGGGGATGAAATGCGCCATCTTGGTGAGCATGTCCACCACTATAAGGACCATGGTAAAACCTGAAGACAGAGGCAGTTCCATCAAGAAGTCCATGGACACGGCCCCCCAGGGTCTGTCCGGGGTCGGCAATGGCTGCGACAAGCCTGGAGGAGCTCCCGTTGCTGACTTGGCCTGTCAACACTGCACACACGACGTGACGTACATCTGCACATTGTGTCGCAAGCGGGGCCACCAGAAAGTACGGGAGACCAGGTGCAATGTCTTGAAAAGGCCCAAATGTCCCGCTGCTGGAGTGTCATGACACTGGGAGAGAACCAGTCCACGGCGGGGCCTTGCGGGCACATAGAGCTGGTCCCAATACCTCAAAAGGTCATCGTCCAAAGGTTCACGGGGAAGCTGGCCCTCTGCCCTCTGTTGTTCCACCCACTCGTCGTCCTGCTGCGCATCCCGTATCAGAGACCATAAGTCCACGGGTTCATGAACTGCAGCAAAGGAGTTGACAGGTACAACAGTCTGGGGTGGAAATGAGTCTGCAGGGTCAGAGTACTTTGTAGCAAACGACGCATCCATAAAGTTCATGGTAGCCGAATCGACCAAGACATGGGTCGGAATTCCCTGCGGACTACCCAACAAGAGGATATGTGCTGCTAAGTTCATGTGCCTTGGCGGCCCGTCCACCTCTGTTTCGGCCTGCGCCCGACCTAAAATCTCCCTCAGATCGGGCTCCGCCCGTTTCTTGACCTGTTGTTCCAGAATTGAGGGGGAGGCCGCAGGCCGCGCAGCCCCCCTACCCTTCTTGGGGCAAGCCAAAGCCAGGTGTCCAGAATCCCCACAGTAGAAACACAACCCCCTGCATGCCGTCTGTCCATCTCCGTGGGCGACAAACGGGGTTTGGTGGCACCCAACTCCATGGGATCCTCCCGTGCAACTGTAGTCTCCTGAGGGACCAGCACCCTAGTGGTCTCCTGAGAAGCGCAGCGAGGCCTCCGGCTCTGCAGCCGGGCATCTATCCGGAGGCACAAGTGGACCAACGCGTCGAACGTCGGAGGCTTGTCCACCCTCACCAGCTCATCCTGCAAGTCATCTGACAGCCCGTCCTGAAAAGTGTTCATGAGGGCTGGCTCAAGGTGACTAAGCAGCCAGAATTCGCTGACATAATCCTGCAAGGAGCCACGGCCCTGCTGCAGCGACTTGAGTAGTCTAGTGGCTGTTTCCCCCTTAATGGGATCATCATACATCAGCCTGAGATGGTTACAAAAGCCCTGGAAATCATCCAGCAAAGGGCTAGGCTGAGATAGCAACGGAGTAGCCCAACGAGCTGCTGTGCCTGAGAGCAAGCTGATAATAAATCCCACCTTCGTCCGGTCGGTGGGAAAGTCCTCCGTTCTCAAGCTGATTAACAGCTGACATTGTCCCAAGAACGCTGCACACATAGCTTGTTTGCCATCAAACTTGTCTGGTGTAGCCACTGGGCATTTCCTCCTTGGCTGGGGGTGGAGGGGGGCAGGGTTAGCAGGTCCCAAAAGCTGAGAGACCTGACCAGCCAGCAAAACAATCTGTTGAGCCAACTGGGCATTCTCAGCCTGTAGTTGCTCCATTGCAGCTTAATGGAGCTTCGTTTGGGACAGGAATCAATCTGTTCTGACCTCCCTTCTCGTATACCAAAGCACTCCGAAACAAGGTCTCTGCAAGATGTTTTATTTACATACAGTTTAAACCTTGGCAGCAATCCAGCCTGCCGAGGTCCAGATAACACCTTGGCAGCAATCCAGCCTGCCGAGGTATGACACAGATTTGAGAGCGTCTCCAACTCTAATAATAAGTTGATTCCTGCAAAACAACTTTCGGAAAGTCCCTCTTTAAATAGCCTTCAGAGGAGCCTGATTAGGATCACCTGAGTCCAATCATCTCTTGTAAATGCGTAGCTGTTCTCTACGCCTATCAGCTCTCCATTGCCGGGCATCCAGAAACCACACCCTTGTCTCCTCCCCACTGCTCCAAGGAATGACGTCAGGAGCACACTCCCTTTGGCTTTCACCACTGCTCCATGCCTCAGGCACCGCCTGGTGGCCAACCAGCCTCTCTGATCCCTGCTCGGAGTCGGAACCCTGTCCAGGATCCTCCACATCCTCCAGAGCCGACTCATAGGGATCCTCGCTATTGGAGTCTGGTGGCAGCTCCAACGGCTCCTGCTGGGCCACAACACATCAGTTAATCTGTGTTTCATTGTCATTGTAAGTATGCATTATAAGCATGCAAGAAAATTCACAATCCCCATCCAAACAGCACCAAATTGCAAAAAGCTTATGCTTTTCACTTAAAAACCACTAGTATATAACAATATTTGGATAGCAGTTAGCATAAAATATCATAAAATCAATGGCCTATCCAAAAAATGTCATAAACGGTAAACCGTAAAGCATGCAGGACTTTTTCACACAGTTGTAGGCTTATTATCTGGGGAGGTCTTATTTTCGGGGAAACATGATAAATTTTAACTGTAGTCTTTAAGTCGCGGATTACCCATATTGCTTTATGTGAGATGCCAAAATTAAAACTCCAGGCTACCCTTGGGGAGACGGGGTTTCCTGCATTCCTTCCCAAGCCACTTGGTTGGCAAGAGGCAAGGGAGCTAGGAGAAGAAAGCACGGAGGATTAAATGAAGATTCTCCATGAGGGAATTTTGGGTGGGTTAACAGCTTCAGTTGGCCTGGATGGGCCACGGATGGCCAAGGACGTTTCCATTAAGCGATTTCTATTTTTTTTAAAAAAATTATGGGGTGTTATTCAGAGCATTGAAATTATGCATTACAAGCCAATCAGAGATGGTAGTCAGCCGGTTCTGACCGGTTCTGAAGAACCAGCAGCAGAAATTTTGAGTAGTTCGGAGAACCGGCAAATACCACCTGGCTGGCCCCGCCCCTGATCTATTTGCTGCCTCCCGAATCCCAGCTGATCGGCTGGGTCTTCTTTTGTTGCCCTGCACAGGAGAACGGAGCTGGAAAGCATATTAGTGGGGTAGGAAGGGAATGGGGATTTTGCAGTAACCTTCCCCTGCCACGCCCACCAAGCCACGCCCACCAAGCCACGCCCACCAAGCCATGCCCAAGCCACGCCCACCAAGCCACACCCACCAAGCCACACCCACCAAGCCACACCGATAGAACCTGTAGTAAAAAAATTTGAAACCCACCACTGAAGCCAACTTACAGAGGAGTGAGAAGAAATGGAGTGAAGTCTGAAGAAGTAACGCACGTATATTTCACGAAATATCTGATACAGCTTGGAGGGCTCATTGTACAGAAAACAAAGAGGAGCAACTGAAAATGTAAAAAAGAAACACTTGTTAGCAATGGAAAAATAATAACCTGTGCTGTATAATAATTTTAAACATTCAGGAAGATGAATTTCAATCGTGATAGCACGTAGACCTAAATGCTTTTACAGTGCTTTTACAGCCTTCTCTAAGCAATTTACAGAGTCAGTATAGTGTTGTGGCCCACCAGTGGAGCTGGCAGCAGATTCGGACAATGAGGTTGGGGAGGAACATGGGCCAGTCCTGGAGTCTGGGGAAGGCTCTAATGAGGGCTTTGTATCAGACACAGAGAGGGGGCCAGAGCCGTATGCCAGTTATCAGCTGCCTTCAGAGTCAGACATCAGTGAGGCAGATGAACAGCTGGAGCCTGTTCCCAGTGTGCGCATGCACAGAGTTGCCACATGAAGGGAACAGCTAAGGAACAAGGGTCGACTTGGGAGTAAGGCCACAGGTGGACGGTGAATGGCCCCTCCCATAAAGAATAAAAGAGGAGCGAAAGGGGAGGGGTGTTTGCAGGAGACAATTAATTCACTTAATTGGTTCGTGACTCTCCGATACTCCTCGCCAAGTTCTGCAGATATCAGCCTGTCTGTGGTCTGTGCCTGTAAATCCTCCTTTGAAAGACTTTGCTGGATGTGAAAGAGCATGCATTCTTCCCAAGTATTGTGGCGTCTGAAAGATATCAGCCTGGCCACTCTCCAAGTTTCCTAAAGGTTGGTAATTGTGAACTATCTTGAAAGACTGTGGGAGATTAAAGACTTTGCTGGAGAGGAATTCACTGTAAATTAAATAAAAGGGGTTTATTGGAACGAGGACTCGGCTTTGTGCTGCTGGGGAAGCCTAGGTCAGAACATATATTGCCCTCAACAATCTGGATCCTCATTTTACCCACCTCAGAAGGTTGAAAAGCAGAGTCAACCTTGAGCCAGTGGAATTCGAACTGCCAAATTGCTGGCAGCCAGCAGTCAGTGGAAGTACTGCTGACTGCAGTATTGCATTCTAACCACTGCGCGGCTCAGAGATGCTGAAATAAACTATAGTTGTGGAATAATAATGTCTCTTTTCCCTTAATATTCATTCAGATGCTGCTTACCGACACTGGGAAGAATTAAATAGCACCACATATAAACCATTGTGTATTACCAGTGACCAATGTCAAAGAATTGCCAGAAAGCCATAATTTAGGTGAATGAAGATCACCACATCGGTTGTGTAGATCTCACTATTTTCAGAAGCAGCTGTGTTGTTTTTGTGCGCTGGCAACTACTAAAAAAGTGGAAAGTGCATAAACGCTGCTAAGAATAGCACCTCCATGCAAATTCTGTCTTTTTTTTTTCCAAGCTCAGAAAAAGTGATCCATCTGAGTTTAGAATTTTAGAATCCAATCATTCTTTCATACATAAGGCTACTCCTCTTTTTTATTTTTGCTGTGCTGATGTAAAATATAGTTTCCCAATTTTGGGGCATTCTAAAAGTTTACAGTGTTGTTTCTTGATGTGCGTTTCTTCCAGGCAAATTATTTCTGTGCCAATTTCGGTAACTGTGTAAAAAAAAAAATATCTTCCTTCAGAAGGAGAATTTAATCCATTTATATTCAGTGAAAGGATCCCATTTCTTTTCTCCAATTTGCTCAGTTATATTTGGGGGTTGGTTTCCTAGTGATTCTTCTCTGTCTCTGTTCTTAGTCCCTCTTCTTCTTGGTCAGTGTTTTCTTTCTCTTTGTCTTCCTCTTCATTTTGTATCCCTGTACCTTCTGTTGTTATTTTCTCCCTGTTTTCTTTCCGGTTCCTTATCTTCTTGTGCACCTTGTTTCTCCCTTTAAAAATGCTTGCATGTCTCTCATAGAAATCCGCTGCGTTAAAAGGTAGAATCCAGTCGATATCTTCTAGAGTTCCAGTTAATTAGGATTCCCTCCGGAACCAGCCATCTAAAATTTATTCCTTTTTCATTAAGCTTTGTTGTCAAACATTGATATTGTCTTCTTAGATCTCTTTATCTTCCAGGGGATCTGTTTCAACACCATGATTTCCTTTTTTTTCTGTATTGTAGCCGTTCTTCGTTCACTTCCCTTCAATATTTCATCCTTTATTGTTCTCCTGACAAATCTAAGGTTCTCCAGGTTATTAAGTTGCAAGAGATCATATAGAGGGGGATCTGTTTTAACAACTGTAACAATTCACAGCCTCTACACAACCATCAATTGGACAGTTTAACACCAGGGGGCTCATATTCTGAATAGTAACAGGGAGGGTCAGACTCCACCCTGCAAGGGATTATGAGGTTGTTCAGAGAAGATGATTCTGAAACCATCAAGGTACTAAATAAACACCAACTTTCTATGGAGTTGACCTAGTTTAGTCACTGCCCATACAAGTGTCATGCAGTTTTTAATTTTAGTGAAAGCAACTTACCATACATTGAAAAGCCATGGAAAGGAATGACACCTAAAGAGAGAGAGAGAAAAAATATTCCACTTACTGTCCAAAGCATATAGGTTTTTAAAAATAGGAAACTTAAAAAAAATATATGGAGATTCTCAGTCATTCAGCTCATGGTTGTCCCAAAGATATGTTTTTTTCAAGAGGCAACTGGACTTTCTGGTTTATTTAAAAAAGACGTTTCACTTCTCATTCAAGAAGCTTCAGAAGACCTGAAGAAACTTCTTGGATGAGAAGCAAAACGTCTTCAAAAAAAACCCCCAGAGAGTCCAGTTGCCTCTTGAAAAAAAGCACTTTTGGGAAACTTGAAAACAAAAATTCCATAATTTTGAGCAAAACACCTCACTCACAGCATAAAATTCTGCCGCGGTAAGAGTTAGAATCAGGTTTAGATGCCATCTTCGAATAGAATGAATGAGGTGGAAAGGACCTTGGAGGTCTTTTAGTCCAGCCTCCTGCTCAAGCAGGAGAATAATTTGTTCTTTGTGGCAGCCCCTCAAATACTGGAATACTGCTATCATGTCACCCCTAATCCTTCTTTTTTTTAGACTAGCCAAACCCAAATCCTGCAGCCGTTCTTCATATGTTTTAGTCTCCAGGTCTTTATCTTAGTCACTCTTCTCTGAACTTTTTCCAAAGTCTCAACATATTTTTTGTAGTATGGTGACCCAAATCGGTTGCAGTATTCCAAGTGTGGTCTTACTAGGGTTTTACAAGACTTGTGATCTTCAACTCCCAGAAATCCCCAGCTAGCCATGCTACCTAGCCGTGTTCTTATTAGTAACCATTGCTGCCATTTTGTAGCTGAGAAATCCATAAACAGGGTTACGTTTCTTACCTGTGACCCTTTGGCTACGCATGATGGGATAACGTTGGGGCATTTATTGTGAATTATGTGGGTAGCAAGGTATCACTTTCTCTGGATGGATTACAGGGGATTCACTGCACGCAGCCTAAAGAATCTGAACACATTCGAGAACGTGTGCATTTGATCCTTGTTCTTCCTTGGCTAATTAAAGCAGCCACAAACTGCCTTATGACAAAATACTTTGTCAACAGGCTGAAGGGAGCATCATGTGCTGCTCTAGAGGAAGATCTATTTCTAGTCAACCTTTAGGAGGCTGAAGTGTAGTGAGATCTTTCTTTCTTAAGATCCCCACCATAACCAGTGTCAAGTTTGCTATTTCTCAGCAAATTACTTCGACATGCAGTCATCCTAGGCACCAGGAATTTTTGGATGAAAGGGATTATCTAGATCTATTTCAGCTTGGCTTGAAGCCTTGTTTAGAACAGCTTACATAATAATGATAATAATTTTTTTTTAAAGGCCGTTGCTCCTTTGTGACCTACAAGAAAAGACTGATGGGGAAGAAAAATCAAATAAATCCAGTAGCACCGGTTCCTTAATCCTCTGTGCCTACATCTCGGTGGCTGGGGAAAAAAAAACTTGGAATGCTTGAAAGCAAAAAAAAAAAAAAAAAGGGGGGGGGGGGTCTGCCAATTTTTTGAACAGTTGTTCTTTCTTTTCACCCAAAGGACGAAACGCCATTCAAAAGAATCCATTCTTAAAACTGGGTTTAGTTCCCCCTGTTCCCACTAGAGGGGGCAACAGTATAACATCTTTACCGTTTGGTGGATAAAACACAGCATATTGTTCCATTCCAAGCTTCCCTATACATAGGGGAGGGGGGGGGAACAGAAATAAAACAACAAGAATCAAATCAGCAGCAAGAGAACGCAAAGTTTTCCATCTGAAAAATGTAGACCCGTCACAATAACAAGAGGGACAAACAAGAGCAGGGCTCTTGACATCCCGGGCCGTGGGCCAAATGTGTCACGTGCTGGCCACACCCATGCCCGAAGGGGGGAAAAGTCCCTATACGTCATGTGACACTGCTGTGACAATATGAGTTTGACACCCCTGAACTAGAATGAAATTCAGAGGACAGGAAAATAATAACAAACATAACAATCCACCTAGAGCTGTAAATCACTGGCAGTCCTCAATGTATGACCACAATTGAGCCCAAAATTTATGTGTTAAGTGAGAAATTTGTTAAGTGAGTTTGGCCCCGTCTTTATGACCTTCCTCGCAGCGTTTGTTAAGTACATCACTAGACGGTCGTTAAGTGAATCCGGTTTCCCGGTTGACTTTGCTTGTCCAAAAGATCGCAAAAGGAGATTACATGACCCCCAGGATACTGCAACCGTCATAAATGTGAGTCAAGCATCCAAGTGTAAATCGTGAGACCATGGGGATGCTAAAATGGTCATAAGTGTGAAAAACGATCATCTCTTTTTTTTAAATGTTGTTATAACATTGGACAGTTACTAAATGAATTGTTGTAAATGGAGAACTACCTGTAAAACTATCCTTAAAGTAATGATCTAGAACAGGGGTTGGCAACCTGCGGCTCTGGAGCGGCATGTGGCTCTTTCATCTCTCTGCTGCGGCTCCCTGTTGCTCAAAATATGCATAACAACAGCCAATGTGCGACACCCGCTTGCATGCAGTTTACTGAGCTTTTCGACCCTTGGTAGGCCGATATATGCAGGGTTATCTTAATTTTAGATGTCAAAAGAGTTTTATGGCTCCTGGCATTTTCTTTTCTGAGGGAAGCGGGTCCAAATGGCTCTTTGAGCGTTTAAGGTTGCCGACCCCGATCTAGAATGAGAACCAGAAATGGATTCCAGCTATTATGCAACATGTGATATACTTGAATAGCAACCATTATAACAGGTTAAAGGTTTATTTCAAGCAATGATTTTTCCAGAAGAATATTGGGATGTATTAAATTTATTATCCTGCATACAGGTAAATTTTAAAGGACCACATCTATTGCAAAGTTCATCAGAAGCACATTTTTGGTCTTATTTTTCTACTCTGTTTTGAAAGAAATGTGTATCTGTACATTCTCTTAAATTTTAAAATGAGAGAAACGGTACTAAATGTTACAGATAGGTAAAAAGGCTCTTTTGGGGGGTTGGTTGTGCTCGTGAGTTGAGAACTGCCTGCAGACATCTTTTCCTCAACAGAAATAATTCAATAAGGCAATGATTTTCATCAGTTTTCATTTTTAAAAAAATGGAATACAAGCAAACACAAGGTTTACTCAATGTACCCATCAATCTTTTTCTTTGATTGTTGCTTCAGCAGCTGAATTACCGTATTTTACTGAGTATAAGATGCACCTTTCCCCCCCCCAAAAAAGAGGGTGAAAATCTGGATGCATCTTATACACTGAATACAGCATTTTTGGCCTACCGAAGTCCCGCCACCTTTGTAAAAATGGACATGCAGAGGGTTTGGGAGGCTTGCAAAGTGCTCCTGGGGGCTGGGGAGGGCAAAAATGAGCAAAACTGCCCCCCCCGCCCCCCCGAGTTCCCAGGAGCATTCTACAAGCCTCCCAAAGCCTCTGCAAGCCTTTTTTTTCCCCAAAAAACAGCCCATTTTTGCGAAAAATGGCTTGTTTGTTGCTTGTTTTTGCCTCCCCGCAGCCCCCAGGAGCACTCTACAAGCCTCCCAGAGTTCTGCATGGCCTTTTTTTTATTTTTGTAAAAAACGAGGCATGCAAAGTGTTTGGGAGTCCTGCAGAGAGCAAAAACTTTTTTTTTTAATTTACCTCTTCAAAATCATAGTGTGTCTTATACTCTGGTGCGTCTTATAGTCTGAAAAATATGGTACATAGAATAGATGTGTCAAACTCAAGGCCAGCAGGTCGGATCCAGCCTAGATCTGGCCTGCAGGCACATCCTGGGAACGAAGGATCAGCCCGCGATGCCTCTGCCAGTGAAAACGGAGCTCGCAAGGACCTCTGTTTTTGCTGACAGAGGGTTGCAGGAGGCCATCTCCGAAAATGGACCTAGGGAGCTTGTTTTTTCTGGCAGAGTGCTCAGACCACCACAAGCACCCCCCCCCTGACATGAGTGACGTCATGCTGGCCATGCCCACTCTGGCCAGACACACACACCGCCCCCCGAGGTCAAACAAAGCCCTCAATGAAATCAAGTTTGACACTCCTGACATAGAAGGCCAAAAAAAGGCCGAAACATTTTCCCTCTATAGGACTTACATACTCCCCCCTGCCAAAGATATTCATGAGATGCAAAGAAAAGGGTAATTAAATGCATTGGACGTCATGAACCAGAGAAGTCAAGGTCTGAACATTTCCCAATCCTTGTTCGGTTAAGACCATCAAGTAACATTTATAAAATATTCTGTCTCTTCAGCGCCTCTGTACGGCTCGGGTATATCAAATAAACCTGTCTTTACCTCGAATGAATGATCTGGGTGGGGTAGCACTATTGTACTCAAAGTGTTCCAACACTGAAGTGTCTCGGGAGAAGCAAAGCAACACCTGCGGGAAACACAAACTTATCAGAAAGTTCACTTTGAAGAATAAGTCCATTTTTAAATGAATATCGAAACAGACATTTCCCGCAAAGGTAAAAGTTTTACTGTACATTAAGGACAAGCAAAATGTTTAGATTAACCCCAGTGGTGGGATTCAAATAATTTAACAACTGGTTCTCTGCTCTAATGACCAGCTGCATAGGTGTGGCTCGGAGGTCATGTGACCGTGTGGGCGTGGCCAACTCAACATCACTTAGGTTGATGGGTTCTTCGCCTTAGCTGTTACAATATAATGAGGGTTAACCGGAGAGGCAGTTTCTGTAAGCAGAGCAATAAATTTTAGGCTAGAAACAACACCAGAATGTTTCCTTCCTGCCTTCCTTACAGGATTAGCCCTATAAAGTGGGAAAAAGCAAAAGATTTCTTCCAACAACCGGTTCTCCAAACTGCTTAGAAAGTTAACAACTGGTTCTCCCGAATAGGTACGAACTGGTTGAATCCCACCAGTGATTAACCCCCTCCAACTGAATTGATGGCTTATGCGTTCCTGAAAAAGCAACAGGTATGCCTCATCCTATTTGAACTTTTTAAAAATTAGTTTATTTATACATTTTCAATTTACATACAAAAGTGCTTGGTGAACAGTGCATTGTTTGGGTTAATATGCTTATGCAGCAATACTTTTCTAACTCCTAATGTCTACCTCTGTCATCCAACCATTTGTAAAACAAACCCCGTGTTTGAAAGTACTCTGAATCTCCCCTTTCTTTTATCTTTAATGTCAATCTGTTCATTTCTGCACAATCTATTTTTTTTAAATTACATCTTCTTCTCTAAGTGTATTCTCATTTTTCCAGTACTGTGCAAATACAATCCTTGCTTCTGTCAAAACATGTCGTATTTAATATATGTTCCAGGGGTGGTATTCACTTACTTTCCCTACCGGTGCGCAAATGTGAGTGTCCATGCGCTTTGGCTTGAAAACATGCCTAAATAAGATGGCATGGAGCTGGGGTGGGTGGGTGGGCGAGGGCGGGCCCACCGCAATTTCTACTACCAGTTCAGATGAACCGGTCCGAACCGGCTGAATGCCACTTCTGATATGTTCCCTTTATCGTACCTGGCTTATAATCTATATGCTGCTTCAACATTTTTTCTAGTCATGTATGTATTTTTGTCCAGTAATTCTTCCTATTTGGACTTTTAAGGAGTATTGTAAAAATAACCTCCAGTTTCCTAGTTTTTTTTAAGGCAGCGGTAGAGAAAACTCAAAACTGGATCGCTGGCAAGTGGTTATCTTCCAGACAATCTTTCTACCTATAAACTCAGAAACCTATACACACATGCCTGTTTCTTTTATTCTGCCTCCAGTAAATTTATTTCCATGAGTGATATTTCTAATGTGGGACGTGCTGCAGCTTATCTTTTTATTTTAAACAGAATTTTTCCAACGCCATGACAATGTTTCCCAATGTAGGGCCTGTGCGGAGGATACTTTTCTGCTTAATACTTGTATAAACAAAATATTCTGAAAATTGTATTTGTCAAAGAAAAGCAGAAATGTCTTGAAAATCCGTCTGGTCTTCTGATAAGAGGACAGAATAATTTTCTGCCAGAGATACGGGCTCACCTTCTTGAACAGCTTACTATTTTGCGGGTTAACATTTTTTCAGACGACAAAGTAACTTTATCTTAAATACACACTTTCAGCACTACTTATCAGCCCCCATGCTCCTATCCAAACTCTCTAGAATATACCACAGCCAGCAAAGTAGTAATAAACAGGAAAAATTAAAAACTAGTTTATAAAGACTCACATCAGCAGAAAAAGGAGAGAAAATTATGGATTTAAGCAAGTGTTCTCCTGTCTGCAATACAGATTGGGGCTGAAGGTAGAAATAATTTCCTATTTATTGGTATTATTTTTTTATTCCCATCCAACTAAGTTCAACCCTAGGAGACTGCCTGGAAATATCTCCACAAGGTGTTCTTGGCAAGTTTTTTTTCAGAAACAGTTTGCCATTCCCTGCTGTTGTGGCCCACCAGCAGAGCTGGCAACAGAGTCGGACAGTGAGGAGGTTGGGGAGGAGCATGGGCCAGTCCTGGGGGCTGGGGAAGGCTCAGATGAGGGCTCTGCGTAGGTAGCAGAGATGGGGCCGAGGCCGTCTGGGCAGTGATCAGAAGCCTATGGAGCTAGACAGCAGTGAGGCAGAGGAATGGCTGGAGCCTGTTCCCAGTGTGCGCATGTGCAGAGCTGCCAGAAGAAAAGAACAGCTGAGAAATCAGGGTCGACTTGGGAGTAAAGCCACATCCCATAGGAAATAAAATGGCCCCTCCCATAGGAAATAAAAGAGTGAAACAATTCAGGAAACAATTCTTTGTTCGGTCGTTAGAATCGTTTCAGGAGTACGAAGATCTGTCTGTGAATCTCAGAGACTCGGTGCCCCGTTTTTCCTTGCACAGCACTTCATTTGGAAAATATTTACATGGCTGTTTTCCAAGACAGATAAGGTCTGTAGTAATAAATATTCCTTTGAAAGACTGTTTACCAGGCCTTGCTGAATGTGAATGAGAGGAATTCACATTTGTTTAATAAAAGGGGTTTTGTCAGGACCAGGAATCTGCCTTGTGCTTTTTGGGGAAGCCTAGGTCAGGACACCTTCCTAGGGCTGAGAGAAAGGGATTGGCTCATAGTTACCCACAGGCTTTGGGCTTAAAGGCAGGACTAGAACTTGTGGTCTCCTGGTTTCTAATCGTAACCACCACATACCAGGCTGGCTCTTTTGCTTTGAAACGGAGATGAGCACCCCCCTCTAGAGTCGGGAACGACTAGTACATATGTGAGAGGAGAACCTTTACCTTTACCGTACACCCTTGAAAAAAATTAACACAGGCAAATTCACCTCCCCAAATTCTGAGAACTACTCTGCGCGGTTTTGAATATTCTTCTTTACAATTTTCTTTCAAGTTTCCAGAGGTATAATCTTCCAGAAATGCAGAGGGAATGATTGCGACAGCTTTCTAAATTCCAGGATGACAGAAAATGTTTTCTCTATCGTAACGTCTCCACCTTCAGAATTCTGAACTGTATTCAATTATTTCCTCTAACCCAGAGAAGCGTGCCATGCTCCATGCCCTTTCCTATCTTTTTATGTTTCCATTTTCATTCTGATGTCTTACACAGGAACAATAATTTAACTGTTATGCAAAGTAATAATGAAGACTGTCGACAAATTGGCAGTGTAAAAACTTTCTATTCAAAATTCTAGCTATGGTTTTTTTTTTAAAGACAGATCTTCCTTCCGACTCTCCCTCTCCCCCAATTTTGCTTCCTTCCCCTTCTTGCTTCCTTTCCTCCCTCCCTATTTTCCTTCCTCCCACCCTCTTCCCTCTTTTTCTCTTTCCCCATCTTCCTTTCTTTTTCTTCCTTCCTTTCCTCCCTAGCTTCCTTCCTTTCCTCCCTCCCTTTCCTTCCTTCCTTTTCTCCTTCCCCATCTTCCTTTCTTTTCCTTCCTATCTTCCTTCCTTCCTTTCCTTCCTCCCACCCTCTTGCTTCCTTTCCTCCTTCTTCCTTTCTTTTCCTTCCTTTCCTCCCGCTCTTGCTTCCTTTCCTCCCTCCCTATCTCTTCCTTCCTTTTCTCCTTCCCTATCCTACTTCCTTTTGCTTCCTTCCTTCCCGTGAAGTGCACTTTAACAACTGCAGTGATTCACATAACAAATGTGGCAAGAAAAGTTGTAAAATCAGACAAAACCCACTTAATAAATTTCTCACTTAGAAACATAAATTCTGGGCTCAATTGTGGCCATATGTCGAGGACCACCTGGATATAGCCTTGGTTTGGCTAAGATCCTATCCACTAAGCATAAGCAAATAAATGACTGGAGTCCATTGCTTTTTAGTGTGTCTTTGGCCTTGAGCCTGACATGCAGACACAGAACAGACTTCATGAAATTATACACAAATGGAAACATTCTGTCCTCTTCGTGCTTATCCAACAGTTATTGATATATCCCAATTAGTCATTATAAAGAGTCCCAAAGAAATCAACATCTGACGGCATATCCTTATCACTCGGAAGCAGAATTTGGCAATTAGGTAGGTAACCTAAGGATTTGTGTCTGCTCGAAGTAACTCTGTTTGACCAGACAAATCTTTTCAGAAATGGATGAAATAGCTTTTTGTCGGAGATTGAAAAAAATAAAATAAAATAGAACACAGGAAAACAATGTTCCGCCTTTAATCCTTCCTCATCTGCACGGCTATTAACTCTGTAATAATGAGAACTGTATTAAATCCAACCTCCAAGACTCCTGGCGGTAGAAAATTACGGCGAATTCACAAAAAGGGAGCTTGGAGGTCTTCTAGTCCAGCCCTCTTGCTTGAGTAGGAGATCCTGTACCATTCAAGTTGACTGCCCAATGTCTTCTTAAAAACCTCAAGCGATGGGGCACCCACAACTTAATGAGGCAAACCGCTCCACTGCTTTACAGAATTGCTCTGTCAGGAAATTTCTCCTAGGTGGCTTCTCTCCTTGATTGCTTCTTGTCCTGCCCTCAGGTGCTTTGGAGAATAGCTTGGCTCCCTCTTTTTTGTAGCAACCCCTGAGATATTGGAACATTGCTATCATGTCTCCCCATGTCCTTCTTTTCATCAGACTAGACATACCCAGTTCCTGCAACCATTCTTCATATGTTTTAGCCTCCAGTCCCCTCATCATCTTTGTTGCTCTTCTCTGCACTCTTTCTAGAGTCTCCACATCTTTTCTACATCGTGGCAACCAAAACTGAATGCAGGATTCCAAGCGTGGCCTTACCAAGGCTTTATAAAGTGATATTAACACTCCACCTGATCTTGATTCTATTCCTCTGCTTATGCAGCTTAGGAAATTTCTCCTTAATTTCAAGTTGCTTCTCTCCTTGATTAGTTTCCACCCACTGCTTCTTGTTCTGCCTTCGGATGCTTTGGAAAACAAATTGACCCCCTACCTACACACATAAAATGCTGGCTAGAAACTCAGCCGAAGAGAAAACTGACTTCATCTCTGTAGCAGGCCTAGTTTGGCATCCATAAGTATGTGACCCTGGTTTTTTACAGCTTGGGTAATGCAGCTTTCTTGTATTCAAATAAATAGATGTCTTAGCTTAATTGCTATTAAAGCTGTAGTTTTAGTTAGATGGCATCTTCAATATCACAAGCTTCTATTTTGCAAGCTTTCTTAATTGCAAGGCAATTGGAGAAACATCTTAATATTTTTTTTAGAGAGCATTAGATTTTTGCCTATACTTTACTCTCCGAATGTACAGAATTATCTTGTCAGCTAAGTTAAGGAATGCTTGTTTGATGCAGCTACGCAGGAAAAAAAAAGGAAAATAAGGGGTGGGCTTCAAAAATTTCAGCAACGGGTTCTCTGCCCCGTTGCTGGGTGGGCATGGTGTGCGTGGCCTAGTCAGCCTTCTGCACAACGCCGGGGAGGGATTTTTTCCTTCCCCAGGATCTGGAGGCTTTCCTTGAGCCTCTGGGAGGGCAAAAACTGCCTCCCCTGAGCACCGGAGGCCCATTGGAGGCCGGAAACGAGCCCATTTCTGGCGTTCCAGAACTCCTGGGAGGCCCATTTTTCTCCCTCCCCAAGCCTCCGTGGGGGCCCTGCACTTACCTTGCATCCAAAACGGGCCACGTGGAGACTCCTGGGAGGGGAGGGAGGATGGGGTGGGCGGTGCCAACCAGGAGTGGGATTTGGAGGTTCTCCGAACCAGCCGTTAGGTTAGCTATGGGTTCTCCCAAACCCGGCTGAACCCCTAGCAGCCCACCCCTGGACACTCCCAACAGCTCTGACTAGTTGAGCTGCACTTACCGCGAAAATGAGGTTGTAACCCCAGGACATTTATACTGACATTGTAATCAAATGTATGTAAGCAAATCTGCAAATGTAGTAACACTTCATTAAAAGACTTATAAGAAGCAACTAAGACAATTAAAAACTCCCACACAGCTTCCTTTTTTAATAGAAATAAAGGTCATATATTATGGATGCATAAAATGAGGGTCTTTCCAAGGATCATGGAGTAATTAATTCTAGTATGTATGTATGTATGTATGTATGTATGTATGTATGTATGTATGTATGTACTGTGTTTCCCCAAAAATAAGACATGCCCTGCTAATAAGCCCAATCGGGCTTTTCAGAGCATGCACCATAATAAGCCCTCCCCCAAACATAAGCCCGCCCCCAACTATTTAAGGACATGCGCAACCGGTCCCCACCATTACCACTGTACCACCTACCAGTACCGCTTGTGGGGCAAAAAGAGGGCTCGCCACAAAAATAGCGGCAGGCGAAGCAAAGTGCTTCCACCCCCCACCCTTCCCTCCTGCGCAAAAAGAGCCCGCAGCAAAAACAGGGTGAGGCCAGCAATGCGATCAACCCCTCCCGCCTGTTCCTTTTCGCGCAAAAAAACCCCACCCACCCCAATGGTAAAGGCAGCCTGCCTGGTTCCCTTCCCTGCCATCCCTTTAGCGAGGGGTGGCAGGTGGGGGGGGGGAGAAGGGAGGTGTTTCTCTTACCTTTCCAGGTCCATTGTGTTCCTCACTCTTTTGTCCAGTGAATCCCCTTGTAAAAGAAACCTTGTGAGTTCAACTCGCAAGTTTTTTTTTTACAAGGGTCTTCACTGGATGAAAGGGTGAGGAACGCAACGGACTTGGAAAGGTAAGAGGCATGCCTCGCGGCCCAATACCACCCACCTTGCCCCAATAGTAAAGACAGCCTGCCTGGTTCCCTTGCCTGCCGTCCCTTTAGCGAGGGGTGACAGGTGGGGGGAGAAGCGAGACGTGCGTCCTAGCACTACCAGAGACTGACAGCTCCGCTGCGTTCCTCACCCTTTCGTCCATTGAAGCCCTTTGTAAAAAAAACTTGCGAGTTGAACTCATGAGGGGTTTTTTACAAGGGGCTTCAATGGGCGAAATGATGAGGAACGCAACAGACCTGGAAAGGTAAGAGGCGCGCCTCGCTTCTCCCCCTCCACCTGCCCTCCTTCGCTAAAGGGATGGAGGGAAGGGAACCAGGCAGGCTGCCTTTACCATTGGGGCGACGTGGGTGGTGTTGGGCCGTGAGGCGCGCCCATTACCTTTCCAGCTCTGTCGCATTCCTCACCATTGTGTTCAGGGAAGCCGCTGGTTAAAAAAAAAAACCCTTTCTCGCGAGTTCAAGAAGTTTGATTGAACTCGCGAGAAGGGTTTTTTTTTACCAGCGGCTTCCCTGAACACAATGGCAAGGGAGCTGGAAAGGTATAAGGCACACCTCGCTTCTCGCCCGCCCCAGAAAATAATAACCCCTCCCCTATAATAAGCCCGAGGCCATATTTCGTGAGCCAAAAGAAAATAAGACCCTGTGTTATTTTTGGGGAAACACGGTATGTATGTACAAACACACACACACACACACACACACACACACACACGGTTACTTCTTTTATATATCCCTAAGACCGGGCACAACAAATATTGCTGGTTCCTTTTATCTTTAAATCATCTTTGAATGTTTAACACTTGTACTCTTGATGCTTGTACAAAATTAGCATCCACCCCTCTCCTAAAGAATGAAATATTTTGAGAAATATTAAAAAGGCAGAATATTATACCTCCCTGGATGAGAAAAGGAGAAACGTGTTCTTGGAAAGCAGCACCCACCTTTCTTAATAGCCCCCAAAAGATATTTTTTGCCCATTTTTGCCATCCTATCTACAAAACAAAAGACCTTCAGCTCCAGGATGATGGGATTCAGACATGACCCTCCAGGACATCATAGGATTATCTAGCAACAGGGGTCACTACATTGCACAATCTCCTTGCATCAGAGTCCAAACTTCAACCAAAGCTGAGCGCCCAGACAACCTACAGAGCTATGACCCCTACAACAGCCAATAGAATACATGCTCTTGAACAAGAACAGGAAGCTCAAGTGCAAAACCCAAGAGAAGGTATATATATATATATACCCCTCGCTCTCCACTCCATGTGCTGAGCTGCCCAGAGCCACCCATGTGCTTCTGCTTCATCATTAAACCCTCTTTCCAATCAGCCTCCATGTTTCCAGTGTCTTTCTCCCAACTTGGAACTGAACCAGATGGATATTTCTTCCAACATGCCCTTTCCAGGAGAACTCCTACCGTGTTTCCCTGAAAATAAGACAGGGTCTTATTTTCTTTTGACACCCCAATTTCTCATGAATGCCTTCTTCCAAACCCAGGGCCACTGCCCATTAACCTCCATTGCAAACAAAAATTAATGCTTACAACAACTGCAGCTATAATGCCACAAGTACCAACCCCCAGGTTTCCATTTATTTATTTATGTATTTATATTAATGTATTCATTACTTTCATTTATTTAAGAAAATTGATAGGGTCCGCCCAGCTCACTCTCAGTGACTCCAGGCGGCTTATAAGGGGCAAAGTCCAATATAAAAAACAATAAAAACAATAACTCCCACCCCTTTGGCAACAACAATCAAAGAAGCCATTTGACGGGCTCCAACAAGGGTGGGCTTCAAAAATTTCAGCAACGCAATCTCTGCCCGGTGGCTGGGTGGGCATGGGCACCATGGCCGGGGGGGGGGGGTGGTTCCTTCCTTAGGCTCCAGCGGCTTTCCTCGAGACTCTGGGAGGGTGAAAACTGCCTCCCCCCGGGCTCCAGAGGCCAGAAATGGGCCCATTTTCTGCCTTCCAGAACTTCCAGGAGGCCATTTTCCCCCTTTCCAAGCCTCCGCATGGGCCCTGCACTTACCTCACATCCAAAATGGGCCATGTGGAGACTCCTGGGAGGCGAGGGGTAGGAGGGATGGGAGGGGCAGGGCCAGCCGGGGGGAGGATTTGGAGGTTCTCCGAACTGGCCATTATGTTAGCTCCCGAATCCGTAGTAGCCCTTCCCTGGGTCTAATCCAAACTGGGGTCCCCTTGGCAAAACTAGGTCTTCAGCAGTGGTGGGTTCCGGATCCTGGTGCAACTGGTACGGTGCAACGGGGCCGGGTGTCCACCACCCGCAATGCTCCAGCTGCTCGGCGGAGCATCGCCCAGGCGCCATACGCTCCATGCGCATGTGCGAAAGCCCCAATAGGCTCAAATACAGGTAAGGACGGCGGGTGGGCACTCCAGAGCACTGTACAGGAACCCACCACTGGTCTTCACAGACATGAGCAAGTAGGGGCCAATCTTATGTTCTACAGCAAGGGTCCCCAACCCTGGTCCCACTATTGGCCTGTGGCCCGTTCGGAACAGGGCCGCTGGAAGTGGTAGGGGAGCACACGTGCCCCACAAAACATAAGTGGAATTTACTCTTGTATAGAGACACACAGCAACGCACTGTAGCTCTACTTAAGAGCAGCTGTTGCAAGTTTTATCTCATCTACAAAATAAACAGAACAAACTCTACTCTGGCCCAAATGTCCTTCCAGTGACGTATGATTTGCCATTTGCTCCACGTAAATACTTACCTGATATAAATAATCCTCAAACACAAAGTAGTAGTCATCGTTGCTGGCTGTCAATTTCACATCCTGAAATTAAAAACAAAAACAAAAACCACAACCTTTTGAAGCTGAGCCATATCTTTTCCACCTCACACACTGTACACAATATAACAAGATGCAGGCACTATCGTAATCTAATGCCGTTAACAACAGTTACGGCACTAATCGTATATCAAGCTCAGCTTTTCGTCAACTTCTAATTATCAAATGAAAAGTTCCATTAGAATCTTTGATCTGTAATGAAAGAAGTGGAATAACAGAGTTGGAAGAGAACTTGGAGCTGTTCTATTCCAACCCCCTGCTCAAGCAGGAAACCCTATACCCGTGAAGGCAAACCTATGGCACGCCCTCTCTGCGGGCACGCCAACCGTTGCCCCAACCTAGCCCCACTGCCCATGTGGCACGCCTCCTGCCGGTCACCTGGTCTTAGATCTCTGCCGCATATGCGCAAAGGGAGGGGTGCATGGGGGAAGTGCACGCATGCACAAGGGGTGGGGCACATGGGTGTGTGTGCTCGCATTGCATTTTGGGGCCTTGCGCAGCACCCCTGAGCCCCGTTTTGGGCCTGGAAAGCCTCCTGCACCAACCTGGAAGCCAAAAATAGGCATGGGGGGACGGGCGTATGCATGGCGGGGAGCGCCAGGTGGGGGGTTCGCGCGTGCATTGCATTATGGGTGCAGGGACGCTTTTGGCACGCAACAACAAAAAGGTTAGCCATGACTGCCCTGTATAATTTCAGACAAGTGGTTGTACAATCTGTTCTTAAAAACTTCCAGTGATGGAGCACCCACAACTTCTGGAGGCAAGTTGTTCCACTGATTAATTGTTCTAACTGTCAGGGAATTTCTCCTTAGTTCTAAGTTGCTTTTCTGCTTGATTAGTTTCCATCTATTGCTTTTCGTCCTGCCCTCAAGTGCTTTGGAGAATGGATTGATTCCCTCTTCTTTGTGGTAGCCCCTGAAATACTGGAACACTGCTAACAAAACATTGTGGGATCCAACAATGGTTATTTCTCAAATCTCCATTTATTCCTGCTGATTATTATTTAACTAGTTAGCAGCCCAAAACTTAAGAGGGCTTTTTTTCCCATTTAGTCAGGAAATGAAATGGCTTCTGATCACGTTTTTGAATGCCCGCAATTGTGTATGGCCAGGCTGAGCTATGTCACATTCCAAAGGATTCTAAAGAGTTGAAGAAATGGGAATTCCTATAGCAAGAGTCACACTGAGTTCGATTCCTGTTAGTACTTCTACATAAATACCACATTCAAAAGATGTATTATAGCGATCACAGCAGAACCATAGAGATTTTCATTCCTTAGGTAACGGTAAAGGTTCCCCCGCATATGCGTGCTAGTTGTTCCCGACTCTAGAGGACAGTGCTCATCTCAGTTTCAAAGCCCGAAGACCCAGCTCTGTCCGAAGACGTCTCCGTGGTCATGTGGCAAGCATGACTAAATGCCGAAGGCACACGGAGTGCTGTTACCTTCCTACAAAAGTGGTCCCTATTTTTCTACTTGCATTTTTACATGCTTTCGAACTGCTAGGTTGGCAGAAGCTGGGGCAAGTAACGGGAGCTCACTCTGTTACGCGGTGCTAGGGATTTGAACCGCTGAACTGCCAAACGTCTGGTCAACAAGCTCAGAGCAATCGAGTACCTATTTTCACTCCTTACTAGCCAGAAATTCAAGGCCCTTAGATTAGTTTGCTCCCAGCTATCTTGTAAGCAGAATACAATTAATAAGGTTAGCCATTATAAAAGACATTAAGCACAGTCAAAACAAACATTCTTTTTCACTACATAAGCCTAGTGGCGGGGTAACACATTAATTACTGACCACAGAAATACGCAATTCAAAAATTACTCACTTTATAAATCAGACTGTCCACCAAAAGATTGTACTGGATCACGTTAGACTTCAGTTGTTCATAGCATAAAATATCCTAAAATGAAATAATAATTATATTATATTAATATTAAAGAATTGAAGAAAAAGAACTGGAAAAAAAACGCAAAATATCGTGACCTGTCCAATGGAAACTACCCGATTATGGATGAAACATGTAACAGTGATACCCATTGTCACCGGGGCACTTGGTACCATGTCCAAGAATTTTACAAAATACATCAAAAAACTGCAGCTTCCTGTTATAACACCAGCGGAACTGCAAAAAATGCGCTACTCAGAACATTGTACATTTTAAGAAGATACTTGGTTGATACTTAGGATGCTGGCAGCAACCCCTATCAACCATCACTGTCAGTCAAAGATATTTGTGATACATTTTTAAATGTTCAGTAGTCTGAGTTTCATGTTTAATTAATAAAAGAGACAATCATCATCATCAATCCGTATCAACCATCAGCGCCAGTCAATGGTATTTGTGATACATTTTTAAATGCTCCCTGTAAAGCCCCTGTAAAGATTATCGTGTGCCGGTAATGAAAAACTGGTGGGAACACAGAATTGAAAAACTAGTCAAAAACGAGCAGCTTAAAAAATTGTGGGATATCAGAGCTATGAATCCGATAAAAGTCTTGGTTCACAATAAATAAGATTTAACTATGGTTGAAAAGGGGGGGAAAGTATAGATAATTGATGCGGCAATATCAGAGGATAGTACAGGATGAAAAATTGACAAAGATGACAAACTACCAAGATCTTCTGAACATTGAAATAGAAAGTTTATGTTATAAACCAGCCATAGTATGGATGGATGGCAACCGACTCAAACTCAACCCCTCCAAGACAGAGTGGCTGTGGGTACCAGCTCCCCGGTTCAGCCAATTAATTCCATCATTGGCCATCGGGGGCATCCAACTCGCCCCCGTGGAGCGGGCGCGCAATTTGGGCGTCCTCCTGGATGCCCGGCTGTCCATGGATGACCATGTGACAGCCGTGGCAAGGGGGGCGTTCCACCAGGTTCGCCTGGTGCGCCAATTGCGCCCCCTACTGGACCGGGACGCCTTACGCACGGTCACTCATGCGCTGGTGACGTCTCGCTTGGACTACTGTAACGCTCTCTACATGGGGCTTCCCTTGAAATGCACCCGGAGGCTACAGTTGGTCCAGAACGCAGCCGCGCGGGTAATTATGGGGAGTACTAGGTACTCCCATGTGACACCGTTCCTGCGCGAGCTGCACTGGCTTCCTGTGGTCTATCGGGTGCGTTTCAAGGTTTTGATAACTATCTTCAAAGCGCTCCATGGCTCAGGACCTAGTTACTTGCGGGATCGTATTCTGCCCCATACATCCCTGCGACCAATCCGCTCGCACAGAGAGGGTCTCCTCCAGGTGCCGTCCACCAGGCAGTGCCGGGGGGGCGGCACCTAGGAGTAGAGCCTTCTCTGTGGCGGGCCCAGCCCTGTGGAATGACCTCCCCCCGGATATTAGGAATACCTCTGACCTCCGCTCCTTTCGTGTAAAGCTCAAGACCCACCTATTTCAAGTAGCTGGCCTGGCTCAACTTTAATCCAACTATATCGCTCCTGACGGGTTTTTTATTTGGGGTATTTTAATTGTATTAAATTATTTAGGGGTTTAAACATTGTGTTTTTAATTGTTTTTATTCATCAGCTCACCTCCTCCTTGTATATTTGTATATGTATATGTCTTGGTATACGTTTTTGTTATATGTATGTTTGTCTATATATTTATTTCCTATGTTTTATTGTACGCCGCCCCGAGTCCTTCGGGAGAGGGTGCGGCTAAGAAATAAATATTTATTATTATTATTATTATTATTATTATTATTATTATTATTATTATTATTATTATTATTATTATTATTATTATTATTATTATTATTATTATTATTATTTATTATAGTAGTGCCACAACAAAAAATATTGGATTGTACTTAGGTAGGTAGGTAGGTAGGTAGGTAGGTAGGTAGATAAATAGATAGATAGAAGATATAGTTAGAAGATAGAAATAGATAGATAGATAGATAGATAGAAGATATAGTTAGAAGATAGAGATAGATAGATAGATAGATAGATAGATAGATAGATAGATAGATAGATAGATAGATAGATAGATGATAGATAGATAATATAAGATAGATCTATCCTATCTAATTTCTACTTGTTAATTGCAAAAGACTATGCTATTTGGATCCACACATATACTACCCTGATACATCAAAACATCAAGAATTTGATGCATATGAAGATCTGTACCAGCTAAAGAACTGCCACCTTTTATTTCACACAACTGTGAATAGACAAAACTAAAATCAGCAAATGTGACTGGAAACCACACAATTTAAAAATCTGCTAGTTTTACTTAGTTGTGAAACTGCCTTAATAAAAATGTTTTATATTTACCTTTGCTGTGAACGAATTTAATTTATTGCCTATTTGATAGGGTATATATTAGGGTTTTCGGCAGTAATAATGATCTCTGTGTTTTAAAATATTATTGTTCTAAAGTTCTTATATAACCAGTTCTGATTATAATGGAAAGGCAGAACTGAATTTCTTACGTAAATAAATGAGTTCCAAAAATAAAAAATGGAACAGGGAAAAAATTCATTCAGGATATCCGAATATAATCTCAGAAACATTGTTAAATATTCGTAATCAAAACAAATGAAATATGTTTTATATCCAAACAAGGAATAATAAATATTTTAAAACAAGGAAACATAAGATTCATTTCCATAAGCTTTTATATTCTATTATTCAAACAGAAACTGTTATCAAAAGTGGACCTGACAGATGATTAAGGGACATTTGTAGGGTAGAATTTCATTAAAAAAAAACACAAATACAATGACAAATAAATACAGTTGGAATTACAATTTTTTTAAAAAGTATATATATGTTACGGTGAAAGTCCGAAATCTAGTGAATGTCGACATTCACCGGTGAATGTCGACATTCACCAATCTCGCTTGGTGTATGTCCGAAATATTTGCTTATTTCTGACTTTCACCGAGAGGAGCGTTTTCGCCTCTCCTTGCGAGAGGAGCGTTTTCGCCTCTCTTTGCTTATTTCTGACTTTCACCGAGAGGAGCGTTTTCGCCTCTCTTTGCGAGAGGAGCGTTTTCGCCTCTCTTTGCGAGAGGAGCTGCAGCTGCTTCTCTCAGCGCAATATCTTGAACCGAAATCTCATTTATGGGAAGTAACTTTTCTTTACAAATTACGAACGGGTTAGGGTTAGGGTAAAACCCTAACCCTAACCCTAACCCTAACCCGTTCGTAATTTGTAAAGAAAAGTTACTTCCCATAAATGAGATTTCGGTTCAAGATATTGCGCTGAGAGAAGCAGCTGCAACTCCTCTCGCAAAGAGAGGCGAAAACGCTCCTCTCGCAAAGAGAGGCGAAAACGCTCCTCTCGGTGAAAGTCAGAAATAAGCAAAGAGAGGCGAAAACGCTCCTCTCGCAAAGAGAGGCGAAAACGCTCCTCTCGGTGAAAGTCAGAAATAAGCTGTCAGGCCTGTAGTTATGTTCTTTTTAGGATCTTTGGCCTGCCACACCTTCTTATAATTTTCTATGCTGTTTCAATAGTGTAGTAGTTGGGAGGGGGGAATAGAAAGGAGTAGGATTGTAGAATGGATTGTTGACATTCTTTTGTAGAAGCCAAGGTCATCTTTTGTCTCAGCACCTCGACACCTGGCCGGAAGAAGATGGGTGTACATGCCAGCGTGGAAGATGATGATTGGAACATGTGATGGATTTGTGGGTGTGGGGAGAGATCATGAACTTTCAACTAGGTGAACTTACAGGATGTAATTCAGAGTTGAAATTTTCCATAGCCGTGCTAAATTGCCTGCGGAATAAATTGGACCTTAAAGGATGTTTTGCCTTGGACAATGATTTATTTCTGCATGGTATTTAGAACCCTAACATTATTTCAACTCTCTACTTTAAAATAATTCACTAGCTCCCTCCCCTTATCAAGGGGGAAGGGCTGGTGATGGAAGATCTGGTGATGGGGTCTCGGCATTCCCAATGCTGACCGGGACAGCGTAAATATCAGCGAAGAATACATGAGAAGCTTTTGGTGATAAGAAGCTGAGTGCGGAACTTCAAAGGCAATGGAATGCTGCTTCCAGTTTAATTGGATCAGGAGGAATGCAGGAGGAGACACGACAAGACGAAGGAAGGTCGCAGAAATATTTCTTCAGCAAATTGTGAGTGCATGCTCCCCCTCCTTCCCCCCAGCTTGGAAACAAGGCTTGGGGAAAAAAAAAACTAGAACAGAGGTTTGGGCTCCTTCCATACGGCAATAAATGAAATGGCTTGTCACCCTGCAACTAGGTGGGAGAAGGATTCCCTTTCAAAATGGGAATTTCAAAGGAGGCAGGAAGAAGGAATTTTTCCAGCATCTGCCACTTGCAAGCCACCACAAATGGGGCTGCAACCAGTAAATGAAGCAAATTGGGCAGTAAATTGGGCTTTCCTCCCATGACTTGGATGGAAGAGATGCTACTTACCAACTCCTTTGCCATCAGCATGGGGAAATGCTCCAAGCCAGCAGAGGGCACCTACTTGGCCCATAACTCATCCAAGCCAGCAAAGGGCACCTACTTGGCCCATAACTCCTCCAAGCCAGCAGGAGGGTCCTTGGCACGTAAAACCCCTTAGCCAGCCATCATTGGTTGAGCTGCAACCTGTGAAGCAGGCAACCCCGGGATGGGTCTTACCCCAGGTCATGGATGGGAGGGATGCCAGTGGGCACCTGCCCTCCCTCAGCAGATGGCACCATGGCAGAAAGCTGGGCAGTGGCCAACCGAGGGATTGACCTCCCCACCGGTTCCAGTCTCCCCTGCAAGGCCCAAAAAGGTTCTTACCAGACCTTCCTACAGAGAAGAAATCTCCATGGAAGAAGGGATTACCAAACAGAGGCCTGCATTGTGGATGGCGGGAAAATGTGCGCCTGCAAGGCCCCAAGTGGTTCTTACCCCACCTTCCTACAGAGTAGCAATCACCAACATGGAAGAAGGGATTACCAAAGCAGGCCTGCAAGATGGGAAGCGGAACAAGGTGCATCTGCAATGCCCCAAAAGGTTCTTACTCCACCTTCCTACAGAGAAGCAATCTCCACCATGGAAGAAGGGTTTACCAAGGGGGCAGCTGCAAGTTGGAGAGCAAGGCAGTGTGATGAAACGGTTCCTGAGTTTAGAGATGTAACTAGGTTCCATTCCTCGTGGGGCCCAATTAAATGCCACCATTGTTGTCAACTTGGCCACAGAGCGTCAGAGTGCTTGGCTCCAGCCCCAATGCCACAAACGTGCGCACCAACCACCACGGCGGTAAAGAGAGGGTCCCAGATGCCACCACAGAAGAGTCATCTGGGCCAACAACCTCTGGAAGAGGATCCCCAACTTAAGGTCAGGAAGTGTCCTACCAAGGGGGAGGCCTCGGAAGAGGAAAAGGGCAGACAATCTCCAGAGGAGGATCCCCAACTTAAGGTGACAAAGAGTCCAACTAAGGGGGAGGCCTCGGAGGGGGAAAAGCCTAAACGACCTCTGGAAGAGGATCCCCAACTTATGGTGACGAAGAGTCCTACCAAGGGGGAGGCCTCGGAGGAGGGAATTGCCGAAGAACAAATGTGTGTACCAGTCGCCATGGTGGTAAAGAGAGGGCCCCAGATGCCAGCACAGAAAAGTCATCTGGGCCAACAACCTCTGGAAGAGGATCCCCAACTTAAAGTGACGAAGTGTCCTACCAAGAGGGAGGCCTCGGAAGAGGAAAAGGGCAAACAATCTCCAGAGGAGGATCCCCAACTGAAGGTGACAAAGAGTCCAACTAAGGGGGAGGCCTCGGAGGGGGAAATGCCCAACCGACCTCTGGAAGAGGACCCCCAACTTCAGGTGACGAAGAGTCCTACCAAAGGGGAGGCCTCGGAGGAGGAACAAGGCCAACCGTGGATGATTGGATCCAAGAGCCCAGAACCTACAGCACCTGCAGCAGAGAGCCCAAAACGGCCATGGGAAGAGGTCGCAATGGACTTCATCGTGGAACTCCCAGACAGCAGTGGGCATAAAGTAATTTGGACTGTTATTGATTTGTTTTCTAAGCAGGCACACTTCATTGCTTGCTCAGGATTGCCATCCGCAAACGAATTAGCGAAAATGTTTGTGAAACACATTTATCGCCTGCATGGAGTACCCAAGAGGATCATTTCAGACCGCGGAGTCCAGTTCACAGCCAAGTTCTGGAGAGAGGTCCTGAGATTTATTGGGTCCACACAAGAACTGAGCTCAGAGGTTCATCCCAGCATGAACGGCGCAGCAGAGGGAGCCAATGCGGTGGTGGAACAATACATCAGGTGTTTTGTGGACTATCAGCACGATAACTGGTCGGACTTGCTACCCTTCGCCGAAGTGGCGTACAACAATGCGGTCCACAGCAGCAGAGGATTAGCGGGTTTCCAGATTACCAGTGGCATGGAAGTTGTTGCCATGCCTGAGTTGCCTAGAGAACCTCCTTCTTTCATGTCTTTGAGTGAATGGATGGACATGCTAAAGAAAGGATGGGAGAATACGAAGAAGGCTCTAGCAGTTGCGGCAGAAGCCTACCAGAAGCAAGATGATCAATGTCGCTCACTCCTAAACCCCTACCGTGTGGGGGACAATGTTTTTGTATCTACCAAATACATAAGATTAGAAATGCTTAGCAAGGAATTGGGTCCAAAATTTCTAGGTCCATTCCCAATAGTGAAGATAGTTAACTCAGTTACAGTTCAACTCAGTCTACCCAGAAGTCTAGGGGAAATTGACCCAGAATTTCATTGTAGCTTGTTGAAACCAGTAATTGGGTCTAACAGAAGAGCATCCACCCAAGCTCAATCTCCTCCTGTAGTGATGGAAGGGGAAACACAATCTGAGGTGGAAAAAATTGTAGATTTCAGGCTGAATAGGGGTTGCTTACAGTACTTAGTGCATTGGAAGGGTTACCCTTGGTCTGAAGCTAATTGGGTGAACAGTGGGAACCTAAAAGTGGAGAAGTTAGGAAAGCAAGTCAATGGGAAGTTTCCCGAGAAGTCAAGGGGTTCCCCTGGGTGGAGAAAAGGTGGTTAATTTTGTTATGTTAACTTTTATGTTATTCTCTTTGCAGGAAACGTTTTTCTTTTGAGGAGAGGCCGCCTGTCAGGCCTGTAGTTATGTTCTTTTTAGGATCTTTGGCCTGCCACACTTTCTTATAATTTTCTATGCTGTTTCAATAGTGTAGTAGTTGGGAGGGGGGAATAGAAAGGAGTAGGATTGTAGAATGGATTGTTGACATTCTTTTGTAGAAGCCAAGGTCATCTTTTGTCTCAGCACCTCGACACCTGGCCGGAAGAAGATGGGTTTACATGCCAGCGTGGAAGATGATGATTGGAACATGTGATGAATTTGTGGGTGTGGGGAGAGATCATGAACTTTCAACTAGGTGAACTTACAGGATGTAATTCAGAGTTGAAATTTTCCATAGCCGTGCTAAATTGCCTACGGAATAAATTGGACCTTAAAGGATGTTTTGCCTTGGACAATTATTTATTTCTGCATGGTATTTAGAACCCTAACATTAGCAAAGAGAGGCGAAAACGCTCCTCTCGCAAAGAGAGGCGAAAACGCTCCTCTCGGTGAAAGTCAGAAATAAGCAAATATTTCGGACATACACCAAGCGAGATTGGTGAATGTCGACATTCACCGGTGAATGTCGACATTCACCAATTTCGGTCTTTCACCGTAACATATATATTATAGTGATTAAAACACTAAATGCAGCAGAAGAGGGGGGGAAAGAACTTTTTAAAAAACCCATGGGCATAATTCATTCAATTTTTGTCTTGAACCTATAACATATATTACTTCAACTTATTTTCACAGCTTTTATGCAGAATGGACCAAATCCATTTCTTCATATCAGAAGAATAATGAATAATGAAGTTCTTCCTAGGTTTACAAATTGAATTTCTCTGCCTTCTGAAAACACTGCATCAGGAGTCAACAATTTCAGAAGATGAGTTAATTATTTGCTTGACTGCATTACATCCCAGACATTCTTAGGTTAGACAGGAGATTGAGAGCAGTTTCCTTGGGGCGTCTGGCTCATTGAGGATAGGAAACAGGTGGTTGACTTACATCAGAGAATAGATAGAAAAGAAGCAAATCCACTAGCTCATCTTGGTCAATTGAGAGTTTAGAATAGAATAGAATAACAGAGTTGGAAGGGACCTTGGAGGTCTTCTAGTCCAACCCCATGCTCAGGCAGGAAACCCTAAATCCGTGATGGAGAACCTATGGCATCTTTGTGGGCATGTGAGCTGGGCATGTTAGTGGCGGCCGCAAAAAGAGCAGCAGGCCCAACGACACTAGGGCTGGCAAGAGTGTGCCAGAAACAGAGACAGAACTTCTGGCCCTCTCTGGATTAGCTGATCCACAGGCTGCGGGCTGAGTTTAAGGACCATCTTGCACCTCAAAAATAATAAGACCTCCTCGAAAATAAGGCCAAGGGCTTATTTCAGGGGGTCAAAAGAAAATAAGACCCCATCTTATTTTCGGGGAAACATGGTACATTCAACTAGGCAAGGATGAAAATCATTGTTACTTTTATGATAAAGATAAAATGAACCAGGGGTATTCAGGACATGGAAATAAAGTCATGAGGGTAAGTAAGTTATAATCCAGATAGTCTTTGATTTACGACGGCTCACTTAGTGACCATTTAAAGTTACGACACTGGTAAAAGTGACTTATGATAATTTATGACTGGTGCAGCCTCTCCGCGGTCACATGATCAAAATTCAGCCACTCGGCAACTGACTCGTATTTATGACGGTTGCAGCATCCCGGGGTCATGTGCTCACTTTCTGTGACCTCCTCACAAGTAAAGTCAGTGGGGGAGCCAAATTCACTTAACAGCCATGTTACTAACTTAATAACTGCAGTGATTCGCTTAATAACGGTGGCCAGAAAGATCGTAAAATGGGGCAAAACTCACTTAACAACTGTCTCACTTAGCAAAAGAAATTTGGAGCTCAATACCTGCATAGAACAATAACATAAATATTTCACAGTGACAAGTCAAATCTCATTAGATTTCTAGAAACATCAGAATGGAGGAAAATAGAATAGAATAGAATAGAATAGAATAGAATAGAATGGAATGGAATGGAGGAAAATAGAATAGAATGGAATGGAATGGAATGGAGTGGAATAGAATAGAATAGACTAGAACAGAATGGAGGAAAATAGAATAGAATAGAATGGATGAAAATAGAATAGAATAGAATAGAATAGAGGAAAATAGAATAGAATGGAATAGAATGGAGGAAAATAGAATAAAATAGAATGGAGGAAAATAGAATAGAATAGAATAGAATGGAGGAAAAAAGAATAGAATAGAATAGAATGGAGGAAAATAGAATAGAATAGAATAGAATAGAATAAAATAGAATAGAATAGAATGGAGGAAAATAGAATAGAATAGAATGGGGGAAAATAGAATAGAATAGAATGGGGGAAAATAGAATAGAATAAAATAGAATAGAATAGAATAGAATGGAGGAAAATAGAATAGAATAGAATTCTTTATTGGCCAAGTGTGATTGGACACACAAGGAATTTGTCTTTGATACATGTGCTCTCAGGGTACATAAACGACAAGATACATTCATCATGAATCATACAGTACAACACTTAATGATAGTCATAGGGTACAATTCAACAATCAAATCATATTAGGAAACAATATAAACTGTTAAGAATACAAGCAACAAAGTTACAGTCATACAGTCATAAGTCGGAGGAGATGGGTCATAGATTTGAGATTTGAGAACAGATTTGAGAACTGATCAGTTATTTTTTCCAAGTTTAAGACTCAGCATACTGCAAATCATCAAGTTAAGCACATGTGGACATGTACTATAATTAAATATCCCGTGAATCCATATCGTTTACAGATATCTATGCACAACTGATTTATAGGCTAAAGACATCACAGTAATAAATCTGTAGATTAGCTTGTTTGAGTTCTCCCATTACTTTAGAAGCACTGTCAGAATAACTGTAGGATTAAATAAGGAGGAAAAATAGACTAGCACTATGAATATAGTCAGAGAGTCTAGAAAAATTACAGCTTTCCTAATTGTCCACCCTGACTTTATAGCCATATAATGCAGGTGTTCACATTTTGCAGTGGAAAATGCTCATAATGAGTTCTGAAATATACACCAACCATAATAGAAAAAGAAAGGGAGAGAGGGGGAGAGAATGAAAGGAAGACGGGGAAAAAAGGAAGAGGTGAGGAGGAGGATGAAAGGGAGAGGAAGAGAAGGAGAGAGGGTAAGAAGGGGAAAAGGAAGAGTAGGAGTAGGAGAAAGGTAAGGGAAGAAGGAATGGGAAGGAGAGAAGGAAGGCAGGGAGAAAAGAAAGGGAAAACAAGGAGGGATTACAAAAGGAGGAAGGGATGGTAAATAAAGCAACCCAAACTGTATATTATAACCTATCAAATGAAATAATAAATGTACAAGAATGATAAATGTAAAGAAGAATAACAATTATGTGAATGTGTACTTAAAAGGGTTTGTAAGAGAATAAAAAAATAAAAAATTATTAAGATAAAAAAGAAAGAAAATGCTCATAATGTACACGCAGTCCTTGAAAGACAATCATTTGCTTAAGTCTCCAGCATCTTCTTTTAACCACCCCATAATCCCTAGCAGGGTGGAGTCTGGGCAACTGAATGGAGCTGAGTGTTTACTGGCCGGATGCCCTTCCTGTCACCAGCTGAGTCAAGGAAATAATTAAGTGTTACATCAAAGCACCTGGTATGCCCAAATATGGGAGGGAGCATACCACTGAAAGAGTGGAGCTAAAAGGCAAAAGGGAAGCAGTATGCTCCCTCCCATATTTGGCAATGCCAGGTGCTTTGATAACACTTAATTATTTCCTTGGCTCAGCTGATAAGGGAGGAGAGCTTGGGGCTTAGAGGCTAATACAACTACCTAACATGTAAAAACAGTCCAGGTTCGAATCCCAGTAAGGATATGGCTAGCTGATGAGAGCTAAATAGCTTGAAATAAATCAATACAAGTGTCCCTTTATTTATTTATCAGCACAAATGCAACATATATATGTAAGTATATATGTATGTATGTAGATTTTAAATAATTTTATTTATTTTAAAAAGGCTGTATGTATGTATGTATATATTTATGTTCCAGCATAACTCTGGAGCGCCTGGAGCAATTTCAACCAAACTTGGTACACAGATGACTTACCCTCTGGAAACAAATACTTGGGGGGGGGGGAGGAGAGAGAGAGAGAGAGAGAGAATACCCCTGGTGTGTGGGTGTGGGTGTGAGTATGAGCATGTGTGTGTTCTAGAATAACACCTGGCCCGTTAAGGAGAGTGAGTGCAGCGTCCTAGAGTGGCAATTGTTTGTGATGTCAGTTCCTTTGCAACTTCCTCTGGAAAGCCAGCCATGATGATAGGCAGGGTGGGAAAGAGGAGGGCATGGGAGGAGGAAGGGAGAGGACAGGGATGATGGGCATGGGAGTAGAGGGAAGAAAGGCCCCTCTCAATGGCTCCCTGTCAGACAAACACTTCAACATCTATAAATACCCGGGCAATGCCAGGTCATCAGCTAGTTTATTGATAAAAGGAGAGCCCATTAATTAAAAAAACCTTATGCTAGAAAGTCAGAAGTTTGAAAAGTCTTAAATAAATGTGGATGCTCCCGTATGATCTTGCAAAGGAAGACTCCTAGAATGCTCAATTCTAGAACCAAAACATACACTTAGCTGTCACATGAATAGCAAACAAACCCCTATACTTCCAATCTACTTTTCTGACTTACCTCTGGTTGAGTTGAAATATTGAGAATCAGTGCCCACAGCTCTGCTCTTAATGAATTTGGGGAGCCTTGCCGCACGTACTGTTGAGCGGCTGCGCTGTCCTGCTCCATAAGAACTACAAGACATTATATAAAATATAATTAGCGAAATACCTAAAGCTTCACAGTATTAAAGCGAAACTAAGAGATAGCTAATATCAATTACAGGACTGCAACTGGACCTTAATTGAGACCCAAATTTCTGTGGCTAAGCGAAACAGTTACCATTTTGCCACTTTTTATGAACTTTCTTGCCACCGTTGTTAAGTGAATCACTACCATTGTTAAGTTAGTAACAAGGTAGTTGAGAGAAAGCAAAAAAAAAAAATCCCTCGTCTCCCAGTTGGGGTATTTCTTCTTATTTTAATGTATTTATGTGTGACTGCTACTGCTACTTGTAACTCCCAGTCATTCACAGGGGGACAAATATGTAATTCAAATACAAATACAAAAACAACAATTGTGTTGATGGTTGATCTGTCAAGAGTGCAAGGCTTCCAGAAATCCCAGGAAGCGTTTTTGAACTTGGCTTGGTGTAAGATAGGCAGAGTTTCCCAGTTGAAACCATGGCTAAGTCTAAGACTTTTCTTTCGGGTTTAATGGAAGGCAGCAAGATTACTTTACACAATGAAATGGAGAATCACCTTGATCCGAACAATGGAGGAATGGCTGCAAAAACTGATGGAGTTAGCAGAGATGGCCAAATCGACTGCTTTGATCAAGGAAACAAAAATACAAATACTTTTATTTCTATCTGGAAACCGCTTGTGGACTTTGTGCTTGAGGTGGGGGAAAAACGAAACTTTTGATTTTGGGTTTTACTGATTAAATAGATCTGTTGTTGTAGAAATGGCTAATACTATTATGTAAAAATACATAATAGTATAGGAATTTTAATCATGTCTTCTGATTGCTAGTTGGTGTTCATGGATCTGTTAAGTTTTTGGCCTGTATGTCCTACATACTAACTGTTGCAACGCTTACGCTGTATGTTGCAGATGACTCCTCTTTTTCTTCTTATGGGGCTGCTGGGCCTTTTGGGTTACTTAGGATGTTTGGGAGGGATTTAGTTGATTGTGTGTTATAGTGAGGCCATGTGGTTGTAATTGGTGGTTTACGAGATATTTTTTTTTGATGTATGTTATCTTTTTTATAAATTTATGTTGATTGTGCTATATTGGGTTGAATGATCAGGCCCACTTAATGAAGTTGTGTGGATGTCCATTTGGTTAGAACATGTTGTATAGATGATCTATTTCCTTTTTTGGGGGAGGAGGAGGCTGCAGATCCATCAAGATCCATCAAGATCTGTGTTGTGACCTGTCAGCCGCCGGCCTCTACAGAAGCCAAATCAGAGGAGCATGGGAATCAGGGTCAGCATCAGCGCAACCTGGGAGCGCCAAGGGGAAAGAAGGAATGGAGCTGGCAGAGAGAGAGACAGAGGCAGAGCCTGGGCCGTCTGTCAGCCCTCAGGTGGAGAGTCAACAGATCTGGAGGTGGCTGATGAGGAAGAGGAGGAGCAGCTGGGTCCAGTGCCTGGCGCACGGATGTGCAGAAGACAGAGGAGAGGAGAGCAATGGAAATCTATGGGCTGATCCTTGGGACAGAAGAGCCACCACTGCTAGTGAAGCCCCACCCAACCTGCTCTGGGGATAAAAAGCAGGGGGCGGAGATGTGGCAGACAACTATTCATCTTCTGGCCAGAGGGACTTGTTAGTCTGCGAGAGAAATTTTTGCCAGGGCTGCCGACACTCTTAATAAAGGAATCTTTTGAGTTCACGTCAGAGGGTTTATTGTGTTTGGGAAACTGGGTAAGTACAGTCTGCAGTAGTGACTAACCATCAAGCAGAATTAAGGTTACTTTTCTTTTCCGATGCATGGGCCTAGCTGTCTTAATTACCAGTAAGGATACTTTGAGCATGGAACAGAAGAGAGGCTCTGATGATTTTCAAGTGAAATTCTAAACAGGGATTCAGCTCGAACAAAGAGCTATAGGTAGGGACACATTGTTTTAAATTAGCTGCCTGTTAAGTTCTTTCTGTAGCTAAAGGTGATAGTAATGGCCTGGCTAATTTTGCCTTTTTTAAAGGCACAGGGCACTTCTCATTGTCTATAACTGCAGCATAATCCTAAACTTGCTTATTTGGAAATCTTTAACAGACTTATCTCTAGGGCAGTGTGATTACAACTCCAGCATGACTGCTCCTTACATAACTTAAAATAGAAACAAATGGCAATTGTATGTTTTTTTAAAGGATATTAAAAGCGATTACAGTATCTAACTCTTACCTTTTTGACCCAACCGTACGTGTTCATTTTCATAAAGCTCTAAAATGTAAATAAGAATAAAATAAAACTATTAGTTCTAGCAGAATATTAGAGTTTATATTTCAGCATTGCTTATTTTAACATGTTCCAGACATGTGCGAAGATTCAAATGAACATGCAGGTGTAAAAAAAGGTGTAATTCCTATTTAAGAGATTAAAAGTGTGCCATTTTACAGCAATAGTTAAGAAGTCCCTACAGGCCAAAAGTTGTGACATTTTAATTTTGTTGATTGTGTTACCAAAGTTGGTCTGAAAAGCAACCTTTGTATTGTATTGTAATTGTATTGTCAGCAGGGAGCTCTTCCTATAAAATGCACAAAACAGGGAAAAGAAAGATGCAGTCGTCTTCACTGTAAACCTATACAGAAAGTCCAGTTGTATCTCAAAAAAGCACCATTTGGGACTTCTTGGATGAAGTGAAATGTTTTTAAAGAAAGAAAAAACAAAGAAAGCCCAGTTGCCTTTTGAAAAGCATTTTTGGGACAAGTGGGCAGCAGAATTCAGGAATGATGGTCAGGTAACCAGGCTTAGCAGTCCTGAAGGATTTACTGGAAATACCAGCACCACGGAAAAGAAGAAAGTATAAGTATATTGAAAACTATTCTATAATGGCCTGCTAAGTAGCAGGGCTATTTAGAGTATGGTATAAATAAATATATACAAAGTTTGAAAAAAGGAATTTAAACGATGTTTAAAATGTGCTAAATTTCTAGCAAAAAAGAGCCCAGCAGAATTCACTTATTTATTTAAACTTGGTTACTCCCACCATTATAAATAATGACCAAAAAAGAAATCTTACTTGGATCTGTTCTTTTATAAATATATCTTACAAGAATCTTTTTCGGAAGCAAAAACTATATTTACTGAAAATTAAAAACCCACCTGAAGGCACATGTGCAGAATCATCAATATCCATCTGACCAGTGTTCAGGTCTAATTCACTAAAATAATCCTTCTTGAGAGGAAAAAAAATAAAGACATTCATTCATTCATTCATTCATTCATTCATTCATTCATTTATTAGAACAAGATATGCCACTGTACGCCATATAGGAAATCAACATTAAATAGCAATATGTTGCTTTAATTGGCAAGCTGTAAACAAAGGGGTGAAATGCTACTGGTTTGCCCGAACCAGTAGTAAAATAAATGAAACTGACGATCAGCTGTAATGTGTAATTTATATTAGCTAGAAAGCAGGATTTCCTGCTTTCTAGCTAATATAAATCATGTGGCACCTCTCCCCCTCGCTGTTCGCTTACCTTACCCCTTTGATGCTCTGCGCCTGCACGGAAGGTACTGCGCATGCACGGAGGTGGCGCGTGTGAGCAAAGTGTGCGCTCATATTGCTACCAAACCAGTAGCAAAGGTAAGTGGATTTCACCGCTGTGTAAAGACAAAGCTTAAGGCTCATGGGGACCCACATTATGTAAGACCAAAATCCCAGCAGCTTAGTTAAAACCTCCATTTAGATGGTCAAGGATCATCATTCCCTCTTCCCCCTCAGAGCTCCCAGGTTGCCCTGATGTTGGTCCTGATTCCTATGCTCCTCCTCCTCTGATTTGGCTTCTGTAAGGGCCGGTGGCGGACAGGTCACAACACAGACCTTGATGGATCTGCAACCATGAGCATCAAAATAAAATTTCTAAAGGTTTTCTGTGTCTTAAACACCACTAGTTATTTTTTTATACATATTGATTTAGAAGTTAGGTCCACTGAGTTTGGTGCGCAGGGCTGTACTGTTAAATTAAATGGTTATTCTCTATTTTTAAAGAAGCTATAATGGATGCTTACCAGTTCAGGTATATCTTTCACATTCAGTGGGACCTGAATTAATCCCAAGTGATTTCTGAAATTAGGCACCTCGCTGGTGTCATAATTTGGATTGCGCAGGTTTGTCAGCACCTTTAACAAGAGGACTAGAAGTGACTACGTGTGCGTAAGAACTAAATAAATTATTTTAAAATAGCTACCTTAACGGAACGGCACAATTGTGCCCACTTCTCCGCGGGGCTCCCTCATCCAACCCATTACCAGCATTTAGGCTAGGCAGGACCTTCACTGCACTCCTTCCCAGGCAATAGTCTGCTTGCACTCCTGCCTCACCCCCTATTCTTGGATGATTCATTTAAGGACGCTTATCTGGGTGTTTCACTGTGCCTGGCATATCCCCCCTCTACCAGCAGTGGTGGGAGCCCAGCCAGTGGTCCCTCCCGCCGCGGCCAAATTTGCAGCCAAATCCCAATCGAGGGCGGGGGGCTCCAGCTTACCGACATTCAATGCCCTGAGTCCTGCTCAGGAGATGCTGCAACAGAGCCTTGCCAGCCTCCGGGAAGAATGCGCGCAGGCAGCCCCACCCTTTCCCGGAGACCCCACATGCGTCTCATTAGTTCCTGGAGAGGAAGGGCTTGCTTAAAAAAATAAAAATGAAGACTGTATGGTGGGAGAAGCTAAAATGGTTCTGTTTGGGAAACATAAAATTGTTAAGTGCCTTTGGTGCTTAAACCCTACACCAGGGAGGGGACGCCTGCACATGCTCTCCTCAGATTTGGTTCATGTCATATATTTTTTCCCCAACTGAGAATTGTAAAATCAACTGTCCCCTGAATCCAGGTTTCCTTGCACATTTAAGAAGGAAGAGCACCTAACTGTTCTGACCCCCCTTCTTCCCTCGCCAACACAGAACACACTCCGGACCAAAACTACTTCAACAGGATTTATTGCACAGACAGACAGACAGATCCTTGGCAGCAATCCACCACGACTAGGCTCTCAGAACCCCCCGGCACTGAGACACGATAGCAGCTATCCAGCATGCCAAGCTCACCAGACGGAACTTTCCCAATTGTTCCTACGTTGACTTCTGCAAAGGGCGTATGCACAATCAGTCCTTTTATAGCCTGAAGGGGGAGTCTACTTATCAGCAGCTGTCCCATGACTCCTCCCCACTGCTCCAAGGCATGGCATCAGGAGCCCTGTTCCTTTGGCTCTCACCGCTGCTCCATGCCTCAGGTGCCTCCTGGTGGCCGACCAGACTCTCCGATCCCTGCTCAGAGTCAGAACCCTGCCCAGGGTCCTCCACATCCTCCAGAGCTGACTCATAGGGACCCTCGCTGTCGGAGTCTGGTGGCAGCTCCAACGGCTCCTGCTGGGCCACAACACCTAACATTGTTATTTTTCCCTAAACCGAACCATTTTATCTTCTCATGGCATAGTTTTTGTTTTTTGGAGGGTATTTTTAGCAAGCCCATCCTCTCCAGGGACTAATGAGATGCACACGGGGTCTCCTGGGAAGCGAGGGACCGCCTGCACAAGCTCTCCCCAAAGGGCCTCCGAGGGTCTGATCATGGCTGGGACTAACGCTCTCCTTTGGTTGTTCTGACCTAGGCTTCCTTAAAAAGCATGAAGCGAAGTCTTGGTCTCGACAAAACCTCTTTTATTTATACGACTGTGAATTCCTTTCATTCACAGTCAGCAAGGCTGAGCAAACAGTCTTTCAGAGGAATGTTTATCAACACGAACCTTATCTTGCTCTGAACCCCCAGATAACTAGTTTCCAAACGGAGAGCAAGGCAATACTTGGCACAGAGTCCCTTATAGTCACAAACAGCACTTTCCATTCTTAAAACGACCGAATGAACGAATTGTTTCCTGCAAAAGCCCCCTCCCCATTCGCTCCTCTTTTGTTTCCTATGGGAGGGGCCAATCACCTCCAAGGTGTCGACCCTGCTTTCTTAGATGTTTTTGTTTTCTAGCAGCTCTGTGCATGCGCACACTGGGAACAGGCTCCAGCTATTCCTCTGCTTCACTGCTGTCTATCTCCCTCTCTGCTTCCGACGCAGAGTCCTGGTCTGAGCTTTCCTCAACCCCCAGGACTGGCCCATGTTCCTCCCCAACCTCCCCACTGTCCGACTCTGCTGCCAATTCCGCTGGCTGCCGGCGGGCCACAACACTGGCTCCTCCTGAGCAGGATGCCGGCAGGGGATGCTGGTGGGCCTGAAGCTTCCCCTCAGCTGGGACATGGCTACAAATGTAGCCTGGTCATGGCGGAAGCGACTGCTGACCGGGCTGCTGCTGCCACCACTGCTGGAGATGGCTGTGACAGAGTTCACCCCATCTGGACACTGGGAGGTACATTTAAGTATCCAGCACATCAAAACACTCAGGGACAAGTATCCCCCAGTGAATCACTCTGGGAAGGAGTGTCAGTGAAGGGGCCCGCCAAGCATAAACACCAGTGGTGGGTTGGCTGCAGTGAGGAGCCCATAGAGAAATGGACGCAATAATGTGGCCAGCACAAATTGTTAGACCCCCTACCAGCTCTGAGCTTCAAAACTAAACAAGTGTTGTAGCCCGCCAGTGGAATTGGCAATAGATTCGGGCAGTGAGGAGGTTGGGGAGGAACATGGGCCAGTCCTGGAGGCTGGGGAAGGCTCTGATGAGGGCTCTGTGTTGGAGGCAGAGAGGGGGCCAGAGCCGTCTGACAGTTATTAGCTGTTGCTAGAGTCAGACATCAGTGAGGCAGGAGAACAGCTGGAGCCTGTTCCCAGTGTGCGCATATGCAAAGTTGCCAAAGGGAACAGGTAAAGAACAGGGGTCAACTTGGGAGTAAGCCCAAGGGTGGACGATGAATGGCCCCTCCCAGAGGACATAAAAGAGGAGCGAAAGGGGAGTGGAGTTTGCAGGAGACAATTAGTTCACTTAATTGGTTCGTGACTCTCTGAGACTCCTTGCCAAGTTTGGCAGATATCGGCCCGGCAGCTCTCCAAGCCAGATAAGGTCTGTGACCATAAATCCTCCTTTGAAAGACTTTGCTGGATGTGAATGAGAGGAATTCACAGTCAATTAATACAAGGGATTTTTGCCGGGACAAGGAATTTGCTTCATATTCTTGGGAAGCCTCAATCAGAACAACAGATAGCTATTAATGGCAATAACAAAAGTCAAAGTTCTCCAAATTTTTGCAGCTTAAGCCTGGTAGCTGTAGTCTACATTACCAGCAACAAGAACTATTATTACGGAGAAATCTTATTTCAAAACACGGTGAACAAAATCAGATATTAAGTTAGCTAGGCAGGACACATCTTTACAAATGTAAAAAATACTGTTTTGCCCTTCTCTCAGAGGAACAGATCATAAATATTTTTGCCTTTTAAAGTTAGTCCTCGGTTTACAAGCTTTCATTTAGCGACTAATCAAAGTTACAACAGCATTGAAAAAATAGTGTCTTGTGACCATTATTCACACTTATGACCGTGGCAGCATCCCTTTGGTCACGGGATCAAAATTCAGACACTTGGCAACTGGTTCATATTTATGACGGTCGCAGCGTCCCGGAGTCACGTGATCCCCTCTTGCGACCTTCTGACAAACTAAGTCAATGGGAAGGCCAGATTCACTTAACAACTGTGTTACTAATTTAATAAAGGCAATGTTTCACTTAACAATTTACTAAAAAAGGTCGCAAAATGGGAAAAAACTCACTTAACTGTCTTGCTTAGCAACAAAAATATTCAGCTCAAATGTGGACGTTAAGTCGAGGACTATAGAGGATTCCGTAATTTTACCATATAAGGTAAAGTACAGTATACTGAAGATCGCATTAAGGTTCATTTGTAAATCTAATGACTCAAATGATCCATTCTCAGGAACGACAATATTTTATTGGTTTAAAAAAAAGCATATCCAAAACTAAAATCTGATTCTTTTTTTTTTTTGCAAAAACTTACCTCAAGAAAATCTTTAGGTGCATAAACTGGCCTGAAGAGACTTAGATCTGAAATATAAAGTTATTCAACCCAAAACATTTTGTAGCTGTTTGGACTATACATTCCAACAATAATAATTATCAAACTTTATTATGTCAGCCTCATTCTCTGTTCAAAACAACATCCAGGATTATTTCCAAAGGAGTAAATCTCATGCAGAATAACTGAAAACATTAATGTTAATAATTGAGGAAAACTCAGAAAGTTTTCTTTCGTGGAAAAACTAAGAATACACAAAATTATCAATAAATAATTGAGCTGGTCTATTTTAACTCATTTAAAATTAAAGGATAGTTCTTATGGTTATTATAGTTTTATAGCTGTTGCGAGTCACCCAGAGTTGTTTTAAGATGGGTGGCCATACCACTCTTTTAAATAAATAAACCCAGTGAAATATTTTATGCACATATGTCATCCATGAAGACCAGCACAAAACCTTCCTCCCTAAACACACCCTCAGGGACTTGAGATACAATCTAAGTCCTGTCCAGTAACGGTATCCTCTTTTCTTCGGTAGCGGTAGCGTGCATGCCAGCATACGAAGGTCTATGATGATATCTGGGTGGGTGGGCGGAGCCTCCTGCCACCGCCACTACCCGTTTGTCCAAACCAGTGTGAACTGGCAGAATACCACCTCTAGTCCTGTCAATTCAGCCATAAAACACTTTAGAAAGCCAAGTATTCAATCATACATAGAACCTAAGTTGTTAATTTTGTATAGAGGGGTTATAACCTCATTCTTTTCAGGGGGGTTTTGTTGCCTGCAGTACCATAATGAGCAGTTTGTATTTTAAGGGATGGTTGATTTGTAAGGAAAATTGATGAGAATTTTCTCCTACAGCTTATTAACAGGAGATTGACAAGAAAAGCAGCTTAGATTTCTGAACAGCTTTTGCTATCTTCATAAAGGTAAAGGTTCCCCTCGCATATATGTGCTAGTTGGTCCTGACTCTAGGAGGCAGTGCTCATCTCCGTTTCAAAGCCGAAGTGCCAGCACTGTCCGAAGACGTCTCCGTGGTCATGTGGCCACCATGACTAAACACAAAGGCACTTGGAACATTGTTACCTTCCCACCAAGGGTGGTTCCCCCCATTTTTCTATTTGCATTTTCTACGTGTTTTTGAACTGCTAGGTTGGCAGAAGCTGGGACAAGTAACGAGAACTCCCTCCGTTACGCAGCGCTAGGGATTCGAACCGCTGAATTGTCGACCATTCTGATTGAGAAGCTCAGCGTCTTAGCCACTGAGCCACCGCGTCCCTATGCTATCTTCATATTCTCTTCTTAAAGTAAGTTTGTGAATGTGCACACACGGAGTATGATTTTAATTTTCATAATGAAGGGGTGCCATACCTGGTTCATCGGTCCCCATTTCATTCCATTTATTCAAAAGTTCCTTTTGCTCACTCAGCGATCTCTGTAGAGCAAAAGAAACAGGATGCAACCAACTCTAATATTGACAGACACCTAAATATACATGAGATTATAGATAAACTTTACATTTACAGGAAAAGCGGCTAGTTAAATGTACCTTCTGTGATAACGGAATGCCAAGTTCTATACACATGCTGTTTAGGCTCTTCAAAATACGTTTTTCCCAGTTCGCCTGGAAAACATAAATGAATAGTTTGATTTATGTAGTTTATCATCCTCCTAATTATATTATCAATAAGAAGGTATTTTTTCTCATTTTCTCTTTCCATTTAAATTTTAAATACTGGTATACATTATATGTATATACATACATTTCCATCTAACCCGCCTTTTCCAAGCAGGGCAATGACAAGTCCACACTTCCCAGTTGTATTTACTATGCCCAGCTGCAGAAGTAGTTTTTAAGTACATGCAGAGAAACCCTACAAATTTATCTTGTTCAGTAATGGAACAGGACAATTGGTGGTGACGTTTCGATGAGGTCCCACTCATCATCTTCAGGCTGGTGCCTTCGGCTTCGTGCTTGTGCGAGGAAAGCGTGATCGGAGCTGCCGTCTTTCTATAGATATTGGTGGGGAGGTATGGAGTGCTGGCTTTGTTGCTGTAAGCGGATTGGTTGGCTGTGTTGTAACATCTTGATTAGTTGATGGAGTTGATGTTTGCAGATTAGCCGGCTGAAACAGTCCAATCCGCTTACAGCAACAAAGCCAACATTACACACACTCCCACCAATATCTATAGAAAGACGGCAGCTCCAATCATGCTTTGCTCACACAAGCACCAGCCTGAAGATGACGAGTGGGACCTCGTTGAAACGTCGCCAAGATACTCTCAATCTTACATGGGAAAAGACCCGAATACACCAAAACCTGCATACCTGTACCCGTGAAAATTTACGAATATATATATATATGTGTGTGTGTGTGTGTGTGTGTATACACATATACACATACATACATACATACATACATACATACATACATACATGTATTTGTGTTACAACCCCTGGTATGCCCAAATATGGGAGGGAGCTCACTACTCCCCCTTTCTGTCCTTCGGCTCATTACAGAGGACCATCCAGGCAGAAAACCATATTTTTATTTTTAATGTTGCCTTTTTATATTTGTGTTGTATTTGTGCTGATAAATAAATAAAGGGAGACTAGTATAGATCTATTTCAAGCTATTTAGCTCCCATCATCTAGCCATACCCTTACTGGGAATCGAACCAGGGCTGTATTGCATATTAGGCCAATGTAATTGCAACTAAGCCACAGGCTCTCTTCCTTATCAGCTAGGCCAGGGAAATAGGTATGTATTTGTGTTACAACCCCTGGAATGCCCAAATATGGGAGGCAGCTCACTACTCCTTTCTGTCCTTCGGCTCATTACAGATACATACCTATTTCCCTGATTGGACAGGGCAAAAATAACTCCTCCTTTGCACTGTAAGTCAGCTACATGGAATTAAACACTACAATCCAATTTTTGTGTGTGTGTGTGTGTGTGTGTGTGTGTTTGAGAGAAGGGGAGGGAGGGAGAGAGGGAGGAAGGAGGGGAAGGGAGAAGAAAAAGAAAAAGAAAGAAGGAAAACAAATGCTGTCGCTTTATTTATTTATTTATTATTTATTTATTTATTTCGATTTATCAGTCGCCCCCTCTCCGCAAAGGGACTCGGGGCGACGTACAATTAAATCAAAATACAAATGTGGCATGGAGGAGGTAACACCAATATTTAACAGTCAAGTTCAAATAAATAACAATAAATTAAAACAATTAAAACAGTTAAAAACCCCAAAATTTACGTATAAAATATTAAAATAATTAAAATTGCCAGGGAGGTTAGAAATTTCTAGTTAAGCCAGGCCGGCTAGTTGGAACAGGTGGGTCTTGAGTTTTGTGCGGAAGGAGCAGAGATCGGTCGTTGTCCTGATATCTGGGGGGAGGTCACTCCAAAGGGCTGGGCCCATCACAGAGAAGGCCGTATTCCTGGGCGCCGCCCTCTGACACTGCCTGGTGGACGGCACCCGGAGGAGTCCCTCTCTGTGAGAGCGAATTGGTCGCAGGGATGTATGGGGCAGAATGCGATCCCGCAGATAGCTAGGTCCTGTGCCATGGAGCGCTTTGAAGATGGTAACTAACACCTTGAAGCGCACCCAGTAGACCACAGGGAGCCAGGTCAGCTCGCGCAGGAGAGGTGTTATATGGGAGAACCTCGTTCCCCCCATGATTGCCCGCACGGCCACATTCTGGACCAGTTGCAGTCTCCGGGTGCATCTCAAGGGGAGCCCCATGTAGAGAGTGTTACAGTAGTCCAGGCGAGACGTCACCAGCGCGTGAGTGACTGTGCGGAGGGCATCCCGGTCCAATAGGGGTCGCAATTGGCGCACCAGGCGAACCTGGTGGAACGCCCCCCTCACCACGGCTGCCACATGGTCATCCATAGACAGCCAGGCATCGAGGAGGATGCCCAAATTGCGCGCCCGCTCCACGGGGGCCAGTTGCTCGCCCTCAATGGCCAGCGATGGAATGCACTGGTTGAACCGGGGGGCCGGTAGCCACAGCCACTCCGTCTTGGAGGGGTTGAGTCTGAGTCTGTTGTCTCCCATCCAGACCCGTTTCCGGCTTCCGGCTTCCAAACACCGGGACATCACTTCGACGGCCTCGTTGGGGTGGTTTGGGGTGGAAATGTACAGCTGTGTATCATCAGCGTACAGATGGTATCCCACCCCAAAACCACGGATGATCTCGCCCAGCGGCTTCATATATGTGTTGAACAGGAGAGGTGAGAGGACCGACCCCTGCGGCACCTCACAAGTGAGTGGCCTCAGGGTCGACCTCTGCTCCCCTGCCAACACACATTGCGTCCGGTCGGAGAGGTAGGAGCGGAACCACCGCAACACGGTGCCCCCTACCCCCAACCCCCCCAGCCGGCGCAGTAGGATACCATGGTCGATGGTATCAAAAGCCACTGAGAGCTCTAATAGGACCAGGATAGAGGAGCAACCCCTATCTCTGGCCCTCCAGAGATCATCTACCAACGTGACCAAGGCCGTCTCCGTGCTATGCCCGGGCCGGAAGCCGGACTGGCACGGGTCTAGATACTCAGATTCCTCCAGGTGACGTGGGAACTGCTGAGCCACCACACTCTCTACAACCTTCGTTAAAAAAGGAAGGTTGGAGACAGGACGATAATTTGCTAGCTCCATCGGGTCCAGGGAAGGCTTCTTGAGCAAGGGCCTCACAACCGCCTCTTTCAAGGCGGCTGGCAGGAACCCCTCACTCAATGAAGCGTCCACAAGTCCCAATAGCCAGCCTCGTGTGACCTCCCAGGATGCCAGCACAAGCCAGGAGGGACACGGGTCCAATAAACATGTGGTGGCTCGCAGTCGCCCACGCAACCTGTCCAAATCCTCGGTGGCAACAGAGTCAAACTCCTCCCAGCATGGTCTCTCAAGACTCGCCTCGGACGTCCCCCCTGGAACACTGAAGGGGGCCCACTCCCTCCGGATTTGAGCGATTTTATCCTGCAGATATTCCCCAAATTCCTCTGCCCTGCCCTGCAAAGGGGGCTCCCGCTGCCTCTGTGACAAGAGGGAGCAGGTCACCCGAAACAGGGCGGCAGGGCGGTTCTCTGCGGACGCAATAAGAGTGGCACAATATCGACATTTGGCCGCTCTTAATGCCACAAGGTAAGTCCTTAAGTAGGTTCTTACCTGTGTTCGGTCAAATTCGGAGCGAGAGGATCTCCATCTGCTCTCTAGGCATCTCTTGTGGCGTTTCATCGCCCTTAGCTCCTCGTTGAACCAGGGAGCCAGGGCGGTTCGTTGCCACCGGAGAGGCCGCAAAGGCGCAACCCGGTCTAAGGCCCCGGTGGCCGCACTATTCCATGCAGCCACCAAGTCCTCCATCCGGGAGCGGGTCAGGTCCACAGGAAGTGGCCCAAGCTCCGTCTGGAACCTATCCGGTTCCATCAGGCGCCTGGGGCGGAACCATCTAGGACAATCTGGTTCCGCCTCCCCGCGGCGGGGGGTAGCACCAGGGAAATCGAGCCGGAGAAGTGAGTGATCTGACCATGACAGGGGCGTGATGGCTAGATCCCCTACTCCTAGATCACTCGTCCACTGGTCGGAGACAAAAACAAGATCCAGTGTGTGGCCTCCCTCGTGCGTGGGGCCCTGAATTACTTGAGTCAGATCCATGGCTGCCATGGAAGCCATGAACTCCCGAACTGCCTCGGATGCTTCTCCCATTGACGGCAGGTTGAAATCCCCCATAACTAAAAGTTTGGGGGTCTCAACTGCCATCTCAGTGATCCGCTCGAGGAGTTCGGGCAGGGCCGCTGATGTATAGCGAGGAGCCAAGTATACAATCAGCAGGCCCAACTGCCTCCTTGGGCCCCATCTCACGCCCAGAGACTCACACCCGGATATCTGCGGCACAGTGAATTCTCTCGGTTCCAGATTCTCCTGTATAATTACCGCTACCCCACCACCCCTGCCCTGGGCCCGTGGCTGATGGAATACACGGTAGCCCGGCGGGCACATTTCCACGAGGGGCAGACCTCCCTCGTGGCCCAACCAGGTCTCCGTTATTCCTGCGAGGTCCGGCTCCCCCTCTGAAATCAGATCGTTAATGAGGGGGGGCCTTGTTGACCACGGACCTCGCATTACACAGCATCAGCCTGAGGCCCTGGCTCTGTAGAACCTGACCACCTAGAATGCGGGGGTTGGTACAAACGACCGGGTGTGTCCAACGACCACGGTCTCCCAACCGACTACACGTTCTTCTATTGTCCTCGCATCTGCTCCTCCCTACGACCGTAGGTATCACAGAGCCCTCTATAGGAATGTTATTTTCCCTCCCCTCCCCCGCTCCGCTCACTTCCCTCCTGACCACACCTGTTCGCCTAGCTCTAACCAGACTCCTGGCCTGTGTAACCCTCTCCCCCACCCTAGAGCCCCCTAAAATATTTAAAAAACATTTGATTAAAAAAACCCTAATTCCCCGCTTCCTCCACCTCTCTGGGTTAATAAACCCGTCATCAAGGTGGGCCCTGGAAAGGGCAGGGGGGCATAACTGCGAGAGGGGGGCTCTCGCAACCGTAGCAAGTCTGACCTCAGGTAAATCGCGATCTTTTAGCTGTAACAGGGCTTAATACATAGTAGGGTATTGTAGTGCTGGTAAGGTTAATAAATCAAGGCTCCCAAATGAAAGAGGGGGGAAAAAACGAACGTCCACAGTAGGAGCCAGGAAGCAGTTCATAAAGTTCGTAAAGGCAATAAGGCGGAGATTCCAGTTCAGTGGGGGGGAACATCTTAACAGCGAGGGGCAGGGTAAAGAAGTCGGGGAAAGGTCAGGCATAAACCCTCACCCTCCGCCTCTTGTCCTGCTGGTCTTTTAACGGCCTCCAGCGACCCCCGGCGCCTCGGCCTCGCTCCTCTCTCCCGCGGCTTTCACACGGCCCTCGGAACTGAGCATGCCTGGCTGTGGAATTCTGGGAGTTGAAGTCCACAAGTCTAAAAAAATTGCTGCCTCACCAGCCATAAACCTCACCACACGTCACTGATATATACATATATATACATATACATACATACATATATACACACACACACACACACAAACATATATATATGAAAAAATCTGTTTTTATATTTTATAAAGATCGAATCAGATAGATAGACAGACAGACAGACAGATGTGTCTGTCTGTCTATCTATCTAATCTATCACCTTTTTCCCTCAAAAAAGAGGGTGAAAATCTGGGTGCGTCTTATACACTGAATGCAGCATTTTTTGCATCCCGAAACCCGTCCCCTTCAACAAAATGGCCATGCATAGCCTTTAGGAGGCTTTCAGGGTGCTCCTGGGAGCTGGGGAGGGCAGAAATGAGCAAAAAACAGGCCATTTTTTGCTCAATTTTGCCCCCTCCCGGCCCCCAGGAGTATTCTATAAGCCTCCTAAAGGCTATGCATGTTTTTTGCTTGTTTTTGGAGCCCCCAACACCCCAGGAGCCTCCCCACCCTCCAGGAGCACTCTACAAGGCTCCTAAAGGCTATTCGTGCCCTTTTTTGAAAACAAATGGGCCCATTTTTGCGAAGAACACGCCAGTTTTGCAGAGTGCAAAAACTTTTTTTTTAATTTGCCTCTTCAAATTCTTGGTGCATCTTACACTCCGAAAAATACGATATATGGATGGATGGATGGATGGATGGATGGATGGATGGATGGATGGATAGATGGATAGATAAGATAGATAGCAATAGCTAAATTTTTCTCCTGTGAAAGAAAACCGGAATGGAATAGTTTCAATTACTGTATTTGGGGGTGGGGTGGGGGGAACAGCCCTATCTTCCTGTTTATCTTCCATTTGAGAATTTCTTTTCCTACAATTCCTCAGTTTAAAAAAAAACAGTCTAGAAAACAATGTTACACCTACAGTATGTAATATATAACAATCTGACATGATTGTTTCATATGTATCATATGTACATTAGCTCGGTAATAAAAATGGAGGAATGTAATAGAACTGTCACATATCAATTCATTTGAGGACAATTTATTACTCACCCCAGGTAACACCATACATCTACTTTTACAGATCACTGATTTATTTATTTTTTGAATCCAGCAAACTCGGGCAAAATCCCTTCCTATTATACTTTTGAAAAAAAATATTCAGGTACGGAGTTTACACAACTGCAATTAACCCCATTATTTAGTGTAAAAAGTGATATATCTTATATGTCTAATGCTTAATATAATTAAAGCATTTAATTATGTTTAAATGCTTTACTTATATTTTTTTAATGCTTTAATATGATATAGTATGGATGGAGAGTAATTTTTCATGTGTTCGCTGAATGTATTGATGCAGGGCTTGTTTGTTTGTTTGTTTGTTTGTGTCATTTTAACTGTCTACAAAAGAACAGAAATGTCTTAAGCTTTTTTTATTGCCAATTCTCTTCAAATATTTATGCTCAGACATACTGACTGGCCAATATTATCCCATCTACTCTAATAAGGGCTTAAGTGGAAAGTTTCAGCTTGCCCCAATTGTCCTGTCGATGAAACAGCATTAATTGATTAGGATTTTGTGCATATCTTTTTCCAGCTCCTGTAAACCATTTTCAGCATTACCCTAATAATACATTCTTCACTTTCAGATGTGATTTATCATAATCATCATCTTTTAATAACCCCACAATCCCTTGCGGGGTGGAGTTTGGGCAACTGAATGGAGCACTAGCAGAATGTTTTAATGCCAGATGCCCTTCCTGTCGCGAATGTGGAGTTTTGTTCAGCAGATATATTCTCAGTGTGCCCAGAGAGAGAAATATCTGCCTTTACTTAGGATCGAACTCACAGCCCCCTGATCATGAGGCAAGAGCTCCACCGCTAGGCCACCACGCCACTCCCAAATGTGACTGTATGCTGCCATGATAAAAATAAGGGACAAATATCTGTATAATGCCATAGCATCAGACTGCTGACAACCTCAACTGAGCATTTAATCTTCTATAGATATGAAAATAGCTGCTTGTGTGTGTGTATGTTCCAACACAACTCTGGAACACCTCGAGCAATTTCAACCAAACTTGGTACACAGATGACTTACTCTCTGGAAAAAAATACTATGGGGGTAAGACACTCCTAACACTCCTCAGGGTGTGTGTTTTGTTATGATACAGCCTGTTGTGCCTTAAAATGGCTTCTACTGTACTGCCTTAAAATGGCTTCTAGTATACAGCGCAATGGAATTGCCATGGTAACGGCTTCACAGTAATCCACAAGAGGGGGCTCCCTCTGGTAAGGGGGAAAATCCAACATTACAAATTACATTTAGTTGGAACATTTCCCCCTTATAAATAAATACCCAGGCAACACCGGGTTATCAGCACTAGTTCTAAATATGAGCCTTGATTGGGTTAATTAATAACACGAAGAAGGTTAAAGTCACAAGAATTATAGTATTTATTTATTTCACAGATTTATATGGCTGCCCATCCTAAGCAGATGACTTTGGGCAACTAACAATATTTTCAAATCAGATTCCTATATACAGGTAGTCCTCGAATTACAATAGATCATTTAGTGACCATTCAAAGTTACAACGGCACTGCAAAAAGTGACTTATGACTGTTTTTTCACACTTATGACCGTTGCAGCATCCCCATGGTCACGTGATCAAAAGTCAGGCACTTGGCTATTGATTCATATTTACGACGGTTGCAGTGTCCCAAGGTCATGTGATCACTTTTTGGACAAGTCAACGGGGAAACCAGTTTCACTTAACAACCATGTGACTAACTTAACCACTGCAGTGATTCACTTAACGACCGTGCCAAAAAAGGTCGTAAAATGGGGGCAAAATTCACTTAATGAATGTCTCACTTAACCACATAAATTTTGGGCCCAGTTGTGGTCGTAAGTCGAGAACTACCTGTATGGACAATATATGGCAAGAAAGTAGAGGTAGTAGGCCGCTTTTTCCCAGTGTCATCGTAACTTTGAACCGTCACTAAATGAACTGTTGCAAGTCAAGTCCTTTTAAAAGGGCGAGGGGGCTTGCTTATTTTGTGAAAGGTGCACAGTCTGCCTATGTTGGTTGTTTGGGAATGGCTATTACATTATCTTACGGATCTGAAAACCAGATTTTATCCATAGCATTGCTGCTTGAGATTGGTGGCATTCAGTTCAGCCCAAACATATTTACTTACTATTATTATTTATTTATTAAATTTGCTCATCTCATTCGAAGCAATTCTGGACAGCATACAGCTTTAAAAGCAATAAAACCATTAAAAAAACATGTTGTGGCCTGCCAGCAGCCAGAAGAGCTGGCAGTAGATTCAGACAATGAGGAGGTTGGGGAGGAATATGGGCCAGTCCTGGAGTCTAGGGAAGGCTCTGACAAGGACTCTGCGTCAGAGGCAGAGATGGGGCCAGGCCCGTCTGACAGTTATCAGCTGCCTTGGAAATCAATGGGGCAGAAGAACATCTGGAGCCTGTTCCCAGTGTGCGCATGCAGAGTTGCCAGACGAAGGGAACAGCTAAGGAAAATGGGTCGACTTGGGAGTAAGGCCACAGGTGGACGGTGAATGGCCCCTCCCAGGGAAAATAAAAGAGGAGCGAAAGGTGAGGGGAGTTTGCAGGAGAGAATGAGTTCATTCCTGCATTCTTGCCAAGTATTGCGGCGTCTGAAAGATATCGGCCTGGCCACTCTCCAAGCCTGATAAAGGTCGGTAATTGTGAACTATCTTGAAAAACTGTGAGAGAGGAAAGACTTTGCTGGAGAGGAATTCACTGTAAATTAAATAAAAGGGGTTTATCGGGACCAGGACTCGGCTTCGTGCTGCTGGGGAAGCCTAGGTCAGAACAATAAATTTCTAAAAACAATACAAACAGAATTACAATCCAGGTGAAGTTGCAATTAACAGATGTGGAGAGAGGGAGGTAGCAGGATGTAGAATTTTCTCTTAAATTCATCAACCACCTCCAGTGTGATACCCCCCCCAATTGGGGACCCAAGCCAACTGGCAGAGTCATGTCAAATACAGCATATATCCATATTTGAGCATGTGCAGTAAAATTTAATCACATCAAACCTGAGCTTTTCTCATGTAAGCCAAAGGTTCCTTGATGTGTTCGGGAGGCACTGATGTAGAACAAGGTAAAGGAAACCTAAAAGGAAAAAAATAAGTATTATTTTAGTACCAGTATTACTTAGACCCACATTACTAAATAAATCTTTATAAATCATACTTTTCTTAGAGATATGTAAATTTTCAGGCACAATATACAGCACTAGCACTTATATACCGCTTCACAATGCTTTATATCCCTCTCTTTATAGCCCTCTCAGCATATTGCCCCCAATAATTTAGTTCTTCCTCTTACTGACCTCAGAAGGATGTAAGGCTGAGTCAACCTGGAGCTGTTAAGAATCGAACTGCCGGCAGTCGGCAGAATTAGCTTGCAATACTGCATTCTAACCACTACGCCACCACGCCTCTCAATACATGGTGTTGTGATCAATCTATGGCCTTGTGAAATATTGCTAGAGGCACTTATGTTTCACTGTTTATCCTGGTGGCAATAAGGTAGGATAAAATTGAAGAGAAATATTGAGATCTGATAATCACTTCAAAAACTTAACATCGGATAATTCATTTTTGTTCCCTGCTAACTTCCCACAAGCAAGGCCAAAGGGGAAGCCTGCAAGAAGTCAGAAATCACAACTGTCAGAATATTCATGAACTGGAATAGGACATAGCAACAGGTCAGCCATTGGGGACTGGCTGGAATAGGACATGGAAACAAGGTCCGCCAATGGGAACTATTTGGTAACAGAGAGCTATGCCAAGGGGCTCAGAGCCTGGGTGTGGCTTACCTATGTAGCTCTGAGTCTGTGCAAGAGAACTAATCTAGTCTCCAACTCTGAATCAAAACTGAAACTGTTCTCTGCTGTTTTCTGCTCTGCCTGTTTTTGTCTGTCACTTTTTGCCACATTGGAAGAACCACTGTTGGTATTGTATATATTACTTCATGTGTTATTATGTATATAAAGAGAAGTTAATGAATCCTGCTGAATCAGTTATCTATGTGGGCTTTCTGGATGTGATTTCTGCAACAAACTCTGACAACAGTCATATTAACAGCCATCCTCGCTTAATGCCCCAAATGATCCTGTTAGAGGAGGCACTAATGGGTTCAACCCAGAATGAGTTGCATTGGAAACAAGTGACATACAGGTAGTCCTTCATATACAACAATTCACTTAATGACGGCACTGATAAAAGTAACTTATGGCCAGTTTTCACACTTACGGCCGTTGCAGCATCCCCTTAATCACATGATCAAAATTTGGGCTCTTGGCAACTGGCATGTACTTATGACAGTTGCACTGTTCCGGGGTCATGACCACCTACAACATTCCCTGCTGGCTTCTGACAAGCAAAATAAATGGGGAAGCCAGATTCACTTAGCAACTGCAGTGATTTGCTTAACAACCGTGGCATAAAAGGTCATTAAAAAGGTTAACTGAGGGACTGTCTCTTGCCTGTCACATCTACCCGACCCATCAGAGCGGGGAGGCAGGGAATGTTGTGGGTCCCATCCCCTAGGGAGATACACCTGGTGGGGCCCAGAAGAAGGGCCTTCTCTGTGGTGGCTCCCTCTCTCTGGAACATCATTCCCCCCAGAGATTAGAATGGTTCCCACTCTAACACTCTTCCGGAAGGCGCTGAAGACCTGGGTCTGCCAGCGGGCCTGGAGAACGCAAATCAAGATGGAGCCCATTAAATGGCTCATGTGATCTGCTGTCATCGGGGCAGGGGGGTGGGAGGTGATTTTGTTATATTGTACTATATTAATTTATTTGATTCTTTTTGTTAGTTTTTATTGTTTTAAATGTGGTTTTATATTTTGAAAGCCGTCTTGAGTCTCCATGGGCGAATAGGCGGCAATATAAATTCAATAAACAAATAAATAAACAAACAAACAAAATAAATAGGGCACAATTCACTTAACAATGGGAATTTGGGGGTCAATTGCGGTTATTGAGGACTACCTGTACACGTTAAGTCAAGGCTTCCCCAAGCTGTGAAATAGTATATCTCCGCTTGAAGAGGTGCAAACATTGTTTTTATTGTTCATTTGTCTTCATTTTGGGGTTTAGGTTTGTAGGGAAGGTTGCAACAGTAAAATTACACTAAAAAAAAGTGTGATGGCAACACTTTAGGGGCCTCTAAGCCACACGGCATGCAAACATGAAGCAAAAGTTATACCAACACCGAGACAAAAACAAAACTCACATACTGATTTCTCTGTAAACAGCATTGTGCAGCTTCTTTTCCCAACCTGGCAAAATAAGAGTTAAAAAAAAAACACCTGAAGATTAGAAAAACTCATTCGCCGACATTTAAACACTTGAGAATAACAGGATGGGATAGGAAAGAGAATTTTTAGTCTTAAAAGCACACAAAAGCACCGAACATAATTCATACATTCCTAATTTTGTTTACAACATTTATGTATCTTATAAAAGGTAAAGGTTCCCCTTGCACATATGTGCTAGTCGTTCCCGACTCTAGGGGGCGGTGCTCATCTCCATTTCAAAGCCGAAGAGCCAGCGCTGTCCAAAGACGTCTCCGTGGTCATGTGGCCGGCATGACTAAACGCTGAAGGAACACGGAATGCTGTTACCTTCCACCAAAGGTGGTACCTATTTTTTCTACTTGCATTTTTATGTGCTTTCAAACTGCTAGGTTGGTAGAAGCTGGGACAAGTCACGGGAGCTCACTCTGTTACCCGGCGCTAGGCATTCAAACCGCCGAACTGCCGACCTTTCTGATCAACAAGCTCAGTGTCTTAGCCACTGAGTCTCATCTTATGTACTAGAGACCAATACCCCAATGAAATTCAAAAGGCAAGTGATGGCTTGGAATTGATTTCCAAGTAAAGGTCCACAGTAGGGCAATTTGACAATTGCACACCATCTCCCAATGCCCTGAAGCATCCATTTCCACTTATCTTATGCCATTCTGGGTTCTGGTGCCATACAAAAGCCATCAGCGGTTTGCCTGTTCTGATACTACAAGCAAGCCACTGCAAGAATGTACTAAGAGGAAGCCCCAGCATTGCACCAAATCCCAACAAAGAAGGGTTTAAGTACAGGTCATCCTCCACTTACGACCACAACTGAGCCCAGGATTTCTGTTGCAAAGTGAGACATTCATTAAGTGAGTTTTGCCCCATGTTACGAACTTTCTTGCGTCAGTTGTTAAGTGAACGGCTGAAGCCGATAAGTTAGGAATCTTGGTTGTTAAGTGAATCTTCCCCAATTGACTTTGCTTGTCAGAAGGTTGCAAAGGACATGACCAAGGCGGTCCCATTACCTTGGGACATAGCAACGGTCATCAATGTGAACCAATTGCCAAGCACTTCACTTTTGATCACATGATCATGGGAATGCTACAAAGGCCGTAAACTGTGTAAAAAAGTCACTTTTTTCAGTGCTATTGCTGTCACCAAATGAACTGCGGCATCTGCCCTTCCTATAATCTAAGTTAAGGGTTAAGGGCTTCTTGCTGCTGTCACATGACATTTCATGACGTTTTCCCCATTTGTGGAACTGGAGTGGGCGTGGCCTGTGCATGATCCATCTGGCCCGCAGGCCACCAGTTTGACACCCTGGTCTAAGTGTGTTGTGGCCCGCCAGCAACCAGTAGAGCTGGCAGCAGATTCGGACAGTGAGGAGGTTGGGGAGGAACATGGGCCAGTCCTGCAGTCTGAGAAAGGCTCTAATGAGGGCTCTGTGTCGGAGGCAGAGAGGGGGCCAGGGTCGTCCGAAGGTTATCAGGTGCCTTCAGAGTCAGACATCAGTGAGGCAGACAAACAGCTGGAGCCTGTTTCCAGTGTGCGCATGCGCAGAGTTGCCAGACAAAGGAAACAGCTAAAGGACAGGGGTCGACTTGGGAGTAAGGCCACAGGTGGACGATGAATGTCCCCTCCCACAGGGAATAAAAGAGGGGTGAAAGGGGAGTGGAATTTGCAGGAGACAATTACTTCGCTTAATTAGTTTGTGGATCTCTGAGACTCCTTGCCAGGTTTTGCAGATATTGGCCTGTCAGCTCTCCAAGCCAGATAAAGTCTGTGACCATAAATCCTCCTTTGAAAGACTTTGCTGGATGTGAATGAACAGAATTTACAGTAAATTAATAAAAGGGTTTTTTTGTCAGGAACAGGAGTTTGCTTCAGGCTCTTGGGAAGCTTAGGTCAGAACAAAGTGTTGGAAACTGCACATGACTAAAAGCAGCAACTGCTACTGTTCCAGAATACAGCCTCCAAATCAGCAGCAAATCCCACTGCAATGATGTAAATATACCTACTTCCAGGGTTTCAAAGGACAACGTAGGAGTCCAAGGCAATTGTTGTGGTGATTCAGTTGTTAAGTCATCTCCGATTTGTGCCAACCCCATGGACCATACCATGGCACACATACCCTCCCACCATCTACTGTTTCTTGGAATTTGCCCAAATTCATGTGTATTGCGTGATGACAATATCTAACCATCCCTTTTTCTGCCGACCCCTTCTCCTTTGGCCTTCCGTCTTCCCCAAGCCAAACTAGGAAGGTAAAATAGGAGTGTCCTGGCTAGCAATATTAAGCTGCACAGGTAGTCCTCGACTTACGATGGTTCATTTAGTGACCATTCAAAGTTACAACAGCACTGGGAAAAAGTGACTTATAATCATTTTTTCACACAATCATTACAGCATTCCCAAGGTCACATGATCAAAATTCGGACAATTGGCAACCGACTCGTATTTGTGACCATTGCAGCCTCCCAGGGTCATGTGATCCTGTTTTGCAGCCTTCTGACAAGCCAAGTCAATGGGGAAGCCAGATTCACTTAACAATCGGATTACTAATGATGCAATGATACAGTTGACAATTGTGACAAGGGGAAGGTCAAATGTTTCACTTAGCAACGTAAATTATGGGCTCAATTGTGGTCCTAAGCTGAGGATAAGGGCAACATATTTTCAGGCAGTTGAAAGGATCAAAGTAGAGATGTTAGTAGGAACTTTTAATTTTTGCTTGATAGAACAGTATTTCAGCCTGGGAAATTTCTGGTAGCACAAGAATATGTTCAGCAGATCAGTTAGCAAGCTGCTTAAAGCAGGGGTCCCCAACCTTTTGGACCTCAGGGACCACTAAATTTATAATTTCAAATCCCACAGACCACTAATATGATCTGCCTAATGATCAGTTGGGTGGGTGTGGCTAGATGGTCATGTGATTGGGTGGGCGTGGCCAACTTGATGTCACTCACATCGAGGGGCGCCTCACAGACCTCTTCCCTCCCTTCCCAGCCACTCCTCGCCTGACTGTCTGGGTTCTTTAGGGCCCCAACAGGAAGCAGTTGCTGGAGCTAAACAGCCACCATGAGAAAGAGCTGGCTCAGTTCAAATTGGATCTGACCGAGGAGGCGGTTCCAGGCCATGATGCAGTCCCACTGGAACAAGGCACTCCAGCTCTTCGTCACCAGCGGAACTTCCCTCCAGCCTTCGCCCAAAGCCCGTCACTAGGAGGCTGAATTCCAAGTTGGAATTTCTGCCGCCCTCCGACTGGCACAAAAGGACCCTGAAGGGGGAGACTCTCTGCAGCAATACAAACGTTCATTGCACATATCCGGTCCAGGGGCCATAGTTTGAGGACCCCTAATTTAGTGCAATTTTAAAAATGCAAATAATTTTTGGTGACTGCTGGCTTAAAGCAAGATTTCAAAAAGGTTGCACAGAAGTGGGCGCAATAACAGCTTGTTCCCCATGGTTGTTAGCAAAGAGTAAAGATACTTCTTTATAAGCTGCTACACTTAATGCATTTATTAGTCGGTTGAAAATTAACCTGAAGTAATGGACCATATCTAATATTCAGCACTTACTCAAACCAAATATCTTAAAATGCAATGAATAAAAAAACACAAACCTGATGTCTTCAGAAATTCTTTAATATCTTCCTTTAGGGATTGTAGCTTAATCTCTGGTTTGTGTAAACTGAGCTAACAAGAAAGATAAACATGACAGAAGTGTCAAAATTCTTCAAAAATCACGAGAATCAACATTTAGTTAGAAAAAGCGCAAAAACTAAATTGAAAACCAAGATACTGTTTTAAATTTTCTTGGGGTATATCAGGTGCACAAACTAACAAACATTATGTTTTATGGCTCACCGTTACCCCTCACTTTTTAAAGTTAGCTTGGTTTGACAAATGCCAAATTGCTTGTCAGAAGGTCGCGAAAGGGCATCACATGACCCTGGGACACTGCAACCGTCATAAATATGAGTCAATTGCCAAGCGTCTGAATTTTGATCATGACCATGAGGATACTGCAACAGTGTGAAAACGGTCATAAGTCACTCTTTTCAGGGTGTAACTGCTAGCAGTCACTAAATGAATGAATTGTAAGTGAAGGATTACCTGTACTAGGTATGTGTGCATGTCAGTATTAAAGGTAAAGGTTCGTTCCCGACTCTAGGGAGCAGTGCTCATCTCTGTTTCAAAACCAAAGAGCCAGCGCTGCCCGAAGACGTCTCTGTGGTCATGTGGCCAGCATGACTAAACGCCAAAGGCACACGGAACGCTGTTACCTTCCCACCAAAGGTGGTCCCCATTTTTCTACTTGCATTTTTCACATGCTTTCCAACTGCAAGGTTGGTAGAAGATGAGACAAGTAACAGGAGCTCACTCTGTTACATGGCGCTAGGGATTCTAACCACCAAACTGCCAACATTTCCGATCGACAAGCTCAGCATCTTAGCTCTGAGCCATCATCGCATCCCACTTGTCAGTATTAGGAAGCCAAAAAGAATATCCTGAGTTTTATCAGAGGAGATTTGTAAAAGAGAAACAGCAATGGAAAGCTCATAAAATAATACAGACATTACAAAAAATGGCTTTGGAGTTTCATCTTTCAGAGATACAATTTCTCAAAGTTAATTTCCTTGCTTCTAAAGGTTGGCTAGTGCTAAATTATGACTGAGTAAATTGTATGGATATCTACATGAGAAGTTATAAAACATTAATGCATCAACTTTGATTTTCTGATGAAATTATGTATCTTATTTCAGCTAACAATTCCAGATTGGAAGATAGAAGTGCACCATGTACTTTTGGGGGGGAGGGGGGGATAACTGGTGGTTCAAATGAAAAAAAATATTTAGTTTTTTAAAGAAAATCTTCAATTGTTTTACAGATATATAGATTATTTTAAATATTACCAGATTCTAATTTCTAATAGTTCAAAAATTGTTAATAATTGAAATTAAGTATCCTATAATAAAGAAACATGCAGTATAATTCCACAATTATATCCCTCCTCAAAAAACAAATAGCAAAAAAGATATACTTTTTATTAGAGGCACCAGTCTGAATAAATGTGCCTGAGTGTTCTCTATTTGTAAATATTCTCTATAATTTAATATAGAAATTGCAGAAATACATCTCTCTCTCTCTCTCTCTCTCTCTCTCTCTCTGTGTGTGTGTGTGTGTGTGCGTGTGTGTATTTATGTATATAAATAGAATTTGTATGTTTTTAGATCTATTATGCTTTTTTAATTATTGTACCCCACTCTTCTTATGCTGGTCTTTAAAAATCTAATTAACTCAATATATTAAAAGTATTATTATCAGCTTCAAATAGACTGATGTATTTTACACATCTTAAAAATGGAACATGGTAAAATGTTATTATAATAAAAAATAATAAAATTAAATTATTATTGTTGCTATTGTTATCTTTTATTCATTAAACATGAAAGTCAACTGAACATTTAAAAATGTATCACAAATACCATTGACTGGTGCTAATGGATGGTACAGTTTGCTGCCAGCGTCGTAGGTATCAAACAAGGACCTTCTTAAAATATACATGTTCCAAGTAGCACAGTTTTTTGCAGTTCCGCTGGTGTTATTGCAGGAAGCTGCAATTTCTTGATGCGTGTTATTAAATTCTTGGACAAGGTACCAAGTGCCCCGATGACAATAGGTATCACTGTTACAATTCATTAATAAATGAATGGCTGGTTAGTAGCTCAACAGCTCGAGTCCTAACCAACGTCGGAGGAAATAAGCTGCTCCAAGTAGGGTGGTTTTTTGTAGAATCAGAATGTTCAAGTCTGGTAAATTTAGAATTTCCAAATAGTGAGGTAGCCCTTTAGGTATTGTGCCAAGGGCTCCAGTTGTTTATTATTATTATTATTGCATCAACAGAATTGTATCACAGCGGCCAGTTGTTTCGCAGGAATTGGCATTAATTACTAGTCAAGCCCCACCCAGGGGCCTAGGACATCGTAACGTATTTTCGTAATATGTGTGCGGAACCAAGCAGTGCGGCCTTTTGCATTTGACTGATGGTGATTTTGTCAATTTTTAACTGTTTTAAATGTAATTCCAGTGCTTTTGGAATAACACCCAGTGTGCCGATTACCACTGGAACTACCACTGCTGGTTTGTGCCATAATCGTTGGATTTCGATTTTTAAGTCCTGGTATTTTGCGATTTTTTCATATTCCTTCTCCGCGACCCTGCTATCACCTGGTATTGCGATGTCTATGATTGTAACCTTATTTTTCTCAACCAGTGTGATGTCTGGTGTATTATGCGCCAGTATTTTATCCGTTTGTATGCGAAAATCCCACAAGATCTTGACCATCTGACCCTCGACAACTTTTTCAGGCTTATGTTCCCACCAGTTTGTTGCTGTTTTAATATTATAATTTTTGCACAAATTCCAGTGGATCATTTGTGCCACTGAATTGTGCCGCATTTTATAGTCAGTCTGCGCGATTCTTTTACAGCAACTGAGTATGTGGTCAACAGTTTCATCAGCCTCTTTGCAAAGTCTACATTTGGCATCATCAGAGGATTTTTCGATTTTGGCCTTAATGGCATTTGTGCGGATAGCTTGTTCTTGCGCAGCCAGGATTAGTGATTCTGTTTCTTTCTTTAATGTACCTGTTGTTAACCATAACCAAGTTTTTTCACTGTCCACTTTATCTTTTATGTTTTCCAGAAATTGGCCATGCAATGCTTTGTTCTGCCAACTCTCCATTCTTAATTTTATCACATCTTTTCTGTATTCTTGTTTCGTCTGTTGGGCCTTCAATAGATTTTTGTTCTTTACTTCGATTAATAGATGTTCTTGACTTTCTTTTAAATAATCAGCCAGCGCATGTTTTTCTTCTTCAACTATTTGCTTCACTTGTAATAATCCTCTGCCACCTGATTTTCGGGGTAGGTATAGTCGATCAGTGTCACCGCGTGGATGTAAACTGTAGTGCATTGTCATTAGTTTCCTGGTTTTTCGGTCCAAAATGTCCAAATCAGCTTGTGTCCAGTTAACTATACCAGCTGTGTATCTTATAACTGGTATTGCCCAGGTGTTTATGGCCTTGATTGTATTTCCACCATTCAATTTAGATTTCAAAATTTTCCAACTCTGTTGGTGTACTCTCCCCTGACAATAGTTTTTACTTCTCCATGCTTGATGTTATCCAACTGCAGAATGCCTAAGTATTTGTAGGCTTCATTTTTGTTGCATTTAATTAGTTGGCCATTGGGCATTTCAATTCCCTCACACGCAGTGATTTTGCCCCTTTTTATGGATACAGTGGCGCATTTTTCCATGCCAAACTGCATTGAAATATCGGTGCTGAATACTCGGACTGTGTTTGTCAATGATTGGATTTCTATTTCTGACTTTCCATAGAGTTTCAAATCATCCATATATAATAAATGCGAAATTTTTTCGGCTTCTTTGGCTGTTTGGTAGCCTAATTTCATTTTTTTTTAAGATTACTGATAGGGGGATCATCGCGATGATGAAGAGAAGAGGTGAAAGTGAATCACCCTGGAAAAATTTATTATTATTATTATTATTATTATTATTATTATTATTATTATTATTATTATTATTATTATTATTATTATTATTATTTTGCTACTGCAGTGAATTAACAGGGAACAGATTATGAATGCTTTCGGAGGAAAACACGTATTTAGTGTTCTAATTATTATTGCAATGACTTGGGAGGAAATGACACTGCTGTCGCTATTATTTTGCAAGGTTTTCCGAGACTTAGAAAGATGCTGTAATTGCATGCATGGACCGGCAGCCAGTAACAAAAAATCTCCGTTTGTTATTCTTAAGAAGCGAGCTGAGAAAGAGCCTCCCGATCGCAAAGCTGAGCAAGAAGCAAGGAGGGGAGGCGGGGCAGGGCAGGAAAAATGATTGCGGCGGGGAGGAGGAACCCAAAGCGCGGCACAAGCCGCCTCACCCGAGCCTGTCGCTCCAACTGGGCGTGAAGTCCGGAGCCTTTCAGCCTCTCCACGATCTGGGCGATGGTCAGGGAGAGGCCGTCCTCCGTGCCGGCTAGCATGGCGGCGGCGTCGTACGAAAAAGGGCTCTTTCTTTTCGGCCGTTGCGGCACGGGGGACCGATTTCAGCAACGCTCCCGGCCAGGCCAGCCCAAAGCTCAAAACCTCAGCGAGTTGACTGGCGTTGCCGGGCAACGGCGCGAGGCGGGTGCCGTGGAGAGGAAGTTCCCCAGGAAACGCCGCCCGGGAAAGCCACGTTCCGCCCGCTTGCAGCGCCCTAGCGAGCAAAGCGACCGAGCGTGGAATCCCTTTGTAGAGGGACAGACTGTTAAAAATCATTTCACGCAGACTCACAAGCACGTTCTCGTCTCTGTTAAAAGAGTGCATATAAAAATCAATCCTAAATAAAGGGCTTTGTAACTTGGCAAGTTAGGTTCGTGCCAGCCTTTTTGGAATATGTATGTATGTATGTAGGACTGTAACTTGGTTGCTTGTATCCTTACGATCTATATTGATATATACTCCATATCTTGCAGGAACTTGTGGGAAGTTAAAACTCACCCCTCTACTAGAAATTGAAATATTTTGGAAACATTAAAAGGGCAGAATATTTCCTCTAAAAGGGACACAGAAACTCAGCTCCCCCACCTGTTAAGTTCGAACGAAAGGCGAGCGGAGACGTGAGGAGAATTCAACCAACTTTATTGAACAAGCTATTCACAGTCAAAATACAGGAGAGAATCAATGCAGAGTTCGTCTGACAGCTATTTATACGAAGCTGTCAGACGAACCAGCCAATCCCCAAGCCAGAGTTTCCCCGCTCTCAGCCAGGTCGCGTCTTAGCCAATCAGACGCGACCTGGCTGTTGCTAGCGCAGATGCCGGCAGTCGGAGGGAACTCCCTGACGTCATCTGCCCGGACACAACACTCCTTCCCCCCCAGTGACTGCGCATGTGCAAGCGACGCACAAACGTAGTCACGTAAATATTCTGGGCGGCGCCGGACCCGCCCAGAACGCCTCAGTTCGGCAGGAGGCGTCGGAGAGGAAGGTGGTGTCCGTGGAAGCTCCTCCCGCAAGGGAGTGGAGCTCCGGGCGCCATCTTGGAGGCCCACCCCTGACGGAGGAAAACCAGGCCCAGGTAGGCAGGGCCGAGGGGGCGCGGCCGAAGGCGGGCTTGAGCTGGGCACTTGTTGGTAGGCCTGGCCTGACTCGGGGAAGGCCATTTGGAACCCGGGAGGCTGACGCCTAACGGGCGACACCCCCACAATAGTGGACGGCCGGGAGGCGGCGTCCAAGGATGGGGAAGCCCCGGGCAGCTGGACCGGCCGGACGATATCTGGTGGAAGGGCACCAGGGAACAGAACGTTGGAGGGCTCAGGCGCAGCGACGTTGATGGTCGACCTTGCGGGGGTGTTGTCGCTGGTGCTGGGCAGGCGGCGCCTCAGTTGATCCAGGTGCCGCCGCCATTCGGTCCCATCATGTAGCTGGACCCTGTAAGAACAGGGGCCGGTTATGGCGGTGACGGTGGCAGGCACCCACCTAACTGCCCCTGAGAATGCCTGAGCCCAAACAGCATCGCCCAGGAGGAAAGTGCGGGAAGGGGGCCCCAGGTTGCCAGGCTGTTCGCTTGAATAGAGTGGGTGCAACCTATCCAAGGTGGTCCGCAGGCGCCGGCCCATCAGCAGCTCAGCTGGAGACTTCCCGGTCAGGGGGCAAGGAGTGGCATGCTGTACCAAGAGGTAAGCAGCCACCCTTGAAGGCCAGTCAGCCCCATCCATCCTGCCCAACGCCTCCTTGGCCGAGCGGACCGCCCTTTCCGCCCGGCCATTGCTAGCCGGATGGTATGGGGCGACTGGGGCATGGCGGATGCCCTGAGAGGCCAGGAACAGCTGGAACGCGGTGGATGCAAATTGAGGCCCGTTATCAGAGACAATGACGTCCGGCACGCCATGGGTGGCGAAAAGCCTAGTCAGTTCTCTGATCGTGGCCTCGGCTGTGGTGGACCTCATGAGGATGAGCTCCACCCAGCGCGAATATGCATCCACCACCACCATGAAGACCTGGCCTCTGAAGGGGCCCGCGAAATCCACGTGAAGACGGGACCAAGGACCACGAGGCAATTCCCATTCTCTAGGACAGGCAGCCGGTGGCGCCGGTCGGGAATGTTGGCAGGAGGAGCAGCCGGCCACCCAGGCGGCTATCTCGTCATCAATGCGAGGCCACCAGACATAGCTGCGCGCCAGGCATTTCATACGCACTATGCCCGGGTGGCCCTCATGAAGGCGAGATAGCACCTGATGGCGCAGGCTGGGTGGAATGACCACCCTGTCACCCCACAGGAGGCACCCACTGTGAAGTGACAGCTCCAACTGCCTGGCCCTGAAGGGACGAAGGTGCTCTGGCACCGGACCCTCAGGCCAGCCCCTTTGGACCCAAAGGATGACCTGGGACAGGTCAGGGTCAGCCCTAGACTTTGAGGCCACCTCTCCGGAAGAGAGTGGCAGATCCAAATCTGCTATGGCCAAGACCGACAGGCAAGGCACTGTCGGGGGGTCAGCAACGGGCAAGGGGCAGCGGCTGAGGGCATCAGCGTGCCCTAAATGCTTGCCCGGGCGGTAGAGCAGAGTATAGCTGTATGCAGCTAGGAACTCTGTCCACCTGGTCATGCGCGGTGACAGGATGGGAGGGGTCGGCTTGTTACCTGCCAAAAGCCCAAGGAGTGGCTTATGGTCGGTGAACAAAGTAAAGTGCCGACCATAGAGGTAGTCGTGGAACCTTTTAATCCCTGACACTGCAGCCAGAGCCTCCTTGTCGATCTGGCTGTAATTGCGTTCCGCAGAAGTCAGTGTCCGGGAATAAAAGGCTATGGGGGCCTCCGAGCCATTGGGCAGCACATGGCTCAGGACCGCCCCCAAACCCACGGGCGAGGCGTCACAAGCAAGAGTCAAAGGCAGCTTGTCCGAATACTGAACGAGGACTGCCTCTGACGTCAGCAAGTCTTTGACAGCCGCGAACGCATGCGCTTCACGGCTGCCCCAGCGCCAGGCTGCCGATCGGTCGAGCAACCGATGCAGCGGCTCGGCTAGTGACGCCTTATGCGGTAAGAACGGCGCGTAGAAGTTAAGCAAGCCAAGGAACGCCTGCAGCTCCGTCTTGGAGGCAGGCGTGGGGGCGTTCCTGATGGCTGCAACCTTAGAAGGGGTGGGGTGAATTCCTTGGGCGTCAATCGTGAAGCCCAGAAAATCAACCCGGGGCACAGCAAATGAACATTTGCTGCGCTTTAATTTTAAGCCCGAGCCCCTGAAACGCTCGAGGACCTTCACCAGTACTTCGATGAGGCCCGATCGGCTACTAGCGGCGATCAGGACGTCATCGAAATACGGAACCACGCCAGGGAGTCCATGGAGCAGCCGCTCCATGAGGCTCTGGAAGATCCCCGGGGCTACGGAAACGCCGAATTGCAAGCGGCGGCAACGGAAAGCTCCACGGTGGGTGACGATGGTCTGCGCAGCCGCCGCCTCGTCATCCACCGGGAGCTGCTGGTAGGCCTGCGCCATATCCAGCTTCGCAAAGATGCAGCCTTGCCCCAAAGAGTGGAGCAAGTGCTGCACTACCGGAACTGGATAGGGGTTCGCTTGGAGGGCAAGGTTGATGGTGGATTTGAAGTCGGCGCAGAGGCGAATGGACCCATCCGCCTTAACTGGGATGACCAAAGGGGTCTCCCACTTGGAGTAATCCACCGGCTCCAAGACTCCCTGCGCGACGAGCTTGTCGAGCTCCGCATCAACCTTTGCCCTCAAAGCGAAAGGCACCCTACGGGCCTTCAGCCTAATGGGGGCAACCTGGGGATCTAGGTTCAAGGAGATGGGCGTGCCCTTATACGCCCCCAGCTGCCCATCAAACACATCAGAAAATCTGGCAAGGACGTCGGCCACGTCGGGAGGCGTGGCCACCACTTGTCTAATCCCGTGCACTGATAGGCCAAGTGCCGGGAACCAGTCAAGGCCCAGGAGGGCCGGTAAAGGCTTTTCTACAACTAGTAGAGGAAGGCACCCCGAATAGTCCCCGTATTCCACCCGCACCAGGTGACAACCCAGGGTAGGAATTTGAGTCCCCTGGTAGTCCCGTAGGGTTGCGTCTGGAGGGGCCAACTGGGTCTTTGAGATGCCTGGACAGAGGCGGGAGAACTCTGTCCACGACAAAAGGGATCGAGACGACCCCGAGTCCACCTCCATGGTGCAGGGGGAGCCTTCTATGAGGAGCGACGCCTTGATGCGCTCCGCACCTGCACCCGTGTGGAAGGCCAACTCTGCGGGGTTGGCGTGGAAGTCTGCGTCCACGGCGTAGCAGCCTCCGCGCGAAGGCTGCTGCTGCTGCTGCTGCTGCTGCTGCTGCTGTCGTCCAGCACGGCCTCCCGGTCGCTGTTTAACGGCGGCTGTGGTCGGGACGTCGTCTGCTCGCTGTGGCAAGGGAAGCTGCGCTCGGCAGACCTGGGCCAAATGTCCCTTCTTCAGGCAGCGGCGGCAAATTGCGGTTTTAAAAGGGCAACCCGAGCGGTCGTGGTTGCCTCCACAGCCAAGGCAAGCGGGCACAGCTTCCCGGGCTCGCTGAGGAACGCGTCTTCTGGCGGACTGGCCAATGCGCGCCACCGCTCCCTCTTCAGGATAGTCATTAGGCAAGGGAACTAGTTCGTCCACCAGGCAGGTGCGGCCTGGCGGGGGCGGCAGGTTGAACATCTCCGCCATTGACTCGTCGGAGAGTTCAGCCGCCCTTGCCTGCTCGATGGCCCCAGTCAGCGTGATGTCTGCCTGTGACAGGAGCCGCCGGCGAAGGCGCAGGTCTTTTACGCCGCTGACGAACTGTTCCGTCAGGTTGCGATCGAGGTCGGCAAACTCGCACCTCATCGCCGCGGTGCGAAGCGCCTGGAGGAACTGGCTCACCGACTCCTCCGGCTTCTGTACACAACGCCGGAAAGCGTAGTGCCTCGCCACCCAGGATGGAGTGGGGGCGTAGTGGCGCTGAAGACGCTCGGTTAATGTCGCCCAGTCCAGAGAATGGACTGGCTGTGGGGCGGCTAACGAGCGAGCGGCGCTAAACATTGGCGTGCCGCAACAGCTCAAGAAGAAGCTGCACTTCTCGTCGTCTGGAACGTCGCGACGGCCGTTGGCTATGAGGTAGCACTCGAAGCGCTCCATGAATGCCTCCCACGTCTCGCCGTCGCAGCCAAAAGGCACGAAGGTTGGCATTGCCGACATGGTCTCCTCAGGAACGAGCTAGGCCGGCCAGGAACGGGTCGCCGGTGCGATTGTGGCAAAATGACACGCTCGGTGGGTTTCGGTGGGTTAGCGGCGGTATCCCACCTTCGTCGCCAGTGTTAAGTTCGAACGAAAGGCGAGCGGAGACGTGAGGAGAATTCAACCAACTTTATTGAACAAGCTATTCACAGTCAAAATACAGGAGAGAATCAATGCAGAGTTCGTCTGACAGCTATTTATACGAAGCTGTCAGACGAACCAGCCAATCCCCAAGCCAGAGTTTCCCCGCTCTCAGCCAGGTCGCGTCTTAGCCAATCAGACGCGACCTGGCTGTTGCTAGCGCAGATGCCGGCAGTCGGAGGGAACTCCCTGACGTCATCTGCCCGGACACAACACCACCTTTGTCAATGGGCCATTAAGGCCTGGGCCAGTCTGTTCTACATAACAAAGATCTATCCCCTTCAGGCAGACCCATTTAGCAAACAGAAACTCAATACAAGCCACCTGGGAAAATTACATCAGCCAGCAAGGCAAACAAGCTTGAGTCTCAGGACAGCCTACGAAGTTAGCTAAGATCCCACGTCGGGTAGGTTTCAAAATTTTTTACTACTGGTTTGGTGGCCGAGGCTAAATGAGAGCATGTGATTGAGTGGGCGGGGCCAACTTGATGTCACACACACTCAGCCACAGTAATTTTTCCTATTGAACTGAGTTTAATTACTTAAACTATTCATAAAGTGACCAACCGTCCTCCTTTAGGGAGGACAGTCCTTCTTTTGTAAGTTCTGTCCTCCCTCGAAAAGTGTCCTCCTACATGTCCTCCTTTTCGATATTTGAAGACTAATCTGTTGCACGTTATGTGACGTATTTGTATTTGACATGACAATTCGTCAAGACTCGGTATAGTGCGGTAGAAGACGCGATTATGAGACGCATGCGCTCCGCACAGGAGACCTTGAGAGAGAGCGCCACGTGCAAGTGGCTTTGTTTACTTCTTACCGAAACACAACACGGCACATACGCACGTAGTAGACTCACGCAGTAGACTCACGGCACGTCGGCAATTGAATGACTCACGGTAATTATTTCTTTCTCAGTGAATATTCAATTATACAGAGGTAAGTACAATTCACGTTTTATTAAACAGTTTTTAATTATGTTTTTTTTACTTCATCGCAAGTATATTGAACAGATATTGAATCTTGTGTTGAATTTTTATCTAAAGAAATGCCAGACATTAAAATAGACGACAATTAGAAGACTGAATGTATATTTAAATTCTGAAAAATTAATACAATAGGAAAATCAACATGTTGAAATTGATAAAAGATGGGTGGATATTTTCAGCCATTTCAAAAATGAACATATTCCATGTGAACATTTATTTATACTTGTTCAATTTACGTTGTGCTGCCCTGGAACTAATGCAGCAGTTGAAAGAGTTTTTTTTTAATTGCCAATGATTTTTCGACAAGTGAGAACTCGAGATTGAATGTTGATACTCTAGCTGCAGCACTTGCCGTAAAATTCAATATGAAGGATATTTCTTGTTCAGATATTTCCAATATATTGTTAGAAGATGATACATTGACAAAAAATATTAATTCAATGGAAAAGTACTCATTTAAATAATAATTAACAGGCAAGTAAGCATAATTACAATATAAAATGTTTTTATTATGCATATATCATATTTTAGTGTATTATTGTTGCAATGAATAAAATATTTCTTTTATTTACGATATATTTTTTTAAGGTGACCAACTTTTTTACAATGAAAAGGAGGACAAAACACGTTCTATTGTCCAAAATGCTAAGGTGACCAACTTTTTTACAATGAAAAGGAGGACAAATAAATTGGAAAAAATATATCGTAAATAAAAGAAATATTTAAAAATTAAAAATATTTAATTTTTTCAATTTATTTGTCCTCCTTTTCATTGTAAAAAAGTTGGTCACCTTAGCATTTTGGACAATAGAACGTGTTTTGTCCTCCTTTTCATTGTAAAAAAGTTGGTCACCTTACTATTCAGGGGATAGAAGATGCTTCTGTGGAGCAAGCCTGAGGGAGAAAAGGGGTTAGGATAGAGGAAGCTTCTGTGGGGCAAGCCTGAGGGAGAGAAGGGCGTGATAGCCTAATTTCATGTTTTTTAAGATTACCGATAGCGGGATCATCACGATGATGAAGAGAAGAGGTGAAAGTGAATCACCCTGTAAAATTCCTCGCTTGATATTAACCATTCCGTAGTTCTCATTCCCTACTGCCAACTCAGTTCTCCATTGTTTCATCACCTTTTCAGTGAAGGATGTAATATTTTTGCTAATGCCAATTGTTTCTAAGCATTTTATGATCCAACTATGTGGCAATGAGTCGAATGCCTTTTTATAATCAATCCAGACCATATTCAAGTTCGTTTTTCTTTTCTTACAATTTTCTAATATCATTTTATCAATCAGGAGCTGATCTTTTGTGCCCCTGCTCCTTCTTTTATTGCCTTTTTGCTCTACTGGCAAGATGTTGTTTGTTTCCAAATAATCCATAATATTATCTGCAATAATGCCTATGAGTAATTTGAAGGTTGTTGGCAAGCATGTTATTTGTCTGTAGTTTTCGGGTATTGTTCCTTTAGTTGCATCTTTCTGAATCAAGTATGTTTTTCCAGTTGTCAACCATTCATCAATTTGACCATTTTGTAAAATTTCATTCAGTTGCCTGGCCAACAATGCATGTAAACTGGTCAGATATTTGAGCCAGAAACCATGTAATTGGTCATTTCCAGGTGATGTCCAATTCTTTACTTTTTTTACTCGATTTTTGACCATCTCAGTTATTATTTCTAATACTTGCATTTGTTTGTTACCAATGTTTTTTTCAAAGTCATGTGTCCACTTTGCTTCCTTATTGTAGTCCTTTGCATTTTCCCACAATCCTTTCCAGAATTCAGCTGTGGCCTGCTTTTCTGGTTTTTCACTTTTGGTGTCACCATTCACATTAAGACTTTGATAAAAACGCCGTTGGTTTGATTGAAATTGTTGATTTTGTTTGTATTGGATGATTCGTGCCTCATATCTCTCAATTTTTCTAGCTATTGCTGTTATCTGCTGTTTTACAATCTGTACAGCTTCATTGATGTTTCTTGTATCCAATCTATATCTTCTGATTAGCTGATCTATGATTTTGCTGTTTTTAAGCCGTTGCTCATGCATGTTCTTTAAGTTGCTAGCATCTGCCCTTAATTTTTTGACTTTTTGTTCTAATTGGATTTTTCACTTTGGCTTTGACTTTTTCCATTGTGTGCTTAGGTGCTTTGATTTTAATGCCTAGTTCATTAGTGACTATTACAGCTGCACTGTACATTAACTGATTCATTTTCAAGATGGATCCCAATTCAATTGTTGAAAGCACTGCATTAACCATTTTCAGGATAGGACCCAAAATTTTCTTAGGGACAGTTTTTATTGATGGTAAACATTGCTTTTCCTCACTAGCCAGAAAATGCTCCATGATCTTGTCCTTCAGTTCTTTTTGTTTTTGAGTTGGTTCATCAGTTGGTTCAATAGTAACTGGTTCTGGTGGTAGGGTTGTTATTTCCTCTCCGACAGCTTCCTCTGGGAGTTCTACTACGATTTCTTTAGTTGTGTCTTGAGTATCAGTTAATTCCTCTTATGATGTTATTTTTTTTTGCCTGAATTTCCTCAAGTTCAACTTCGCTAAACACTTTATTCCATATAATAAATCGCCTTTGATCTGCTAGTCGTTGTTCACTAACATTTAAATCTGGATATTGTTGTTTCCATAAATCATACATTTGCTTAAGTAGCCTCTTTTTTTGGCTCTGAGTTGTAATAACAGGGCATTATTGCATGATTTTCATCTGCACTATATTTTTGTCGTTTTGTTGGCTGGTCCACTTGTAGCCCACTTGTCGACGGATGCCCAGGGACCTCAACATCCGCCGCGGTCCTTGTTAACCCACGCGATGACCGATGCAGTATAGAATTTTTAGTCGTTTCTTTCACCATATTGTATGGGTTGGCGAGTTTTTATGGGGCCAGTTTGCCAACCTGACCCCAACCCTTCTCCTTTCTCATCGGGGCTTGGGACCGGCAACGGCGTTGTTGTTGTTGTTGTTGTTGTTGTTGTTGTTGTTGTTGTTATTATTATTATTATTATTATTATTATTATTATTATTATTATTATGTTAATCTTTGGTGAGATTCACAGCCTTTGGGGCTGGTTGGTAGCTCAACAGCTCGAGTCCTAACCAAGGACCTAGGAACTGTTAAGGTAACGTTGGAGGATATAAGTTGTTCCAAGTAGGGTGGTTTTTTTGTAGGATCAGAATGTTCAAATCCAATAAATTTAGAATTTTCAAATAGCGAGGCAGCCCTTTAGGAATTGCTCCAAGGGCTCCAATTACAATTGGGACAACACGTGATTTCTTTTTCCACAGTCACTCAACCTCAATTTGCAAGTCCCGGTATTTTGTTATTTGTTTCTTGTTGTTTATCTTCAATTTGTGCATCACCAGGTATTGCAATGTCAATGAACCATGAACCTTTTTTCTTTTCAATTATTTTTATGTCAGGTGTGTTGTAGGCCAAGTGCCTGTCAGTCTCAGAGGTGAAGCAGCCATGAAGTAACCACGCTCACGAGCAGCCGCCCGGCAAATCCCCTCTCCAGCCGGGCAGAGCGCCATTCACAGACCTAGGGGGTATCACTAAGGTGCTAAGCCATGTGGCGCTCTGCCCACCCCCCAGATCCTGTGGCTTGGCACATTCAGGATACCCCCTAGGTCAGTGCATGGAGCTCTGCCCGGCTGGGGAAGGGGGTTGCACGAGCACCTGTTCCGTCCCCAGCCTCACCAAGCCCTTGCGCAGCTCTCCCAGGGTACCGCCGCCAGCCGCCGCTCTAGGAGTGTTCTCTATGGTGGGCCGGCTGCTGGAAGACTATCCAGAAGACTCTCTGTCCAGCAGCCGGCCCACCATAGAAAGGACTCCTAGACTGGCCGATGCTGGAAGACTCGGCAGCGGAGTTTTGGAGTTTGGAGGTTATGCTCGGAGTGTGGCGCTGGCGGCCGACGGCGGTGCCCTGGGAGAGCTGCGCAGGGCTTGGTGAGGCTGGGGGCGGAACAGGCGCTCGCACAACCCCCCTCTCCAGACAGGCAGAGCTCCATGCACTGACCTAGGGGTATCCCAAACTCCCCCCTCCAGCCAGGCAGAACACCACTCCCCAACCTAGTGGTATCCCGAAGGCGGCAAGAAACATGAGCGCCTTTTTCCCCCTCCCAGCTCCCTTGGTGCCTTCGGGATACCGCTAAGTCGGTGAGTGGTGCTCTGCCTGGCCGGAAGTGGGAGTTGTCCAGGGGGTTCATTTTCAGGAATAGGGTTATATTTTTGCTCACGCGAAAAATGTGGCAAGGTGTTAGTTTCAGGACAGGTCGTATTTTCGGGGAAACACGGTAGGTAGTCAGTTTGTGAAATTTTGTTGCACCCACTGATCAAGTGGTCGACTGTCTCATTTTTCTCATTACAGATGCGGCATTTGCTGTTGGTGGTAACATGTTGAAGTTTTGCCTTCATGCAGCTTGTGGCTAAGGTTTGTTCTTGAGCTGCCAAAATAAAGCCTTTTGTTTCTTTTTTCAGTACTCCTGATCTTAACCAGTTCCAAGGTAGTTTTTGGTCAGCTTTGCCTTCAATACCTTTCAAGTATTAGTCATGCATAGCTTTGCTTTTCCAATTTTCAGCTCACTTTTCAATTATTTCTTTCTTATATTCAGCTTTTAACTTAGTTGTCTTCAAAAGGCCTCCTTTGTTTACTTCCTTAATCATTGGTTCTTCACTTTTCTGGATGCAATCATTCAAGCTGTGGCTTTCTTCTTCCACAGTCTGCTTTACTTGTAGGAGTCCTCGACCACCCTCTGCTCTTGGTAGATATAATCGGTCAACATCACTTTTAGGGTGCAAAGCACAATTCATTGTCATAATCTTCCTTGTTTTTCTGTCCAAATTGTCCAACTCCATCTGGGTCCAGTCAATTACTCCTGCAGAGTATCGAATCACAGGTATATTATTATGTGGTTAATCTTTGGTGAGATTCACAGTCTTTGGGGCTGGTTGGTAGCTCAACAGCTCGAGTCCTAACCAAGGATCTAGGAAATGTTAAGGTAACGTTGGAGGATATAAGTTGTTCCAAGTAGGGTGGTATATTATTATTATTGTTGTTGTTGTTCTTATTGTTGTTGTTATTATTATTATCTTTATTCATTGAACATGAAACTCAACCAACTGAACATTCAAAAATGCATTACAAATACCAGTGACTGGTGCTAATGGTTGATACGGTTTGCTGCCAGCATCCTAGGTATCAATCAAATACCTTCTTAAAATATAAGATGTTCCGAATAGCACAGTTTTTTGCAGTTCCGTTATTGCAGGAAGCTGCAATTTGTTGATGTATCTTGTAAAATTCTTGGACATGGTGCCAAGTGCCCTGATGACAATGGGTATCATTGTTACATGCTTCATCCATAGCCGTGTAGTTTTGATGACCAGGTTGCGATATTTCATGATATTCGGCCCTCTACAACCGTGATATCTGGCGTGTTGTGCTCCAAATGACGATCTGTTTGTATTCGAAAGTCCCACAAGATCTTCACCTTCTCATTTTCGATAACTTTTTCCACTTTATGTTCCCATGACTTTCTGGTTACAGGTAAATCATATTTTTTACATAGTGACCAGTGGATTAATTTAGCAACTCGGTCATGTCTAGCTTTGTAATCAGTTTGTGCGATTTTGCTGCACTCACATATTAAATGTGAAACAGTTTCGACTTTGTTATTGCAAAGTCGGCAGTTTGGGTTGTCAGTGGATTTTTGTAGCTTCGCTTTCATGGCATTAGTTTGTAGTGCTTGTTCTTGAGCAGCCAGTATTAAACCTTCTGTTTCTTTCTTGATGGTTCCCATCTTAAGCCATGTCCATTGTTATTATTATTATTATGTGGTTAATTGTTGGTGAGATTCACAGCCTTTGGGGCTGGTTGGTAGCTCAACAGCTCGAGTCCTAACCAAGGACCTAGGAACTGTTAAGGTAACGTCAGAGGATATAAGTCGTCCCAAGTAGGGTGGTTTTTTGTAGAGTCAGAATGTTCTTGTTGTTGTTGTTGTTGTTGTTGCTGCTGTTATTATTATTATTATTATTATTATTATTATTATTATTATTATTATTATTATTATTATATCTTTGGTGAGATTCACAGCCTTTGGGGCTGGTTAGTAGCTCAACAGCTCGAGTCTTAAACAAGGACGTAGGAACTGTTAAAGTTATATTATTATACAATTGTATCACAGTGGCCAGTTGTTTCGCTGGATTTGGCATTGATTACTAGTCGGGCCCCACCTAGGGGCCTAGGACGTCGTAACGTATTTTCGTAATATACGTGCATATCCAAGCAATGCAGCTTTTTGCATTTGACTGATGGTGATTTTGTCAAGTTTTAACTGTTTTAAATGTAATTCCAGTGCTTTTGGAATAGCACCCAGTGTGCCGATTACCACTGGAATTACCATTGCTGGTTTGTGCCATAATCGTTGAATTTCTTCTTCTTCTTCTTCTTCTTCTTCTTCTTCTTCTTCTTCTTCTTCTTCTTCTTCTTCTTCTTCTTCTTCTTCTTCTTCTTCTTCTTCTTATTATTATTATTATTATTATTATTATTATTATTATTATTATTATTATTATTATTATTCCCAATGCAAAGTCATGCCTCTATGATTTGATGGTTTGTCATTAAATTTATAGGATACATTTTCCCAAAATGTGGTTGCATGATTCCCAATTCAGTTGTTTCATCGCTTGATTCTGGTTAGAGATCTGGGATGGCAGGATTGGATGTGAATTATACATTTATTTTCTTTCTTACTACTTTGCACATAGAAAACAACTCATGCTTATTATTGCTTATTTTTCCTCTTGTATGAGAAGCAAAAGGGGGAACAGCCCTGGTAGCGTCAAGCCAATAATTCTTTTATTTTTCTTCTGCTGTTATTGTTTTTATAAATAACTAATGCTCCTTCCTCCTCCTATTTTCCCCACAACAACAACCACCCTGTGAGGTCGGTTGGGCTGAGAGAGTATGACTGGTTCAAAAGTTACCCAATTGGCATTCATACCTAAGGCGGGACTAGGACTCAGAGTCTTATGGTAATTGGCCCAAAGTCATGAAACTGGCTGAGTCTTACCCTGTTTCCCCGAAAATAAGACCTTTCAGGGTAATAAGAGCAGGATAGAAAAGATGTAACATCTCACAAGCCTGATTTTCAGTCTTAGGCTTATGTCGTGACTGCAGAGACCTTTTTTTCATTTTGAAGAATGCTGTTTGAGCTTTCTCTATCCTTGTCTTTACTTCACTGATCATGTCCCAGCTTTCGTGTAAATTAAAACCGAGGTACGTGACCAAAGTAGCTTTATTATTTTTATTGATCAAAGAAGCCATGCTAGAGCTATTTTGGTTCAAGCTGAAATGTTCCTCAAATACACTTGGAGGGACAAAGAACAATTAGGGATAAACACAATATTTTGTCAGGTTTGGGTATTATACCTCCCAGCTTCCTTCTTTCTTCTTGGCAAATGATGATGTTCCAACACCATTTTTGAAGAAATCATTTCTCCGTCTTCCCTCTGCTCAGCTTCACGTGACTGAGTGGTACTACTGCCACAGTTCAAAGGTCAGAAGGTAAATGATTGCGTTAATTCTTCCACAGCAGTAGCCAAAAGCAGGGACAGCTTCAGATCAGTTTAAATTTGAGGTACTATGATCATCATTTTTATTTTTGGGTAGGGGGATTTTACTTATGCAGGGCAGGAAAACAGTACCTCATTCAGGCTTGAGCAATGCATTGAGGGTTAGGAAGGATAATTAAGCTAAGGCCCAGTGTGACTTTAGTACTGTTGTGACCCGCCAGCAGCCAGCAAAGCTGGCAGCAGATTCAGACAATGAGGAGGTTGGGGAGGAATATGGGCCAGTCCTGGAGTCTGGGGAAGGCTCTGGTGAGGGTTCTGGGTTGGAGGCAGAGAGGGGCCCAGGGCCATATGCCAGTTATCAGCTGCCTTTGGAATCAGACATCAGTGAGGCAGAAGAACAGCTGGAGCCTGTTCCCAGTGTGCACATATGCAGAGTTGCCAGATGAAGGGAACAGCTAAAGAATAGAGGTCGACTCGGGAGTAAGGCTACAAGTGGATGATGAATGGCCCCTACCAGAGGAAATAAAAGAGGAGCGAAAGGGGAGTGGAGTTTGCAGGAGACAATTACTTTGCTTAATTGCCTCGTGACTCTCTGAGACTCCTTGCCAGGTTTTGCAGATATCAGCCTGGCAGCTCTCCAAGCCAGATAAGGTCTGTGACTGTAAATCCTCCCTTGAAAGACTTTGCTGTATGTGTATGAGCAGAATCCAGTCAATTAATAAAAGGGTTTTTTGTGGGACAAGGAGTTTGCTTCATGCTCTTGGGAAGCCTCGGTCAGAACAAGTCCATCTGACTATAGATGGCATGCTATGTAAAATTTAACATTAAGCCTCACATAAAACATAATTGCTGCTTCTTGGTGCTATTTCCCCAACATAATTAACTTAATTATTCATGATGAATGCAGGAAAGATTCATTTCTTTTGAGGAAACTAAAACAACATCTCTTCTTGCACATTGTTTATGATCCAGCAGTCCGATGTTGATTCTTCTCTTCATGATGTTCTTCCATAGTCTTGTCTTTCAAGTCTTCCAACAGTGCATCCAGCATCATCACTGTAGGAAATTCATCCATATTTCTGCTGATTATCTTCTTCTTTCCTCCTAAGAGAGAGAGAGAGAGAGTGTGTGTGTGTGTTAGTTTAATTCCCGAGGAATTCCCATTTCTTTACTCCTAACAGTTGCAGATTCACCTTATAGTTGAAGAATTTTTCAATGTGATATTAGAAAATTGAAATAGCAATAGCACTTAGACTTATGTACTGCTTCATAGTGCTTTTACTCTCTAAGCAGTTTACAGAGTCAGCATAATGCCCCAACATTCTCGGTCTTCATTTTACCCACCTCGGAAGGATGGAAGGCTGAGTCAACCTTGAACTTGGTGAGATTTGAACTGCCGAACTGCAGCTAGCAGTCAGCTGAAGTAGCTTGCAGTACTGCACTCTAGCCACTGCGCCAACTCGGCTGTGAATCTTCTACCTGAATGTTTACCTCCAAGTCCAACCCCCTGTTCAAGCAGGAGACCCTATACCATCTCAGACAAATGGATGTCCAGTCTCTTCTTAAAAACCTCCAGTGCTGGAGCATCCACAACTTCTGGAGGCAAACCTGTTCCATTGATCAATTGTTCCCAAAGTCATGAAATGTATCTTTATAGTTCTAGGTTGGATCTCTCTTTGATGAGTTTCCACCTGTTTGTTTGTTTATTTGTTTATTGGATTTATATGCTGCCCTTCTCCCAAAGGACTCAGGGGGATTCATTCACGATTCATTCATTCATTCACGATAATGAACCAGAATGTATTCAGGTCAGGAGTTCTGACCATATATTTGCCAGAACTTTATCTTGGAATAATTTGGGGGAGTTTTTAATCTGCAGAACACAGTGGAGCAGCATTCTATCTCAAACATCAGTTGAGATATGTAATTGGAAAAAAAATCTGTTGAATAATCAATATGCATTCACATCGTTTTCTTGGTGAAAGGTAAAGGTTCCCCTTGCACACATGTGCTAGTCGTTCCCGACTTTAGAGGGCGGGGCTCAACTCCGTTTCAAAGCTGAAGAGCCAGCGCTGTCCGAAGACGTCTCCGTGGTCATGTGGCTGGCATGACTAAACACTGAAGACACACGGAACGCTGTTACCCTCCCACCAAAGGTGGTTCCTATTTTTATACTTGCATTTTTACATGCTTTTGAACTGCTAGATTGGCAGAAACTGGGACAAGTAATGGGAGCTCACTCCGTTATGCGGCGCTAGGGATTCAAACTGCCAACCTTTTTGATCAACAAGCTCAGCATCTTAAGTACTGAGCCACCACATCGCTATTTCTTGGTGAAACTACAATATAAATTGAAGATACCATGGTCATCGTCCAAGTTTCATTTTACTTCCCAGAAAAGCCACATATTCTCCATCTAGCTATCATACTAACATCATACTAACCAAACCAAAGCTTTCTTTGCTCCAACCTGATCAAACATTAAACAAGACCTCTTGATTTTCCCAGACGAAATCAATCAGATTTCACTTTTAATAGCACATTTTTAAAATTCATTTCTACAAACAGGAAAAAAAAATTGATAGAGGGAACACGAGAAGAATTCCAACCCATTCACACCAAAGGTGGGTTCCTTCAGCCAAACCAGTAGTAACTTGGCGGTCTAGGTTGCTGGAACCGGCAGTGACCCAGGCCTGCCATACCCCCAAACCAGTTCTCTTGGCGGCACCATAGGTGGTGCCATCTTGTTTTTGCCTTCTGCGCATGCGCAGAACATTTTTGTTGCACTGCGCATGCGCGCACAGCACAAATCAAGCATGCACGGGGTGCCCCTGAGTGAACTGGCAGGAGCGCCAGCCGGAACCTACCCCTGATTCACACTACCAGTGCTTTTCTCTTTAATGCAACCTCCCAACAGAAAGAAGAAAGAGGTAAGGAGCGGAGGATGGAAGGGAGAGAAAGAGAAGGAGAGAGGGTAGGAAGGGGAAGAGCAGGAGTAGGAGAAAGGTAAGGGAAGAAGGAAGGGGAAGGAAGGAAGTAGAGAAGGGAGGGAGGGAGAAAAGAAAGGGGTGTTACAAAAGGAGGAAGGGATGGTAAATAAAGCAATCCAAAATGTACATTATAACCCATCAAATGAAATAATAAATGTTTAAGAATGATAAATGTAAAGAAGAATAACAATTATGTGAATGTATACTTAAAATGGTAAGTAAGAGAATAAAAAATGAATAAAAAATTCTTTAGAAAAAAAAATGCAACCTCCCAACCTTGGTTTTTGAGTGAAGAAAATAGAAAATAGAACTCTCTGGGAAATCAACACAGTCCCCGTGTCACATTCCTTGTGGTCCTTAGCAAAAGAGCAGTAGATGTCAGGCTGAGAACAAGCTGAGTGATGTCAAAAGAGCCAAGGGCTTGGAACATTTCCTCTAGAAACACATTTCTCAAGAATTATATACCAACTGCCTTCTAAAAACTAGATAGATTTATGGATCTTTCTTTGTAAATCATGGGCAAGATGCAGAGAAGTTGTGTAAGGGCAGACATCTTAAATGTTGTCCTGGAAGCAGACATCTTAAATATTGTCCTGAGTTGCTGTTGCTTTGTCTGATAATACAGCATACTTATTTATTTTTCTTTGGTATTTTGCATTAGATCACTAATAACTGTTTGGTTACAGCATATCAAATTCACCATCCCTCTTTTGGCCTGCCTAAAAACAGAGGGGGGGGGGGGTTGAGAAAGTAGGCCTGCAGTTTTTAATCTGATAAAATAACAATAGTTTTTGTTCACTGCTGGCATTTCAGTCAAATGCTCATATTCACCCAGAGGTGCTTTATCAAAAGGCAACTGGATTTTGTTTTTCCTTGAAGACGTTTCGGTTCTCATCCAAGAAACTTCTTCAGTTCTGAAGAAGCTTCTGAGAACTGAAGAAACTCCTTGGATAAGAAGCGAAACATCTTCAAGGAAAAACAAAATCCAGTTGCCTTTTGATAAAGGACCTTTGAGACAACCATGAGCTGGATGATTGAGAATCTCCAAAAACATTGATTACTGTTAAGCTATAGAAAACCATAATTAAAAATTAAGTCATTTTCTCCTAATTATATAGTGCCTTTCCTGCATTATCTTTTACCGTATTTTTCAGAGCATAAGACACACTGGAGTATAAGATGCACCTTAGTTTTGGGGGAGGAAACTAGGGGGGAAGAAATTCTGCCTACCAGGTATTCATCTAGCTACTAGCATCCTTAGTTTGGTCAGTTTCAGTACATAAGTTTGCTGGTTTTGAGTGAGTGTGTGTGCGCACACTTTTTATCCCTTGGTTGGGGATAAAAAAACAGTTTCCAAAGCACAGCTGATCATTGGAGAGAGAAGCAATAAGAAAGCCAGGGGAAGCATGGAAGATCGCTTCACTCGCTAGCGCCTCATTAGGGCTGAAAAACAGCTTCTAAAGCACGGCTGATAGTCGGAGGGAGCAGCAATGAGAAAAACAGGGGAAGCATGGAAGATCGCTTCACTCGCTAGCACCTCGTTAGGGCTGAAAAAAGCTTCAGAAAAGCTACATTCAGAGTATAAGAGCATCCAAATTTTCAGCCTCTTTTTGGAGGGGGGAGTGCATCCTATACTCTGAAAAATATGGTAATTTTTTGGTGTTACTCACAGCAATTCCATCAAGCCCTTTTGGCATTATGCAAATCTATTTAAATATAATAAGCTAGATCAGCAAATCAAGTTGGTGCTGCAGTTTATATGCAGTAATAAGGAGCATATAAGAAATGTGCCCACCAGGCTACCGAGTGTTCCACCAGCCACGGGCCCAGGGTAGGGGTGGTGGGGTAGCGGTAATTATACGGGAGAATCTGGAACCGAGAGAGTTCACTGTGCCGCAGATATCCGGGTGTGAGTCTCTGGGCGTGAGATGGGGCCCAGGGAGGCAGCTGGGCCTGCTGATTGTATACTTGGCTCCTCGCTATACATCAGCGGCCCTGCCTGAACAACTCGAGCGGATTGCAGAGATGGCGGTTGAGACCCCCAAACTTCTAGTTATGGGGGATTTCAACCTGCCATCGATGGGAGAAGCATCTGAGGTGGTTCGGGAGTTCATGGCTTCCATGACAGCCATGGGCCTGACTCAATTAATTCAGGGCCCCACGCACGAGGGAGGCCACACACTGGATCTTGTTTTTGTCTCCGAACAGTGGATGAGGGATCTAGGAGTAGGGGATCTAGTCATTACGCCCCTGTCATGGTCGGATCACTCACTTCTCCGGCTCGATTTCCCGGGCGTTACCCCCCTCCGCGGGGAGGCGGAACCAGATTGTCCTAGATGGTTCCGCCCCAGGTGCCTGATGGAACTGGATCAGTTCCAGACGGAGCTTGGGCCACTTCCTGTAGACCTGACCCGCTCCCGGATGGAGGACCTGGTAGCCGCATGGAATAGTGCGGCCGCCGGGGCCTTAGACCGGGTTGTGCCTCTGCGGCCTCTCCGGTGGCAACGAACCGCCCTGGCTCCTTGGTTTAACGAGGAGCTAAGGGCGATGAAACGCCACAAGAGACTCCTAGAGAGCAGATGGAGATCCTCCCGTTCCGAATTTGACCGAACACAGGTAAGAACCTACTTAAGGACCTACCTTGTGGCATTAAGAGTGGCCAAACGCCGACATTGCGCCACTCTTATTGCATCCGCAGAGAACCACCCTGCCGCCCTGTTTCAGGTGACCCGCTCCCTCTTGTCACAGAGGCCGCGGGAAGCCCCTCTGCAGGGCAGGGCAGAGGAATTTGGGGAATATCTGCAGGATAAAATCGCTCAAATCCGGAGGGAATGGGTCCCCCTCAGTGTTCCAGAGGGGACGTCCAAGGTGAGTCTTGAGAGACCATTCTGGGAGGAGTTTGACTCTGTTGCCACCGAGGATTTGGACAGGCTGCGTGGGCGACTGCGAGCCACCACATGTTTATTAGACCCGTGTCCCTCCTGGCTTGTACTGGCATACTGGGAGGTCACACGAGGCTGGCTACTGGGACTAGTGAACGCTTCATTGAGTGAGGGGTTCCTGCCAGCCGTCTTGAAAGAGGCGGTTGTGAGGCCCTTGCTCAAGAAGCCTTCGCTGGACCCAACTGAGCTAGCTAATTATCGTCCCGTCTCTAACCTTCCCTTTTTAACGAAGGTTGTAGAGAGTGTGGTGGCTCAACAGTTCCCACGTCACCTGGAGGAATCTGATTATCTAGACCCGCGCCAATCCGGCTTCCGACCCGGGCACAGCACAGAGACGGCCTTGGTCGCGTTGGTGGATGAGCTCTGGAGGGCCAGAGATAGGGGTTGTTCCTCTATCCTGGTCCTATTAGATCTCTCAGCGGCTTTTGATACCATCGACCATGGTATCCTATTGCGCCGGCTGGAGGGGTTGGGGGTAGGGGGCACCGTGTTGCGGTGGTTCTGCTCCTACCTCTCTGACCGGACGCAATGTGTGTTGGCAGGGGAGCAGAGGTTGACCCTGAGGCCACTCACTTGTGGGGTGCCACAGGGGTCGGTCCTCTCGCCCCTCCTGTTCAACACATATATGAAGCCGCTGGGTGAGATCATCCGTGGTTTTGGGGTGGGATACCATCTGTACGCTGACGATACGCAGCTGTACATCTCCACCCCGAACCACCCCAACGAGGCCGTCGAAGTGATGTCCCGGTGTTTGGAAGCCGTACGGGTCTGGATGGGAGACAACAGACTCAGACTCAACCCCTCCAAGACGGAGTGGCTGTGGTTACCGGCCCCCCGGTTCAACCAGTGTATTCCATCGCTGGCCATCGGGGGCGAGCAGCTGGCCCCCGTGGAGCGGGCACGCAATTTGGGCGTCCTCCTAGATGCCCGGCTGTCTATGGATGACCATGTGGCAGCCGTGGCGAGGGGGGCGTTCCACCAGGTTCGCCTGGTGCGCCAATTGCGCCCCCTATTGGACCGGGATGCCCTTCGCACAGTCACTCACGCGCTGGTGACGTCCCGTCTGGACTACTGCAATGCTCTCTACATGGGGCTCCCCTTGAGATGCACCCAGAGACTACAGCTGGTCCAGAATGCGGCCGCGCGGGCAATTATGGGGAGAACGAGGTTCACCCATGTAACACCTCTCCTGCGCGAGCTGCACTGGCTCCCTGTGGTCTACCAGGTGCGCTTCAAGGTGTTAATCACCATCTTTAAAGCGCTCCATGGCACAGTTCCTGGTTATTTGCGGGATCGTATCCTGCCCCATACATCCCTGCGACCAATCCGCTCTCACAGAGAGGGACTCCTCCGGGTGCCGTCCACTAGGCAGTGCCAGAGGGCAGCGCCCAGGAGTAGGGCCTTCTCTGTGATGGGCCCAGCCCTCTGGAACGACCTCCCCCAGATATTAGGACAACGACTGATCTCTGCTCCTTCCGCACGAAACTCAAGACCCACCTGTTCCAACTAGCCGGCCTGGCTTAATTAGAACTCTCTAACACCCCTGGCAATTTTAAACTGTAATTTAAATCTTTTGGGTATTTTAACTGTTTTAATTGTTGTAATTTTACTGTTATTTATCTTAACTTCGTGGCTTTTATTTCTATTTGAATTGTTAAATGTTGATGTATTTACCTCCTCCATGCCACACGCCTATATATTTGATTGTACGTCGCCCCGAGTCCCTTCGCAGAGAGGGCGCGACTGATAAATCGAATACAAATAAATAAACAAATAAATAAAGTAAAAAAAAGAATCCATTCTACTTACTCAAAGAACTTAACAAATCAAAACCGCTATCAAAAAGTTTTTTTAAAATGGATCTCACATAACTTAATTTTCCCTAGAATTGGAAATTAAACAGAACCTATAGGAGATGACCAGGCTGAGGGAGGGGTCAAAGCAGTAGTGTAATTCATTTTTTTTTACTACCGGTGGTTGTTTAGGCAAGAAACTAAACAACCCTGTTCTGTTCAGTTTTGGGTCACTGCGTATGTCTAGTCCAGGTGTGTCAAACTCAATTTCATTAACGGACGCAGAGGTGGGTTCCTACTGGTTGGGACCAGTTTGGCCGAATAGGTAGTAACCTGGCCTGCCACGCCCCCAAACTGGTTCTCTTGTTTTTTTGCTTCTGCTCATGTACAGAAGCATTTTTTTAGTACTGTGCATGTGCATGTAGCATGCATCAAGTGCAGCACCGGCAGAAGCAGCAGCCAGACCCGCCCCTGGATGGATGCATCGGGATTGTGTTTGACCCAGTGGTGGGATTCAAATTTATTTACTACTGGTTCTGTGGGCGTGGCTTTATAGACATGGTGTGGCTTTATGGGCATGGCTTTGTGGGCATGGCAGGGGAAGCATACTGCAAAATCACCATTCTCTCCGCACCCCACTAATCTGCTTTCCACCTCCATTCTCCTGTTCAGGGCAACAAAAGAAGATTAGCTGGGAGGCTAGGAGGCAGCAGGGGTGGGGCCAGCCTATTTGCCACTTCTCCAAACTACTCAAAACTTCCGCTACTGGTTCTCCAGAACCTGTCAGAACTGGCTGAATACCACCTCTGGTCCACGGGTATCAAACTCGATTTCATTGACGGCCACATTAGGGTTGTGTTTGACCTCAGGAGGATGGGGTGGATGTGGCCAGGGTGGACGTGGCCAGCTCAATGTCACTTGTGTCAGGGGCACCTGTGGCAGCCTGAGTGCTCTGCCAGCGAAAACAGTCTCCCAAGCTTTTTGGCTGAGGCAGTTTTCTGCCGCCCTCTGCCAGCGAAAATGGAGCTTGGTAGGGCTGCGTGCGGCCCTCCTGAACTCCTTTTTTGATGGCAGAAGGATCACGGGTTGGTCCTTTGCCTTTTCCAAGGCGGCCCCGTGGGCCAGATCTAAGCACCCTGTGGGTCAGATTTGACACCCCTGGTCTAGTCTAACAAAGAGAAGGACTCGGGGTGACATGATAGCAATCTTCCAATATTTGAAGGGCTGAAGAGGGAGTTAATTTATTCTCCAAAGACCTGAGGGCAAGACAAGAAATAACGGATGGAACTTAATCAAGGAGAGATCCGGCCTAGAACTAAGGAGAAATTTCCTGTCAGCGAGAAGAATTAACCTGTCAGCCTCTGCTTCGCTTGCTTGCTATCGGCTGCCATAGATACGGGGAGGCATGGTATTTGGGAAGGGAATTATATGGTACTGGAAGAGTATGTAGAAGGGAGTTTTGTTCTCACCATCTTCTGCACATGCTGATGGCCGATGCTTGGTCTTGGTCAAGGCCAACCATCTAGCATAACAACCTGATGAGGCTTTCTTGCTTTCCTTTTCGCTGCTTTCAATTCATATCTAGTAAAAGTACTTTATCTCTATTGAGATGGAGTTGAGGTTTTCCTTTCTTGGATACTGAAGGAGGCATGCCTGACATAACCCATGGAACCCTAGAAGTTGTGGGTGCTCCATCCCTGAAGGTCTTCAAGAAGAGACTGAACCACCATTTGTCTGGAATGGTATAGGGCTGTGATGGCAAACCTATGGCATGTGTGCCAAAGGTGGCACGCAGAGCCCTCTCTGTGGGCACATGCGCCATTGCTCTTCTTGTTTCCAGCATGTGCATGCATGCCGGAGCACCAGAAATCTGAAGACCTGCATGTGCACCAGCCAGCTGGTCTTCAGTTTTCTGGGGCTCCAGCATGCACGAAGACCAGCTGGCTAGGGCGCATATGCAGAAACCCAAAGACCAGGGTATAGGTATAGGAGTGAGTTAGGCCTGAAGACCTCTAAGATTCCTTCCAACTCTGTTATTCTGTTCTCTTTAATATGGGACAAACCTTTTTGCATTCTGTCCTCTTCATGGCTGAGCTATAATTAGTAAGAAAAAAATGAAAAGCTTTGCTGTTCAAAGAATCTCAAAAGTTTCATTCCCAAATTGGAATCCTACTTCTTTTTTTTTTTTACTGCCCATTCAAGCTGTACCTTCTAATAAGCATTTAGCCTGGTGACAATTTCCTGCAACGCGTGCATATCTTGGAAATGATTCTGGATCCATTTGTTCAGTCAGCTCTCTTTTGTTTATTTAACATTTATTTTAAGATCCATGTTCCGCCAAGGCCCCCCGAGGTGGCTTACTGTCTGAAATATGGGAAGAATTGAATATGGCACAAAATAGAAGCCAGTCAGATTGATCGAAAGGCTTCTGAGGAACTTTCTAATTTGGATTTCTGCTTTTTCCTCGGGTCAAGGAAGACTTACAGACTGCAGTGGGAGAGGGAGGGAGGGAGGGAGGGAGGGAGGGAGGAAGCAAGCAAGCAAGCAAGCAAGCAAGCAAGCAAGCAAGCAAGCAAGCTGTTGTGGCCCACTAGCGGCCAGCAGAGCTGGTAGCAGATTCGGGCAGTGAGGAGCTTGGGAAGGAACATGGGCCAGTCCTGGAGTCTGGGGAAGGCTTTGTGTCGGAGGCAGAGAGGGGGCGAGAGCCATGTGCCAGTTATCAGCTGCCTTCAGAGTCAGACATCTGTGAGGCAGACAAACAGCTGAGGCCTGTTCCCAGTGTGTGCAGGCGCAGAGCTGCCAGACAAAGGGAACAACTAAAGAACAGGAGTCGACTTGAGAGTAAGGCCACAGGTGGACGATGAATGGCCCTTCCCAGAGGAAATAAAAGAAGAGCGAAAGGGGAGGGGAGTTTGCAGGAGACAATTAGTTCACTTAATTGGCTCAAGACTCTCCAAGACTTCTCAAGAATAAATTTCAACACGGACCATAATTGTATTCATCCCTGCTTTCAAGACAGTTCTGCTTTGTTTGATTCTCCTGCAAATGTCTGAGAAATACGGATGCTTTTAGAATATGGAAACAGCATGTTAGAGTGCAGTATTGCAGGCTACTTCACCTGACTGCTAGCTGCAGTTCGGCACATCAAATCTCACCAGGCTCAAAGTTGACTCAGCCTTTCATCCTTCCAAGGTGGGTAAAATGAGGATTATTAGGGGCATATAAGCTGATTCTTCTTAGAGAGGGCTGTAAAAGCACTGTGAAGCGGTATCTAAGTCAAAGTACTATTGTTATTACTATTATTTTCCCAGAGGCAGCAGGGCATTCCCTAAGTCAGGAGTGTCAAACTCGATTTCATTGAGGGCCGCATCCAGGTTGCGTTTGACCTGGGGGGGTGGGTCTTGGATCGCCAGCTTGACGTCACTCATGTTGGGGTCGTCTATGGCAGCCCAAGTGCTCTGCCAAGCAAAAATGCGCTCCCAAGTTCCATTTTCAGCTGCACAAGCCTCCTGCAACCCTCTGCCAGTGAAAACAGAGCTCGGGAGGGCTGTGTGCCGCCTTCCCAAGCTCCATTTTCACTGGCAGGGGCACCATGGACTGGTCCTTCACTCTTTCCAGGGTGACTCCTGGGTCAGATCTAAGCACCCCGAGAGCCAGATCTGACCTTGAGTTTGACATCCGGCCCTAAGTGAATCAGAGGTGACTTTTTTTTTCAGAGAAAAGGTTTTTTTTTGGTTTTTTTAACATACATATAATATAATCCAAAACATACCTATACATCTTAACAAAAAAAATTTGAGTATTCAATAGTATATCGATTCTTTTTGCCATTAAGCCTCTTCGATTTTTATTTGCTCTTCTGCTTTCCATACACCATATTGTAGTCTATTTCGTCTTCTGTAGCGATTATGTTTAAAGTTGCTAGCTGCATCACATTCTTGTTGAGCCGGCACAAAGCCTGCTCAACGTTTTGCTTTGCAACATTTCTATGCAACATTCTTCTGTAACATCTTTTTGTAACAAGTGAACAAGCTTGCCCAGTAACAAGTATACGTAACAAGTGAACAAAGCTTGCCCAGTAACAAGTATTTTAACCAATCATGCAATAACATGCTGTAAGACAGAAACCTTTTGTATGTTTTCAATAAATACCGTCTCAATCAGCCGGTCGAGGTCTTTTGATCTCGCTGAGCTGGTTGGTGCGTTGCAACACACCATGGAGTCCGTTCTTCCTTGGCAGTATCAGACCCGCCTAACCTAGGCGCACCCCAGCTGGGGTCCCATAGCCAAGCTCAGTCAGGCTCACCTCTGCAGGGGTTTCGATGTCTAGCTCCGGCTCACCTTTGCAAGGGTCCACACTCAAAGCAGACGAGGTCGCCGCGTGGCAGCCAGCCACACATTCACCCACAACTGGTGACCCCGACGTGCCGAATTGCCTTTCGGACGTCCCACGCCGAGTCCCGTGTCTACGTGTTCGGCGCCTTGATTCCCATCTTACGCACCTGACGGGCAAGCGCATCGTAAGTTATGGGCTCCTCACATTCAAAGTCTCATTCAGGTCATAGGGATGAACTTTCACTTTTAATCAAGAAGGCCAATAATTTGCAAAAAATTAATGGCACCACTGTCTATCCTCTTTCTAAATCTGATATTGATCAACTCCTTTTTTATGTCTATTAACACTGCCCGGGTTATCCCGACACTGGAACTCTCAAACGTTCCACATGGGAACGCCTCGGCTCTTACTTTCACTCTCCTCCTCGTGCTCCCTTTGGTGTTATGTCTTCTTGGCATGCCGTTATGGCAGCCCTCAATACTGTCTATCCCAAGGATTCATTTCCTTCTCCCACACACACCCCTTCTGTTTCTTCTTCTGAAAAACACTCTTTGTATGCTCCTGTAACTGTTGATTCTCCCCCTCCCTATCCCCCACCTACGGCTCCCGATTACCCTCCTCCTCCCCCTTCTCCTTCTTCTGCCCCTTGCCTCCCCTCTCCCTCCCAGGGCGGTCACGTTTCCTCCCTTCTCCGTTCCCGTTCCTTTTCCCTTGACTCCTCCGATCTCCCTGCCGCCTATCCTCTTACCTTTGTGCCGGGCGCCCCCGGCCCCCCTGTCCATTCCAACATTGAACTGCGTGTTTTAAAAGAATCTACGAGCATGTGCACTTCATCCTGCCTGAAACACGGTTGGATAATCGTGAGTATAGGTGGAAAACTCTCTCAGTATCTGGTCTCGCACCTAACGGAAATGAGAGAGTTAACCGCCTCCTGCCTTAAAATCTCTTCTAATGGCGGAAAAACACTTCCCCATTTGAAAAACAAGGAATTAATTGACCTTCTGTCTTAATCATGGCAAACTCACCAATAAACAAAAACAATTGGCTGATTTTAAAAATAATGGGAAAGTCCTGCCCGTGATATCAAAAAAGAATTTGATTTACCTTTTAAAATATATTTGGTAGATATGATTAAAGTGTGTCAGGACATAAGAATATCTTTTTATAAAACTAATTTGTTAGTAGCTGCTTTATTACAAGGCAGCAAACCTCAAGGAAAGTGTTATTTTAAAAGGGAGTGTAAAAATCCAAGGAGGGTCATGTCTGTAACATCTCGCCCTCTCTTTCATCAGGGATCAAAACCCTAGTACAAAATGATTTATGTGTCTATGGATTGTAAATTGCCTTGGAAAAAAGATACAACTCTCGCTTCCCCTTTCCTGACTTTTGCTTTTGCAATCCTCCCCCGCTGTGCATTCAATTTCCTTTGACTTACCGTTCTTTGCATCTATAATGATAGTGTGTAAAATTAATGTGATTTAATTAATTAATTGCTGGCCAGCAAAATGGATGTGCTTTCGCCTTGAGGCAGTCTGACACAGACAGTAGTCGTTAAGGGCCCTATTTCACTTTTGTGATTAAAACTACTGCCTGAGTTTTCACTGCTTTGGGGGTAAGCTAGTTCATTGACATAAATTTAATGACTGATTTATTGCAAAAGAAATGTAACTATAGGTGTGAATGAGTGTGTATGTAGTCAGTATTGGATGCTTGAAATGTAAGGTTTGTTGGCTGAAAAAGCAGAGCGTGTTGTGTTAAAAGAGGTGTTTTTGAAACATTTTTTCCTTTCCTCTCACCCCCCTCTTTGCCTCTGGTGAGAAGGCAGGAGGAGGGGGGCTGTGTTCTTTTCACCATTTTTTTTTCTCTCCTCTCCCTGCCAGCCTCAGAAAGGCGGGGTTAAGGGTGATATTTGATGCCTGCATTTGTAGTTTCAATGCAACGTTGCCTTCTATTTCAGAGTATACTCAAACTATCTTAATTGTTTGTTTTATTTTTGAAGCTGTGTTTTTTCTCTTTTATGTTTTTATGTTTGCGCGCACTTTGTATGCTTAACAGATGTCACGTCTGTTTGTTTAATTGTTTGTTGGTCTGTTATTTGTTTGTTTGTCTGTTTGCTTGTCGGCAGCACTGGTCGCTGTCCCCTTTAGAATTTTAACAGAGATGACCTAAAAAATACAAAATGCAGTCAGAAAGAATGAGTAACATTTTTGCTAGAATCCAGATCAGTTTCACACAGACATTTAGAGGGACGATCAGATATTGGAGCCAGAAAAAGGTTACTTTGTATATAGATGGGAAGAGAATGTGGTAAAAGGCATCTGACCTAAATTGGAAGTCAGGATGGACGTGGGAAAAAGATGTGCTTTGTTGAATGGAAGGTACTGGAGATGTTGCAGAAACAAAAGAGAGGAAAAAAGCAAGTCGCTAAGGACAGTTGAAGCTTGGCAGTTGATGAGGTCATTTTGGGACCAAATCAATGTGCATTTTGTACAGCAACTGGTCATTGCAAGAAAGGATTTCAGAAAGTGAAAGAAAGTTAGAGATATGTTTTTTCAGAGATATGTTTTTGAAGACGGAACATGAAGAGGACTTGTGTAAGTGAGGACTTGTGAACTCTGGCATATGGATGATTCAATACCTTTTCTTTGCCCCATGGAAATATTTCCATGGATATTTATTCAGTTTTTCACTTTCTAATTTGACCACTTATCAGAGGCATTTTCAACAAAAAACAAGTTTGCCTCTCCCTCTGGTATATTTTTACCAGACAAAACACCGATTCCTTTAATTACTTGGGGATATATATGGAGAATTTGCTTTTTACATGTTTAATCCCAAAACCTAAACTTTACATTTTAGAATGGTTACATCTAGCACATACACCTCGTAACTCACTTACACCCAGAGCAGCCCAAATGGCTTTGCTCATTGAAAAGGCACGAAGAAGAACCCGTGCCTTAATGGGAATGGATTTTGTTACGCTTTACCTCCCTTTCAAGTTATCTCAATGGGAACCTCTTTTTCAAAATTCTACTCTTCTCCAAGATGCACTCACGGAATGGCCTGGTCAAATTTCATGTCATCTGCCAGCTGACCCAAGGCTACAAGTTATTAAGACCATTCCGATACAATTTTCTACACCAATAACATCACAACCCATTAAAGATGCGTTAACCGTATTCACAGATGGGTCCAAAAATCATGGTGCATGTACTTGGAATACACAACAGATATGGCATAAGAAATTGACTAATACACAAACATCTGCGCAACAGGCTGAGCTGGCAGCTTTTATTCTAGCTTTGGAATTATTTTCTTCCGAACCTCTAAATATCATCACAGACAGTCTGTATGTTGCTCAATTAACTTTACACATTTTTGATGCCTATATCTCACCCTCTTTAACACCTTCCCTTTTGATGTTGTTTACACAATTGCAAACAGCACTACACGCAAGGACTAAACCTTTGTTTGTAGCACACATTCGTAGTCATCAGCATCTGCCTGGGTTCCTATCTGAAGGAAATCACATGGCAGACGAGGCCTGTAAAATGATGCCTCTAACTATTGTTTCACCTCAGCCTGCCCCATTGACAGCAGGTGAAAGTCACACCTTTTTTCATCAAAACAAAAAAGCCTTGATGAAGCAATTTGGCATATCAATGGCAGAAGCAACTGCCATTATTCAACAATGCCCCACGTGTAGTCTCCAAGCCAATAGTTTCCCGCAAGGAGTAAATCCAAGGGGTACTGAGGCTTGTGAAACTTGGCAAATGGATGTCACTCAGTATTCTCCCTTTGCCCCATGGAAATACCTTCACGTTTCTGTGGACACCTTTTCGGGTTTTATTATGGTAACCCCGCAAAGGGGTGAAAATACCAAACAAACAATTAATCACTGTATTCGATCTTTTGCAACATTGGGGTGTCCAAAAATTTTAAAAACTGATAATGGTCCTGCCTATACCTCCTCTGCTTTTGCTGAATTTTGTTATAGGTGGTCCATTATTCACAAATTTGGAATTCCTTTTAATTCAAAAGGACAAGCAATTGTAGAACGAGCAAATAAAACCTTGAAAATAGCTCTTGATCGGCATATGGGGTCAAAAGGGTTACACCCCCCCAATCTCCCGATGTTGCAAAACATTCTAAATACTTGTCTTTATACTATCAACTTTCTTAACCTTACTGGCACACCTGCCTCCTCTGCAGCCTCTCGTCACTTTTCTAAACCTCCTCTCCCTGCCTCCCGACCTCTTGTTTACTACAGGCAATTGCCGGATCCACAGTGGAAAGGTCCGGCACAATTGATCACTTGGGGAAAAGGCTACGCAGCGGTACAAATTGATGACAAGACTCTCTGGGTTCCTGCTCGTTGTGTTCGTCCGTATCACCGCATACCAGAAGAAGATCAAGATGACCCTGCCTTTTCTTCTCCCCCTGACATATCACTCCTTTTTCTCTAAACTCTTTCTCTCATTGTTATCTTATGCCTCTGCTCAATTTGTTGCTCACCCTCAGGTGATTTTTGCACCTCTTGACACTCATGTGACTTTTGTGTTCAAAGACACTCTTCTCACTGCTTGCCCCTATGCCTTGCAGCATCAGGGCCAATTTCTTTTCCCTTCTTTAAAACGTTTGATATTAATTCAATACTTATATCATGACTCTTGTCAAGTTCATCTTTCCTTACAAGTAACTCCTCAAACTATTGGCTCCTATTCGTGCATCAGATTTTTGTCCAATAACACCTATTTTAACCAAACTGTTTATCTCTACTCAACACCCTCTGTGGCTTATCCTCCATTATCTTCAATTTTTCTTTCTTGGATGACTCTTGTCCGCACCTCTCCTCACCCCTCTTCAAGAACTTTGCTTCGCCATTTTTCATGCTGTTTTCCAGAGCCATGCGAGGTGAATACTTGTATGAGGAAAGCCAAAGAAATTCCAGACTATGCACCAGGAGTAAGCGAGCCTCTCCCAGGAGCAAGGATTCGCCGAAATGCACCGGACTTTCCAAAACACAATTTCCTCATACAAACACACCAGGTACGCTACACCTTCATACAAGGAGTGCCATACGCTCCCACCTTGTCTTGTCGACAACGATCTCCTATCAAGAAAAAAGGTACTTTTTGGCGATGGTTTTTTAACAACACATGGCTTCCTGAAGATTCAGAACATTATTTAGAAACATTTCATTTCCGTACTACTCAATTGACTGTCAAAAACCCTAAGGTGGTAGATTTAGGACTATATCAGTGTGAAATTACCAAGATGGCTAAAGGACTTGCCACTTCTGCCAGATTGACTTTATTGTTGTTCCAGAAACAATCCTCTCATTCCCCACGAATTCGGTGTGCTGCATCACTTACGTCTAACAATCACAGTTGTAGTGATTGCATCACCACCACAATACACAGTGGCAAGGTCTCTAAGACATTGATATATCATACCATCAAACCTGAACATTGTCAAATTACTAGTCCATCAACTTGTAGAGTTAATAATACTGTTTATCACATGTGTACCCTTAACAACAAGATTCAATGTTACAACCCAAAAGAAGCAAAAACCATTACTACATATGTAATGTCCATTTACACCATTGAATGCGGTAGACAAGAATTACTCAACAAAACTGAGTTTAAATCCCTCAACACGCAAGTCCGCCTCAGTTTTGACGCTTGTTTAGCAATCAATCGCAACTGTTGGAAATCAACTTGTGGGACATTACAATGGGAAAGGAGTCTTATGCTCGAACGAAAATACATGTGCTACAATAACAAAGGGACTTGCTCCGACCGGGACACTTACAGCTTTTGTCCATATTGGTCCTGTGTCAGCATGTGGTCAGGGGATCCACCTGGTGGAAACCATAAATGCAAATTGGAAACGGGCATAGCCAACAGCAAGTGTCCAAGAAATTCGTGCAACCCAATTACCATAACCTGCACACCTACCAAAACATGGGAAGTAGAATATGGCTTGGCCATAGAAGCAAGTGGTAGAGACCCACACATTGCGTTACGCTGGACAGTAACCAAGCAAACTAAGCAACTGCGAACAACTAAAGGACTTTTTTGGTCATTTTATCAGGAAATTGAGAAATTGAATATCCCCGAAATACCGCAACATGTTACTAACACTTTTGTCCAACTAGCAGAGGACATTGCTAACACATTGAATGTTACTAATTGTTTTGTATGTGGGGGAACCAACATGGGGGGAAAATGGCCCTGGGAAGCCCAAGAACTGAATTATTCTAAAATATTGGAGATGGACAAGCTAGGTAATTTGTCATACACACAAGGGAAAGATGGGGACTGGATTCTTACAACAAATCTTGTGGGAAATGCTTGCTTCTCCAGACCTGTTGGTTCCAAATGTACAAAAGTAGGGAACTTAATTTGTACTGGGAAATGGGAAAATGGGATATGGTGGTCAGGAAAAAATAGCTCAGCTGGACAAGACGAAACTGCTTTGTTTAAAGTTATAAACATGAAAAAGTTCTTGACAAACCCAAACAATCAATCACTCACATGGTTAGCACCCGATGGGCTGTATTGGATATGTAGAAAAATGGCCTATGGACACCTCCCAGCTAATTGGTGCGGAACATGTGTCTTGGGCATTATTAGACCTGGGTTTTTTCTCCTCCCACTAAACACACGACAAGTCTTAGGGGTCCCCGTTTACGACGAAATAGGGAACCACCGCAGGAAGCGCAAGGACGTTGTTTCCTCAATAAGTAAAGTTGTCGTGGGAGGGAACCAAGGCACATGGGGAAATGATGAATGGCCAGCTGAACGTATCATACAAGTATACGGCCCTGCCACATGGGCCGAAGATGGTATGTATGGATACCGCACACCCATCTACTTATTAAACCGACTTATTCGTTTACAAGCTGTAGTAGAAATAATAACAAATGAGACTGTCAAAGGCTTGACACAATTAGCCAAAGAAAGTGTAAAATCTAGAACATATATAATGCAAAATAGACTTTCACTAGACTACTTGCTTGCTAAAGAAGGAGGAGTATGTGGAAAATTCAATTTAACTAATTGTTGTATTGAAATTGATGAAAGTGGTAAAGTAATTATAAATAAATAAATAAATAAATATTTATTTCTTAGCCGCACCCTCTCCCGAAGGACTCGGGGCGGCGTACAATGAAACATATGAAATAAATATGTGGACAAAACAAACATATAACAGAGACATATACCGAGACATACACAAGGAGGAGGTCGGCTGATGAATAAAAAACAATTAGAATACAGTGATTAAAAAACCCCTAAATAATTAAATATAATTAAAATACCCAATTAAAAACCCATCAGGAGCGATATGGTTAGATCAAAGTTGAGCCAGGCCAGCTACTTGGAATAGGTGGGTCTTAAGCTTAATACGAAAGGAGCGGAGGTCAGAGGTATTCCTAATATCTGGAGGGAGGTCATTCCACAGGGCTGGGCCCGCCACAGAGAAGGCTCTACTCCTAGGCGCCGCCCCCCGACACTGTCTAGTGGACGGCACCTGGAGGAGGCCCTCTCTGTGCGAGCGGATTGGTCGCAGGGATGTATGGGGCAGAATACGATCCCGCAAGTAACTAGGTCCTGAGCCATGGAGCGCTTTAAAGATTGTTATCAAAACCTTGAAACGCACCCGATAGACCACAGGAAGCCAGTGCAGCTCGCGCAGGAACGGTGTCACATGGGAGTACCTAGTACTCCCCGTAATTACCCGCGCGGCTGCGTTCTGGACCAACTGTAGCCTCCGGGTGCATTTCAAGGGAAGCCCCATGTAGAGAGCGTTACAGTAGTCCAAGCGAGACGTCACCAGCGCATGAGTGACTGTGCGTAAGGCGTCCCGGTCCAGTAGGGGGCGCAATTGGCGCACCAGGCGAACCTGGTGGAACGCCCCCCTTGCCACGGCTGTCACATGGTCATCCATGGACAGCCGGGCATCCAGGAGGACGCCCAAATTGCGCACCCGCTCCACGGGGGCAAGTTGAATGCCCCCAATGGCCAATGATGGAGTTAATTGGCTGAACCGGGGAGCTGGTACCCACAGCCACTCCGTCTTGGAGGGGTTGAGCTTGAGTCGGTTGTCATCCATCCAGATCCGTACGGCTTCCACACACCGGGACATCACTTCGATGGCCTCGTTGGGGTGGTTCGGGGTGGAAAAGTACAGCTGAGTATCATCAGCGTACAGGTGGTATCCCACCCCGAAACCACGGATGATCTCACCCAGCGGCTTCATATATGTGTTGAACAGGAGTGGCGAGAGGACCGACCCCTGTGGCACCCCACAAGTAAGGGGGCGTAGGGTCGACCTCTCTTCTCCTGCCAACACACGCTGCGTCCGGCCAGAAAGGTAGGAGCCGAACCACCGCAAAACGGTGCCCCGGACCCCCAACCCCTCCAGCCGGCGCAGCAGGATACCATGGTCGATGGTATCAAAAGCCGCCAAGAGGTCTAATAGGACCAGGATAGAGGAACAACCTCTATCTCTGGCCCTCCAGAGATCATCCACCAACGCGACCAAGGCCGTCTCCGTGCTGTGACCGGGGCGGAAGCCGGACTGGCGTGGGTCTAGATAATCATTTTCCTCCAGATGACGTGGAAACTGGTAGGCCACCACACTCTCTACAACCTTCGCCAAAAAGGGAAGGTTGGAGACAGGACGATAATTGGCCAGCTCCAAAGGGTCCAGGGAAGGCTTCTTGAGCAAGGGTCTCACCACCGCCTCTTTCAAGGCAGCCGGGAGAGACCCCTCGCTCAATGAAGCATTCACTAGGCCCAGGAGCCAGTCTCGTGTAACCTCCCAGGATGCCAGTACAAGCCAGGAGGGGCACGGGTCCAATAAACATGTGGTGGGTCGCAGTCGTCCACGCATTCTGTCCAAATCCTCGATGGCAACCAAGTCAAACTCCTCCCAGATCGATTCCTCAAGACTCGCCATGGACGTCTCCATTGGACCACTGACAGGGACCCAATCCCTCCGGATTTGAGCGATTTTATCCTGCAGATATTTACCAAATTCCTCTGCCCTGCCCTGTAGAGGGGCCTCCCGCGGCCTCTGAAACAAGAGGGAGCGGGACATCCAAAACAGGGCGGCAGGGCGGTTCTCCACGGATGCAATGAGAGTGGCACAATATTGGCGTTTGGCCACTCCCAATGCCACAAGGTACGTCCTTAAATGGGCTCGTGCCTGTGTTCGATCAAATTCGGAGCGAGAGGATCTCCAACGACTCTCTAGACGTCTCTTGCAGCATTTCATCACCCTTAGTTCCTCGGTAAACCAAGGGGCCAGGGTGGATCGTTGCTGCCGGAGAGGCCGCAAAGGCGCCACCCGGTTCAAGGCCCCGGTAGTCGCATTATTCCACGCGACCACCAGGTCCTCTACCCGGGGGCGGGTCAAGGTTACAGGAGGTGGCCCAAGCTCCGTCTGGAACCTATCAGGTTCCATCAGGCGCCTGGGGCGGAACCATCTGGTACTTTCCGGTTCCGCCTCCCCGCAGCGGGAGGTAGCACCAGGGAAGTCAAGACGAAGGAGTGAGTGATCTGACCATGACAGGGGAGTAATGGTTAAGTCCCCTCCTCCCAGATCACTCAGCCACTGGCCAGAGACAAAAACAAGGTCCAGAGTGTGTCCTCCCTCATGTGTCGGGCCCTGAATCATTTGAGTCAGGTCCATGGCTGTCATGGAAGCCATGAACTCCCGAACCCCCTCTGATGCTTCTCCCATCAATGGCAGGTTAAAATCCCCCATCACTAAAAGTTTGGGGGTCTCAACCGTCACCGATGCGATCAGCTCGAGGAGTTCGGGCAGGGCCGCTGATGTATAGCGAGGAGCCAGGTATACTATCAGCAGGCCCAACTGTCTCCCAGGGCCCCATTTCACAACAAGGGATTCACATCCGGACGTCTGTGGCACAGTAGACTCCCTCGGCTCTAAGTCCTCCCGAATAATTACTGCCACCCCACCGCCCCTTCCCTGGGCCCGGGGCTGGTGAAATGCTCGGTAGCCTGGTGGGCACATTTCCACGAGGGGAAGACCTCCCTCGTGGCCCAACCAGGTCTCCGTTATTCCTGCGAGGTCCGACTCCCCCTCTAAAATTAGATCGTGAATGAGGGGGGCCTTGTTAACAACGGACCTCGCATTGCATAACAACAGCCTCAGGCCTTGGGTCTGTAACTCTTGACCACCTAGAACGCGGGGGTTGGTACAAGCGACCGGGTGTAACCAGCAACCACGGTCTCCCAACCGACTGTAAGTTCTTAATCTGTCCTCGTATCTGCCCCTCCCTGCGACCGTTGGAATTAAAGAGCCCTGTATAGGAATGATATCCTCCCCCTCCTCCTCCCTTCCGCTCCTTCTGCTCACGACCACACCTGGAGGCCCGGCTCTCACATCGCTCCTGATCTGACCCACCCACCCCACAACCCCTGAGCCCCCACCCCTACAAATTTTTAAAAAACAACTAACTAAAAACCCCCTAAGTCTCCGCTTCCTCCACCTCTCGGGATTAATAAATCCGTCATCAAGGTGGGCCCTCGAAAGGGCGGAGGGCCACACCTGCGAGAGGGGGGACTCTCGCAGTAGGATCAGGTCTGACCTTAAATACATAGAGTGTTAAAAGAGTTCGTCGTCGGGGCTTAGGTTCTATGCTGAAGATGTCATAATCCAGTAAAAATTTGAAAAGCATGGTTGCAGCAAAACAGAATAGTCCAGTCATTAGTCTTAGATGGGGGGGGGGGTGATGGTGATAGGTTGGTTAGATGACAATCAAGAGGTGGGGGCGGTGGGTGGTAGGTGGCGGATGGCAAGGGGTAGTTGGACTGTAGTTGGAATAGGCAGGGGGCAGATGGTCAATCAGCAGTAAATCATATAGGGTAGGAAGAAGTCCTCTAGGGCTCACGCAGATGGAATCCGGGGCAGTTGTTAATAAATAGTCAGCAGGGGGGGGTAGGTGGGGTGCAGTCAGAGTGCACGATGATAAGGGCCTCCTGGCAATCCACCAACAAAGCTCCCCCCCCCCGGTCTCTATACAGCCTCCTGAATCGTAGTCCTATTCCTACCAGGTCCTCGGCTTTTAATCCTGCCTTGGCCTGCAGCTGCGAATTTGGCCCCCAAACCACCATTCCAGGCCCCAACGCCGCTCCCACCGGCCTCCCATCGGCCTCCAGCTTCCTTCTCGGCCTACCCATCCAGTCTTTGCCGGCCTCAAAGGTTCCGGCCGGTCTCCAATCCTCTCAAATTCGGCCAACATGGTTTTTAAGCCTTTTCAAACCTCCCACAGCTACCTTTCACAACAAGCTGCAAGCCAAGGGATTTGGCGTCTGGCGCTTCCAGCCTTCGCCACCTCAATCCACGGTCCCAGATGGTCCTAGGTCACCAGCCTAATTAAGGAAATTACTGACAAAATGATGAAAATTGCCCATGTTCCTGTACAAACATGGAATGGATTTGATTTTGGAGGTATGTTCGATGGTATTTTACCCAAATTCCCAGGTTTAAAAGCTGTTTTTATATTTGTTGCAATGATTGCTATGGGATGTATACTATTACCCTGCTTATTGCCTATTTTTGTATTCATGATTAAGCGTAGTTTGAATGCCATTGCTGAAGCAAAAACTACTGCACAAATTAATATGATGCTTGAGAATAATGCGTATATGTTGGTACCAACAGATGAAAGTAAGCAACCCTTGCTACATTTCTCCCCGGATAATGATTCGGAAGATGACGCTGAAAGAATGGTAGGTGCGGACACAGGAAGCCTGGGGTCGGAGGGCAACACACGACCTGAAATAGCACTCACCTCCATGGACGTAAAAGCTCCATGTTTTCAGCTTTAATAAAGTAAAAACAGAGGAGATGTAGCGATTATGTTTAAAGTTGCTAGCTGCATCACATTCTTGTTGAGCCGGCACAAAGCCTGCTCAACGTTTTGCTTTGCAACATTTCTATGCAACATTCTTCTGTAACATCTTTTTGTAACAAGTGAACAAGCTTGCCCAGTAACAAGTATACGTAACAAGTGAACAAAGCTTGCCCAGTAACAAGTATTTTAACCAATCATGCAATAACACGCTGTAAGACAGAAACCTTTTGTATGTTTTCAATAAATACCGTCTCAATCAGCCGGTCGAGGTCTTTTGATCTCGCTGAGCTGGTTGGTGCATTGCAACACACCATGGAGTCCGTTCTTCCTTGGCAGTATCAGACCCGCCTAACCTAGGCGCACCCCAGCTGGGGTCCCATAGCCGAGCTCAGTCAGGTTCACCTCTGCAGGGGTTTCGATGCCTAGCTCCGGCTCACCTTTGCAAGGGTCCACACTCAAAGCAGACGAGGTCGCCGCGTGGCAGCCAGCCACACATTCACCCACAGTCTTCAGCTCTCCTCCTCTCCTCTTTTCCTCCCTACCTTCTTCTTCCCTCTACCCTCTCTCTCTTCTCTACTTTCTCTTGCTCTCTCCCTCTCCTCTCCTCTCTTCCCACTCTCCTGCTCTTTCCCTCCCTTCTATTTCCGTCTCTCCCGTCCAATTGTTAGGAATGACATTGAATAGATTTTCTGCCCCTGTAAATTTCTGTTTATAAACTGGGCCCTCTCGTCTTGCCCTTTCTCCCCATAATCTATCAGGGTTAGGTGAATGGCAGAGCCAAGAATGTAAATACTCCACTGGCTCCATCAGATGTTTGGCAAGAACCTGGGAAACTGGCGTTTTGACACAGGGGAAAGTTGTAGAAACATTTACGGAAGATTTCAATCAGCATTGCAGGTCAGTTCAGTCCCATCTCTCATGCCTACTCAGAGGCTGTCCATGTGTTATAAAAATCTTCCTTTTCAGACTTGCAATAAATATTATCTCTCTAACTCTCTGGAGAGTTTTCAGCCTGCATCCTCGCTCCTATCAGCATGACATAGCACATTCAGAATGCAGAATAACAGAGTTGGAAGGGACCTTGGAGGTCATCTAGTCCAGCTCAAGCAGACCCTACACCATTTTGACAGATGGCAGTCCAGTCTCTTCTTGAAAGCTTCCAGTGATGAAGCTCCCACAATCTCTTGATTAGTTTTTCTCCATTGCTTCTTGTGTGGCCTTCTGGTGCTTTGGAGGAGGTTGACCTCCTCTTCTTTGTAGCAACCCCTCAACTATTAGAACACTGCTTTCATGTCACCTCTAGTCCTTCTTTTCACTAGAACAGACATATCCAATTCCTGAAATCCTTCTTTATATGTTTTAGCCCTCAGCCCTCTAATCGTCTTCATTGCTCTTCTCTGCATTCTTTCTAGAATCTCAATATCTTTTTTTCTATCTTAGTGACCAAAACTGGATCCAGTATTCCAAGTTTGGTCTTACCAAGGCAGTTTTCGGCGGTCCTAAATTTCATGTGATCTTGATTCTGTCCCTCTATTAATGCAGCTCAGGACTGTATTGCCTTCCTTCATTGTTATTTGACTTTTTAATCTTGCAGTAGGCACTCTACTGCATTTTGCTAATATTACTGAAAACTCTCTTATTAGGATTTAATCCGGATTCTCTAAAGCCAAGACATCTTTGATGAACAGGTGAAGAACAAAATCTTTGTATCTTATAGGGGCCATGGTGTCGCAGTGGTTAGAATGCAGTGTTTCAGGCTGACTTTGCCCACTGCCAGGAGTTCGATCCTCACCAGTTCAAGGTTGACTCAGCCTTCCATCCTTCCAAGTTGGATACAATGAGGACCCAGATTGTTGGGGGCAATAGGCTGACTCTGTAAACTGCTTAGAGAGGGTTGTAAAGCACTGTGAAGTGGTATATAAGTCTAGGAGCTACTACTAGTGCTAATAACCATTTTGTAAAGCAGGGGTCACCAACATTTTGGACCTCAGGGACCACTAAATTCATAATTTTAAATCCCGCGGACCACTAATATGATCTGCCTAATGACCAGGTGGGAGGGGGTGGCTAGGTGGTCATGTGACTGGGTGGGTGTGGCCAACTCAATGTCACCCACATCAAGGGGCGCCTCGCCAGCCTCTGTTTGCCCCTCCACTCCCAGCCACTCCCCTCCCCATCCGGGCTCCTTAGGGCCCCAACAGGAAGCAGTTGTTGGAGCTAAGCAGCCACCATGAGAAAGAGTTGGCAAAACAATTCAGTTCAAATTGGATCTGACCGAGAAGGAGGCTCGGCAGAAGTACCTCACTGAGGACTACAAGCATAGGCTTTCCAAGCAGAGGGAAGACCTGAGGGACTGCAAGGCTAAGTACCGGTGCCTGGAGGCTCAGTGGGCTGAGATGGTCAGCTAGTTCCAGGCCATGATTCAGTCCTACTGGAACGAGGCCCTCTGGCTCTTTGCCACCAGCGGCACTTCCCTCCAACCATTGCCCAAAGCCCCACGCCAGGAGGCTGAAGCAGATCCCAAGTTGGAACTTCTGCCCCCCTCTGTCCCATACAAAAAGACCCCAAGGGGGAGACTCTCTGCAGCAACACAAATGTTCATTGCACGTATCTGGTCCAGGAGTCGTAGTTTGAGGGAAACTGTCTAAATATAAAGGAAATATGACAAACGAGAAGGAATATAGCCTGTGTATCTTTCCAGTCCCGTTTATTCTCTGCATGATATAGTGCTCTATAAACAGAGGAGATTGTCCAGATTACTTTGCGCCATTCCCCTCCAAAATGCATTTTCTTAAGGGTAATGTAGACAAAGCGTTGCGGAGAAATCTGATAGCCTAATCTACAATATTCATCCTTAGTGAGACTGGAAACTTTTATTTTCGACAGCTGGCGGATAAGCCTCCTTGATGAAGTTATATGGAAATAATTTAGACTAATTTCATTTTTGTTTTATTCCTAATCATAGAAACATGCAAGCTTAGAACTAACAAGATGTCCAGGAAATGGATAAAAATGGGGGAAATAGCCAAATTTTGAATAAACAAGTTGGAAAGGACCTCGGAGGTCTTCTAGTCCAACCCCCTGCTCAAACAGGAGATCTTACACCACTCCAGACAAATGGCTGTTCTTCTTTGAAAATCTCCAATGATGGACCACCCACAACTTCTGGAAGCAAGTTGGGCCACTGATTAATTGTTCTGATTGTTACAAAATTTCTCCTTAGTTCCAGCTTGGATCACTTCTTTATAGGTTTACATTCATTGCTTTTTATCCTGCCCTCTAGTGCTATGGAGAATAGATTGACCCCCCCTCATCTCTGTGACACCTCCTCAAATATTGGAAGAGTGCTATCTTGTCACCCATAATCCTATCTTTGTCACTACCGAGAACACTCCCACCAAAACCGAGCTCGAGAGGGCTGCGGGTGGCCCTCCCGAGCTCCGTTTTCAGTGGCAAAGGCACCACGAGCCGGCCCTTCACTGTTTTCAAGGTGGCCTCACAGGCCAAATCTAAGCACCCCGAGGGCTGAATCCCACCCCCGGGCCTTGAGCTTGACACCCCTGCTTTAAGTCATTAAGCCAATGTTGTCCAAAGACGTTTCCACAGTCATGTGGCCAGCAAGACATCATGCTGCAGTGCAGAGTGTGTGGCAAAACACAAAGTGCCGTTACTTTCCCACTGAAATGGTACCTATTGATCTACTCGCATTTGTACGCTCTCAAACTGCTAGGTGGGCAGGAGCTGAGGCAAGTGATGGGAACTCACTCCATCACACAGTGCTCAGGTCTTAAACCTGGGCTGTCGGCTTTCCAGCTGACAAGCTTGGCGTCCTAACCACTGAGCCATCATTCCCCTTGCACCGAGTAAAGTGGAAGGAAGAAACTGATTGATAACTAGTGAATTCCAACCTCGATAAAACGCTCCAAGGGAGAAGTGAAGATAAGTAGCTTATGAAGAAGCCAAAATGGGATAGACTAACCAAGAGATGAGATCAATTTGCCAGATATGATTCTGGCCATCTGGTGTGATCAACTATGGAGGGCTTGTTCTATGGGACCTCATCTGAGATGCAGGGTATGGGAGCTGGGGGGTCACAGTTTCTGGGAAACACTTTGGCTGCACTGTTCTTCAGATGTACAGCTTTCCTGCAATTCCAGCAGGCCCAAAAACCAATTTTAAATTCAATTAACCTCTGGTCAATAGCAAGACCATTGGTTTAATTTAGAATTACAGCTGGGAATATTATATCTCTCCTCTTTTTAAAAAAGAAAAAAATTGTCCTGTAGTTTCCATGTTGAAGGCGCCAGACTCTGCCAAATATTTAAATCTGATATTTAAAATAAAAAATGGAAAGCAAACAAATGAAACGGTGCCTAACTTCTCTAATAATGGTTACAAATTACAACCACCATCAACCCTCTTCAGTACTGGAAAAACAGTATTGTGGTATTTAGAAACCAAATCTGCAGCAGAGGTGGCAAATCTCACTTTTTTCTCGGTTTATGATTTGTCTGTTTGTTTTTGCATTGCAAGAGAACTTTCTATAGTCAAGCCAAAACATCCAGCAACCGAAAAGACAAATATTTACCTCACTTTACCTTTAGGTGCCAATAAGATGGCACTTATATTTAAGAGGACCTGCATACTGCACGAGTCAAAAAGAGGGCGGTGAAGATATCTACAGACCCCTCACGTCCTGGACATAAATTGTTTCAAATATAAAGCACCACACTCCAGAACAACTAGACACAAGGACAGTTATTTCCCGAACGCCATCACTCTGCTAAACAAATAATTCCCTCAACACTGTCAAACTATTTACAAATTCTGCATTACACTTACTATTAATCTGCTCATCGTTCCTATCACCCCTCCCCTCCCACTTAATGACTGTATGACTGTAACTTGTTGCTTATATCCTTACAATTTATATTGATAGTTTCCTAGTATGATTTGATTGCTTATTTGTACCCTAGGACTATCATTAAGTGTTGAACCTTATGATTCGTGATGAATGTAACTTTTATGTACCCTGAGAGCATATGCACCAAAAACAAATTCCTTGTGTGTCCAATCACACTTGGCCAATAAAGCATTCTCTTCTATTCTATTCCCATTCTTTTTATTCTATATTCTATATTCTATTCTATTCTATTCTATTCTATTCTATTCCCATCCCATTCTATTCTATTCTATTCTATTCTGGCAATAAGGCATCTTAGCTTATGACCACAGCACACAGGAAGCAGAAAAGAGAAAAAAAGTTTTTCTTTTAAAAACCGTGAATGGATAAAGACAGCTTTAAACTACCTTAGCACTTGGGTTGGGATCAGAGGAAGACATCTATGAAGATTCTCAGTCATCCAGGTCATGGTTGTCCCAAAGGTGCTTTTTTCAAGAGGCAACTGGACTTTCTGGTTTTTCTCTGAAGACATTTCGTTTCTCATCCAAGAAGCTTCTTCAGCTCTACTGAATGCTCTTTCCCACCATCCAGTCAGAGCCTAAGAAGCTTCTTGGATGAGAAGCAAAACATCTCCAAAGAAAAAACAGAAAGTCCAGTTGCCTCTTGAAAAAAAACCACCTTTGGGACATCAGAGGAAGACATTACGAGAGCATATCACAGAAGCATGATTTCCAGGCCATATTTGTGCCCGGTTAGGGAGTTATGAGAATGAACCGTAACATTGCTATCTAAATGAAAATTTTGCTGTCACTTATGGGACAGTCTGGCCTGGACCAAATTACAGGTAGTCCTCGACTTACAACAGTTCATTTAGTGACCGTTCAAAGTTACTGTCAGGCCTGCAGCCATCTCTTCTTTTGGATCTTTGGCCTGCCACACTTTCTATTATTCTACTATGCATTTTCTATTGTGGGAAAATGCAAGGGGAGATTGCAAGGAGTTAGATGCTATGTAGCCATAGCAAAATTCTTTCAAGAAAGCCAAGATCATCCTTTGTCTTTGTACCTCTGCACCTGACCGGAATTGGATGGGTGGAACTGCCAGCACGACAGTGGGAGATTGGACCATGTGATGGACTTGTGGGTGTGGGGGCAAGATCTTGAACTTTCAACTGGGTGGGGAAAACCGGGAAGCTTTCATATTCGGGTTTTCCCAGATGTGCCAACATGACTCTCTTCATAAATTGGAACTTTGAGGAATCTTTTGCCTCGGACTCTGATTTACTTTTGGATGCTATTTGGAATGCTGACGGTTACAATGGCACTGAAAAATGTGATGCTACAACCATTACAACCAGCATCCCCAGTTGCTTGGCAACTGGCTCATATTTATGACAGGTTGCCATGTTCCAAGGTCATGCCATCCCCTTTTGTGACTTTCTGACAAGCAATGTCAATGGGGAAGCCAGATTCGTTTAACAACCAGGTTACTACAACACAACACAAGACAACACAATACAATACAATATCAGAGTTGGAAGGGACCTTGGAGGTCTTCTAGTCCAACCCCCTGCCCAGGGAGGAAACCCTACACCACTTCAGACGAATGGCTATTCAACATCTTCTTAAAAACTTCCAGTGTTGAGGCATTCACAACTTCTGGAGGCAAGCTGTTCCACTGATTAATTGTTCTAACGGTCAGGAAATTCTAAGCTGCCTCTCTTCTTGATTAGTTTCCACCCATTGCTTCTTGTTCTGCCCTCAGGTGCTTTGGAGAATAATTTGACTCCCTTGTCTTTGTGGCAGCCCCTGAGATATTGGAACACTGCTATCATGTCTCCCCTAGTCCTTCTTTTCATTAAACTAGACATACCCAGTTCCTGCAACCGTTCTTCATATGTTTTCGCCTCCAGTCCCCTAATCATCTTTGTTGCTCTTCTCTGCACTCTTTCTAGAGTCTCCACATCTTTTTTACATCGTGGCGACCAAAACTGAATGCAGTATTCCAAGTGTGGCCTTACCAAGGCATTATAAAGTGGCATTAACACTTCACGTGATCTTGATTCTATCCCTCTGTTTATGCAGCCTAGGACTGTGTTGGCTTTTTTTGGCAGCTGCTGCACACTGCTGGCTCATATTTAAATGGTTGTCCACTAGGATTCCAAGATCCCTTTCACAGTTACTGCTATTCAGCAAGGTACCACCTATACGTACCTGTACTAACTTATCAACCAGAGTGATTCACTTAACAACGGTGGCAAGAAAGGTCATAACATGTCTCACAACCACAGAAAATTTGGGCTCAACTGTAGATGTATAAACCATGGACCTTCTCAAGAAGTTCTCCTCACACCATCACTCACCATAGAATCCCTCAACCACTCAAGAGAAGGTAGGCTGCTGGTGCAAACTGCCTTGTTTGTTTTCCTTCTTCTTTCTCTTATCCAGCAGTGAGAAAGAGGAGTTGGGAGAAGACTATAGTTGGTTTGTCGCCCTGAATGATGGGGTAAACCTATCCCTAGTTCTCCAAGAAGACTAAATTAACAATTTGCTGATTGTTCCTATTGGGGGTCAGAAGTTAAGAAGAGCCATATTTGCTTAAAAGGAACTGAGACATCTAAGAAATTCCACGGCTGTAGGAAAATTTATGGTTTTTCCAGTTGCAATGTATTTGTTTCATTGGCTGTGAAAGTTGGACCATAAGGAAGGCTGAGTGCTAAAGAATGGAGGCCTTTGAACTATGGTGCTGGAGAAGACTCCTGCGAGTCCCTTGGACTGTAAGATGATCCAACCAGTTAGTCCTAGAGGAGATCAACCCTGACTGCTCTTTAGAAGGCCAGATCCTGAAGATGAAACTTAAATACTTTGGCCACCTAATGGGAAGGAAATACTCACTGGAGAAGAGCCTAATGCAGGAAAAGATTGAGGGCAAAAGAAGAAGGGGACGAAAGAAAATAATGTGGCTGGATGGAGTCACTAAAACAGTAAGCATGACCTTAAATGGACTCCGGGGGATGGTAGAGGACAGGAAGGCCTGGAGGAACAATGTCCATGGGGTTGTGATGGGTCATATACAACTTCGCAACTAACAACAAATTTTCGGACGCAACAGCACCAAATCAATTCCATGCAGTTTCCAATGGTGTATCTATAAAGTCACCAGGAAATCAAGAACAATTTGAAGGAAAAGATTTCCCTTTATCCACTAGTAACCGTGGGATGGATCTGCATTCAATACAAGCTCTTGTAAATTTAGATGGATGTAAAACAGAACAAGATAAAGGAGTTGTTATTCATATATAATACATTCTCACTTATTTTACACTTGGCTATTCTTGCCAAGCCGGTATGATTTATTACTTCAATGTGGCAAAGTTTCGTTGTATTATTCATAAAATTCAGTCCACTTTGATTACCTCAATGATCTATTTGTATTTTATATTACCTGAAACAGAAATTGTTCAATTGTTTTGTTGACTTGCTGAATTCTCGCCTGAGACCATAATAAAGAACTATTACTACTACTAGACTATTTAATGATTCTGTTAGACAAGGACAACCAAATTCAAGTTCCCCCCACTGAGCTAGAGAAGTTTGTGAGAAGGCCAGTCACTCTTTCTCAGTCCAAATTACCTCAGAGAATGGTCATGGGGAGAAATGGATGGAACGCTATCTAACCACTTCTTTGGATTCCCGAAGGAAGGTCTGGCTCTAAATCAGATCAATGTAGCTGCCAGAATCCCAGAATCTGATGGAAAGTTAAGATCATATCTTCAAGGATTCCCAAGTAGAACCCTATTCAAGAAATGAAACATAGTCAATTTATGAGTAAATAGCACCTGGCTCAGTTTTTCACAGACAAAGAACTTTCTACAGAAAAAGATGTCTATAAAAAATTAATTTCCCCCCTTGCCTAGCTTCATGGTCTGTATGAACTGTGAAGAGCATCTCCAAGGAATAAATTAGAGGAGGAGCAGGAGGTGGTGGAAAAGAAGAAGAATATAATTCATTATTGGCCAAGTGTGATTGGACACACAAGGAATTTGTCTTTGGTGCATATGTTCTCAGTATACATAAAGAGAATAAAATACATTCACCAAGAATAAAAAGATACAACACTATAGTCAAGGTTACTAATAAGCTATCAAATCATACTGGTAAACAAATAAAACAATATAAATTGAAAGATACAAGTAACATGGTTGTGGTCATAAGCGGGAAGAGATAGATACTAGGAAGGAAGAGAATAATAATAGTAATAATAATAATAATAATAATAATAATAATAATAATAATAATAATAATAATAATAATAATAATAATAATAATCGCCGAGAAGGAATATGAAAAAATCGTGAAATACCAGGACTTAAAAATCGAAATTCAACGATTATGGCACAAACCCGCAGTGGTAATTCCAGTGGTAATCGGCACACTGGGTGCTATTCCAAAAGCACTGGAATTACATTTAAAACAGTTAAAAATTGACAAAATCACCATCAGTCAAATGCAAAAGGCCGCACTGCTTGGATCAGCACACATATTACGAAAATACGTTACGACGTCCTAGGACCCTGGGTGGGGCCCGACTAGTAATTAATGCCAAATCCAGCGAAACAACTGGCCGCTGTGATACAATTCTGATGATAATAATAATAATAATAATAATAATAATAATAATAATAATAATAATAATAATAATAATAATAATACTGTTGATGCAATAATAATAATAATAATACAGTCTTAGTAAATTAGTTGACAGTGTTATGGGAATTTAGTTAAGGAGGAGGAGGAGGAGAAGAGGAGGAGGAGGAGGAGGAGGAGGAAGAAGAACAAGAACAACAAGAAGAAGCACCTCCTTTGTGTGATTTCACTCCTGAAGTGCAGAAGAGAGGGTGGACTGATAGTGAGGAAAGAATGCTCCCACTCACCACCACCAAGAAGATACAAGGAACTTGAGAAGAAAATGACAGGAAGTTAAAAAGATGCAACACATCTCATTTCCTTGCTTCCAATGAGAACCTCCCTCACCTTGTCAATTTCTACTTAGATCACAGATCCAATGATTTCAGTCTCATTAGAAGGATCCTTGCCCTAAAATTGCTCAAAGTTCATTCTCTATCAAAATCCAAAGTGTAATTGGAGGGTCCTACAACTAATGCTTCAAAATGGTTATAATGTCTGGAACTGTTCTTCTTAACAGCTTGATCTATGTATAGCCTCACATTGCAATGAACAAGGACACACATTACATTTTGCAGCTACTGTGATTGTTGGCCAAGCAGGGACAAAACTAGACAGAGAAATTTTTAAAGCCTGGGAAATGGGCCCTTCCTCAGTGATTAGGAGTGCTGATTTATTACCAGTCTTATCAGGTACTTAGGAGCCAAGGGCATGGTGGCACAAGGGAACTTTAATAGCCAGCCATTAACACCCTAATTAACAACTAGAACAACAACTCCTATAGAAATAGTGCAGAGAAGAGCAACCAGGATGATTAGGGGACTGGAGACTAAAACATATGAAGAATAGTTGCAGGAACTGGGCATGGCTAGTCTAGTGAAGAAAAAGACCAGGGGAGACATGATAGCAGTTTTCCAATATTTGAGAGGCTGCCACAGAGAAGAGGGGCATCAAGCTACTTTCCAAGGCACCCGAAGACGAGACAGGGAATAATGGATAGAAACTGATCAAGGAGAGATTCGATATAGAAATAAGGAGAAATTTTCTGACACTGAGAATAATCAACCCATGGAATATCACTGGAGGCTTTCAGGAAGAGATTGGACTGCCATTTGTCAGAAATGGTGTAGTTTCCTGCTTAGGTGGGGGCTTGGACTAGATGACCTACAAGGTTCCTTCCAACTCTGTTAATCTAATCTAATCTACTCTACAGATGGTTTGGGGTTCTTTTCCCTGCAATGGGCCTCAGTTCTGGATGCTTTCTTTGAAAAGGCAGAACTGGCGCTCGTATTATACTCTTTCCAGTGTCAGGAATTTGTCTCAGTGCTGTCATTTTAAAAGACTGACTCTGTCTCTGTCCGCCTGCAATTTGCACAGAGAACTATGACACTTACAAAAATTGTTTCTATTGTACTTCCATGTACTATCACCCAGATAAAAGGGAATTTAGACACTTTTTTTTAAAAGAAAGGTTTTCACATTTATTTGGACTCTTTTTATGTGTTTATGGCTACGTTTTGCTTATTTATATCCATTTATTTGTGCCATTTTTCATGTGTTTTCATACTTGCTTCCTTGTATTTGTTGACAAATAAAAAATAAATAAAATAAATTGAGAAGCCAAAAAGAGGTGTGCATTTTTGCGTGTGTCAGAGAAAGGGGCAGCAGACAAGGAGATACTTTTTAAATATATTTTTTAAAATCCCCTTAGGTAACACAATTGCCTCAAGCTGTCATATTCTGCGTCTCTGAAACTCCAGAGCTGAACTCCAGGGAGCACTTCCAACAAAAGGAGCTGTCAAAAATCTGACCTGTGGTAGTTCCTTCCACAATTGACTGGGAGATGGAAGAGGCTAGAGAAAATGCCAGCCTGGCGGAAGGAGTTAATTCTGTAATCATTCTCCAGGAGGGTTGTGATCCCCACAGCGGCCACAGTCAATTACAGGGAAGGGGTGGATCTAGCGGAGAGACGGGGGGGGGGGAGATGTGTGGTGTGCACACATGCGTTTTTCTGCGGTATCCAGCTTTCTCATGCCTTGCTAGAAGCCATCGTCCCTCATGCTCCTTAGACTACTTTGGACTTACCATTCCATAGGGACGGCTGTAGGACAGCTCTCTGGGATAACTGACAGTCTGTTTGGCAAGGCTCACTTCCCTTTATCCAAGGATGGATGCGTAGTGGGAAAATTATGCCGCTTGTTGTAGAGCCCCACTTCGGGAGAATAAAGCATGGATTTCTTTAACGACAGTCTGATTGACCTCAGCGCCAATATCTCTGCCCTCCTCTGCGAACTTGACTTGGAAAATTTCACCATTTTCTGCTTGAACCACCCTCCCCAGACTTTTAAAGGTGAGTGCCCTTCGGAAAAATAAGAAGGAATCTACCGGCAGCTAATCTAAAGTAAACAATTTGTGAAGGTTTTCCAAGTCAGGCCGTGTGAAAAGTGACATTTGGGGATCAGAGAAAGAGGAAAAGCAGAAACAAGTTCATTAATGTTCGGTTTAAACCACTAGAAATGTTAAAAGTTGCAGGGCAGGATGGAAAAGATCTGAGAGAATTAAGTTCAAATATTCAAATGAACTCTTCAAGTGCTGCTCTAAAAGGTATGTGGGAGGAACTGGCCACTCCTGTTAAAACACGCAATTATCTATTAGTCTCCTGCTGTCTTAATAGAATCACAACACTAGAAAAATGGTAAAACTTCAAAGTTTAGCTGAATCATGGTGCAATAAGCAGGAATAATGGTTTTTCCAAGCCTAACAAATCAACACCTTAAAAAAACATAAGAGGATAGAGTTACAAAAATAAAATGAAAAGCAATCAAAGGAGCACGTAGGCTGATAAACTGTATTTTTAGAGGGTAACGAAAGCAACCAGAGATACACTGGAGGTTGCACTGGACTCTGTATAACAGAATAACAGAGTTGGACGGGAGCTTGGAGGTCTTCTAGTCCAACCCCCTGCTCAAGCAGGAGACCCTATACCACTTCAGACAAATGGTTGTCCAATCTCTTCTTAAAAGCTTCCAGTTTTGGAGCGTTCACAACTTCTGGAGGCAAGTTGTTCCACTGATTGATTGTTCTAATCATCAGGAAATTTCTCCTTAGTTCTAGGTGGCTTCTCTTCTTGATTAGTTTCTATCCGTTGCTTCTTATCCTACCTTCAGGTGCTTTGGAGAATAGCTTCACTCCCTGTTCTTTGTGGCAGCCCCTGAGATATCAAAACACTGCTATCATGTCTCCCCTAGTCCTTCTTTTCATCAGATTAAACATACCCAGTTCCAGCAACTGTTCTTTATAAATTCAAGCGTATCTCAGTTTAACTGGTCAGATGCTAGTCTAACTTTCACACCAAGGCAAGAACCTTTCTGAGGCTTCCTTTAAAATTCAGTGTACCCCACCAACCTAGCTTGATTAGTTTCCATTCATTGCTTCTTGTCCTATCCTTAGGTGCTTTGGACAATAGCTTGACCCCCCCTTCTTTGTGGTGGCCCTCTGTATAAGATTACTGCCCCTTCTTTTGTTAACTTTACCAGCATTATCCTCCTTAGAACATCATAGTTTCTCAATTCTTTGGGGCTGAGACAGAAAACTGAGAGCGAATATAAAATTTCCAATCAGGCAGGCAGGCAGGCAGGCAGGAAGGATGGTATAGGAGAGCAGCATCAAGCAAGACACATGATTAGCCCTTTTAGAGGGCTAATCGGGAAGTATGATAAATAGAGTATTTATCATACTTCCCTGTCTTGAGCTAACTGGCATTTCCCAGGAACTAACTGGAGAGAAATCAGTTGGACTGATTGTTCCTCCTGCTTATGGCTTCTTCTCTCCAAATGCCATCTGCTCCCTTTGCATCATTCTATTTTGAACCACTGGTAAACCTCACGCTTGGTACTCCATAACTGCTAACAATGATTCCCAGACTGATTGTAGTGAAAGGGGACATTGCTTATGGGTTTGGCAATGGAAAGAAACGGTGAGTGGGAGCAAAGATTTTTTCCTTCAAGTAATTTGTTCTGACCGAGGCTTCCCAAGAGCATGAAGCAAACTCCTTGTCCCAACAAAAAACCCTTTTATTAATTGACTGTGAATTCTGCTCATTTACATCCAGCAAAGTCTTTCAAGGGAGGATTTACAGTCACGACCTTATCTGGCTTGGAGAGCTGCCAGGTCGATATCTGCAAAATTTGGCAAGGAGTCTCTGAGAGTCACGAACCAATTAAGTGAACTAATTGTCTCCTGCAAACTCCCCTCCCCTTTCACTCCTCTTTCATTTCCTCTGGGGGGGGCATTCATCATCCACCTGTGGCCTTACTCCCAAGTCGACCCCTGTTCTTTAGCTGTTCCCTTCGTCTGGCAACTCTGCACTTGCGCACACTGGGAACAGGCTCCAGCTGTTCGTCTGCCTCACTGATGTCTGACTCTGAAGGCAGCTGATAACCTTCGGACGGCCCTGGCCCCCTCTCTGCCTCCGACACAGAGCCCTCATCAGAGCCTTCCCCAGACTCCAGGACTGGCCCATCTTCCTCCCCAACCTCCTCAATGTCCAAATCTGCTGCCAGCTCCGATGGCTGCTGGTGGCCCACAACATATTTGTAGAAGCCCCACTCTTAAAGAGGACTCAGAGCAAGCTACTCATGGTGGAGGTATTGCTTGCCACACTGCTTCCTTTCTAGCTTTCAAGTCTCAGTGGGAAAAATTACACCTTTTTTTTAGGATAACACCCAGAAATCTTGGATCCTTATTCTCCACGCATATCATTTCCCATGTAGTGCAACCTTTAGGAGGTTTATAGAGTGTTCCTAGGGGCTGGGGGGAGGGTAAAAAAGGAGCAAAACCTGGCCCTTTTCCCACTCATTTTTGCCCTCCCCAGCCCCGAGCAATCTGGAAGCCTCCTAAAGTCTATGCATGGCCATTTTTGTAAAGGGTGCGGGGTATCAGGATGCCAAAAATGCTGTATTCAGTGTATAAGACGCACCCAGATTTTTATCCTCTTTTTGGAGGGAAAAAGGTGTATCTTATACTCCGAAAAATACGGTAGGCTAGAAACAACACCAGAGTGTTTGCTTCCTGCCTTCCTTACAGGATTAGCCCTGTAAAGTGTAAAAAACGAAATGAAATTTCTTCCAACAACCAGTTCTCCAAACTGCTCAGAAAGTTAACAACCGGTTCTCCCCAATAGGTGCAAATTGACTGAACCCCACCACTGGGCGTGGGGTGGGGCACTCACAGCCCCCCCCATTTTCAGCCTGGATGGCCTCCTGCAGCACCCTGCCAGCCAAAACGGGACATGGAAGTACCCTGTTTTGGCCGGCAGGGTGCTGCAGGAGGTGTTTCTCCCCTCCAGCCAACCTGCGGAGGAGAACTAAATGCTGATCCAGCCCTCGAGTTTGACACCTCTGATGTAGAAAGGTGTCCACCCATTAGCATGACCTTAGCATGTGATTTTCCACACCACGCTTCTTTCCATTCTGATTATTGTTCTCTTTACCTTGCAGAATTGGACCAGACAGTACGGATCTTCCTCTATTCCTTGATTTTTTTACTCAGCGTCCTGGGGAATACCCTGGTGATCACAGTGCTGATCAGAAACAAAAGGATAAGGACAGTCACCAACTTATTCCTGCTGTCGCTGGCCATCAGCGACCTCATGCTGTGCTTCTTCTGCATGCCTTTCACCCTTATCCCCAATCTCCTACAGGATTTCATTTTTGGCAGCCCCCTCTGCAAAATTACCAGCTATTTCATGGGTGAGCCTGCAGAATTGTCTTTGTTTTGCTAGGGGTGTGTGTGTGTGTTAAACTCAAGGCCCGGGGGCGGATCTGGCCAGAAGGGTGCTTAGATCTGGCCTGCAGGGCCACCCTGGAAACAGTGAACGATCAACCCCCAGTGCCTCTGCCAGTGAAAACGGAGCTAAGGAGGGCTGTGTGTGGTGCTCTTAAGCTCCATTTTCACTGCAGGAGTTCATCGCAGCTGAAAACGGAGCTTGAAAGGATCCTAGGCAGAACTCCTAAGCTCCATTTTCGCTGGCAGAGTTGCAGGAGGCTGTCACAGCTGAAATGGAGCTCAGGAGCCCGTTTTTGCTGGCAGAGAACTCGGGCCACCACAAGTGCCCCTGACACAAGTGAAGTTAAGCTGGCCATACCCACCCTGGCCATACTCACCTAAGGCCATACCCACCTAAGGCCATACCCACCTAGGGTTCAAGGTCAAACACAACCCTGATGCGGCCCTCAATGAAATGTACACCCCTGTGCTAGGGAGTTATTGTCGGCTCCCCAATTATCCATCTTGAGTTGTTGGCTAAATAAACATGAAAAACAGCCTGAAAATGGCCGAAAACCAGCCTGAAAACAGCTAAAAAAACCACCCTGAAAAACAGCCTGAAAAATGGCCTGAAAATGCCCCCCAAAATGGCCATTTCCCAGGCTTTGGGGGCCTTTTTAGGGCTGTTTTTGGAGCCGTTTTCAGGCTGTTTTCCTGGCCTGAAAAATGACCTGAAAACAGCCTGAAAAAGAGCCCCCCAAAACGCCCTGAGAACAGCCTGAAAAATGGCCTGAAAACAGGCAAAAAAAAACTGGCCCAAAAGCAAAGCATTCATGTACCGGCCAGCTAGTCTTTGGGTTTCTGGTGCTCCTGTGCTCACACACGCACGCACCTTGCAGTTTGGGCACTCGGGGCCTAAAAGTTTCACTATCACTGTAGTACAGTGTTTCTCAAACTTGGCGACTTTAAGTCCTGTGGACTTCAACTCCCAGAATCCCCCAGCCAGCATAGCTGGCTGGGGAATTCTGGGAGTTGAAGTCCACAGGACTTAAAGTCGCCAAGTTTGAGAAACACTGCTGTAGTAGATCATATTTACAAGCATACATGTGTAAAATCAGGCTGCCCCACTGGGCATATCTGTTGCTGTTTTTTTCTTATTCTAAGCCTTGTGCACACCTTTAGGTAGAGTTGTCAATTATATAAAACCTAGAAAGGGAAAACTATGAAAACCATTTCCAACTGACATGTTTCTGGAGCATTTGTGAGTTTTCCAATACACTGAGACACTTTTCTTCAGGAAAAAAAACCTGCTCTTCTTTAAGGCAAGAAGATCTGGGCTAGAAATATTGGATAATCCTTAGAATTAGTTTTCTGATTGTTTTCTCCCCAACCATCTAAGTCACTGGTGCTCAACCTTGGCAACTCTGGACTTCAACTCCCAGAATTCCCCTGTCAGTTGTCTCTGAGTAAATTTGCCTATTCTATGAGGACTGGTTTCAAAGGGGCCAGAAATATTGGCCATGCCCGTGTAATTATCCCTTATTAATGTGAGTTGCACCAGGGGATACATGATAGCAGTGTTCCAATATCTCAGGGGCTGCCCCAAAGAAGAGGGAGTCAAGCTATTTTCCAAGGCACCTGAGGGTAGAACAGGAAGCAATGGGTGGAAACTAATCAAGGAGAGAAGCAACTTAGAACTGAGGAGAAATTTCCTGACAGTTAGAACAATTAATCAGTGGAACAGCTTGCCTCAAGAAGTTGTGAATGCCCCAACACTGGAGTGTTTTTAAGAAGAGATTAGATAACTATTTGTCTGAAGTGGTGTAGGGTTTCCTATCTAAGCAGGGGTTGGACTAGAAGACCTCCAAGGTCCCTTCCAACTCTGTTAATTTATTCTATTCTGTTCCATTTGTTGAGTAAGTTATGCTTCATTTTACGACCTTTCTTGTCACAGATGTACTTGCAATGTGCAGGAAGATCATCCTATGTTCCTGAAAAACCCAAAGGCAAAGTCCTTTTTCAGGAAAAAGGGAAACACTTTTTGATGAGACAATAAATGAATCAGTAGGGTATAAAAATGACAGTCAACAGCTCAGAGGTAATTGCAGATCTAAAATCCTCAAAAGGACAAAATAACTTTTTCCTCTTGGTGATTGCCATCCAAAAGGCAATGTGAGGAAACATATCAACATGACATTTACAGCAACATCAACCTTTTGGTATGTATAATATAGGAGAAGACACAATTTGTAAGACTTATAGCCACAAATCAGTCGTTCTCTGTCTCAGCACTTTGACTGTTGTTTAAATTTTATGTCTTCAAACTGCGGTACATCAACATGGAACATTATACTTTTTCCTACATCTATGTTTGCTGGACAAAACTGGTTTTCTTTCATTAATGATGCTGGAAAGAAAAATGATATCTCTTACGAGAGTAAAAAGGGACACAGTGGCTCAGTAGCTAAGACGCTGAGCTTGTCAATCAGAAAGGTTGGCAGTTCAGCAGTTCGAAACCCTAGTGCCGTGTAACGGAGTGAGCTCCCGTTACATAGTCCCAGCTTCTGCCAACCTAGCAGTTCGAAAGCATGTAAAAATGCAAGTAGAAAAATAGGAACCACCTTTGGTGGGAAGGTAACAGCATTCTGTGCACCTTTGGCATTTAGTCATGCCGGCCATGTGACCACAGAGATGTCTTCGGACAACGCTGGCTCTTTGGCTTTGTAATGGAGATGAGCCCTGCTCCTTAGAGTCGGGAATTATTAGCACTGTGATGGTGAACCAATGGCATGCGTACCACAGGTGGCACATGGAGCCATATTTGCTGGCATGGCAGATCTCAGCTCCGGTGCGCATGCTCACACCAGCCAGCTGATTTTCTGCCTCCCGAAGGGCCAGGGGAGGCCGTATTCACCCTTCCCAGGCTTCAAGAAAGCCTCCGGAGCCTGGAGTGAGCAAAAAAAGGAGGGGGTGGCGGCGTGTGCATGCACAAGTGCGTGGGGCGAATTCCATTGTGGGTCTGGGCGTGCACACACAATTTTGGCACGCCTTTACAAAAAGGTTAGCCATCACTGGACTAGCACATATGTGAAAGGGGAACCTTTACCTTTACTTATGTCAGCAAATGTCATAAACCGAAGAGTTTATTTAGGAGGAATTTCTGTCAACTTTTTTTCCTCACATTTGCGTGTGAGAAAAATGGCTCGTGTCAAAATGTTTCAGGCATCTGTCACTGGGTCCTGGACATCTGGATCGTGTAATATTTGATTTGATCATGGCTGTCTAATTTTATGAAGCCTTTGAATAAATATTGCTGATTTATGCTGCTAGATAACTCATTTTAGGAGATCCCTACATAAACAAAAATCAGGATATGATACAGAGATGTTGTCTTAACCTCAAAGAGAAGGAGGTGTTTTTTTAAAGGTTCCAAAATATACCAGTCTGTCAATTTCAGTGATGATTGCTGGTTATAAACCTGGAACAATCCTAACAAATCTCTGTGAGATTCCTTCTTTAAAGGGCATGCTAATGAAATAGAACAGAATAGAATAGAATAGAATTCTTTATTGGCCAAGTGTGATTGGACACCCAAGGAATTTGTCTTTGGTGCATACAATATGCTCTCAGTGTACATAAAGAAAAATAGAATACATTCATCATGAATCATAAGCTACAACACTTGGTGATAGTCATAGGTTACTAATAAGCCATCATATCATACTAGGAAACAAATAAAACAATATCAATTCAATTTCAATTTCAATTTATTAGCGCTTATAGACCGCCCCCTCCCAAAAGGGACTCGGGGCGGTGTACAGTCCATGTCAAAGAACACAATTAAAACAGTTAAAATTACTACATGGGGAATATATATATACAAATATAAAATGCATGGATGGATAAGAGGAGGATAAAAGATGTGCAGGACTGTATTGCTAATAAATAATTAAAAGAAACAGACATTAAGATCCCAATACCCAATAAAATTAAGACTATAGAATAATACCCTTAAAAACCAGTAAAATATAAATGCCAGGAGATAGGTGTTGAAATTATGCCAGGCCAGCCAGTCGAAACAGGTGAGTCTTTAGTTTCTGCCGGAAGGAGCAGAAGTCGGTGGTGGTTCTAATGTCGGGGGGGAGGTCATTCCAGAGGGTTGGGCCCATCACAGAGAAGGCCCTACTCCTTGGCGTCGCCCGCTGGCATTGCCTGGCGGACGGCACCAGGAGAAGCCCCTCTCTGTGAGAGCGAATTGGCCGCAGGGATGTATGTGGGAGGACGCGATCCCGCAGGTAACTGGGCCCTATGCCATGGAGCGCTTTAAAGATGGTGGTCAAAACCTTGAAACGCACCCGAAAGACCACAGGCAGCCAGTGCAGCTCACGCAGGAGCGGTGTCACATGGGAGTACCTGGTACTCCCCATGACCGCCCGTGCGGCTGCGTTCTGGACTAGCTGCAGTCTTCGGGCGCGTCCCAAGGGAAGCCCCATGTAGAGAGCGTTACAGTAGTCCAGGCGAGACGTCACCAGTGCATGAGTGACCGTGCGTAGGGCATCCCGGTCCAGGAGGGGGCGCAATTGGCGCACCAGGCGAACCTGGTGGAACGCCCCCCTTGCCACGGCTGCCACATGATCATCCATTGACAGCCGGACATCTAGGAGGACGCCCAAATTGCGCGCCCGTTCCACAGGGGGCAGCTGCTCGCCCCCTATGGCCAGCGTTGGAATTAGCTGACTGAACCGAGGTGCCGGTAGCCACAGCCACTCAGTCTTGGAGGGGTTGAGTTTGAGTCTGTTGTCCCCCATCCAGACCCCGACGGCTTCCAAACACCGGGACATCACTTCGATCAATTTTAAAGATACAAGCAACATGGTTTTAGTCATAAGTGGAAAGAGATAGGTACTAGGAAGGAAGAGAAGAAGAATAGTAATAAAGTCTTAGTGGATAATTTGATAGTTTTGTGGTTGTTTAGTTGTTTAGCAGAGTGATTGCATTCCGGAAAAAGCTGTCCTTGTGTCTAGTTGTTCTGGTGTGCAGTGCTCTGTAGCATCGTTTTGAGGGTAGGAGTTGAAACAATTTATGCCCAGGATGTGAGGGATCTGTAAATATTTTCACAGCCCTCATTTTGACTTGTGCAATATACAGGTCCTCAATGGAAGACAGGTTGGTAGCCATTATTTTTTCCCTATATCCCTCCCTATATCCCTCTGCATTTCCCTTTCCTCCTGGACTCAGTGCTGTATGCAGCACCTATTTTAACATCTTTGTAAAGTAATTTTAATATCTGTAGCACCCTCAATTCGATCTGAGGCCATGCTGAACCATGGTTTATTTTTACTCTAGGGTAGACCTGATTTTATTGCGGGAGTCCTCCTTCTCGCAAATATGGCCCTCTGCCCTTTCAAGGGCCCACCTTGATGACGGATGTATTAATCCAGAGAGGTGGAAGAAGAGGAGGCTCCGGGGGTTTTTGTGTAAATGTTTTTTAAATGTTTTAAAGGGATCCAGGGCGGGGGGTGGGTCTAGCCAGACCAGGAATAGGAGTAGAGCCAGACGAACAGGTGGGGCTGAGGAGGAAGGGAGCGGAGCGGGGGAGGGGAGTCAGTATAACGTTCCTTTAGAGGGTTCCTATATTCCAACGGTCGCAGGAAGGGGTAGATGCGAGGACAGAAGAAGATCCTGCAGTCGGTTGGGAGACCGGGGTCGTTGGTTACGCCCGGTCGTTTGTACCAACCCCCGCATCCTAGGTGGTCAGGGTTTACAGAGCCGTGGCATGAGACTGATGTTATGTAACGCAAGGTCCGTTGTTAATAAGGCCCCCCTCATCCATGATCTGGTTTCTGAGGGGGAGCCGGACCTTGCAGGGATCACGGAAACCTGGTTGGGCCACGAGGGGGGTGTGCCCCTCGTGGAAATGTGCCCATCAGGATACCGTGTATTCCATCAGCCTCGTGCCCGGGGTAGGGGTGGTGGGGTAGCAGTCATTATACGGGAAGCCTTGACACCGAGAGAATTCATCGTACCTCAGATATCCGGATGTGAGACTCTAGGTGTGAGATGGGGCCCAGGGAGTCAGTTGGGCCTGCTGATTGCATACTTGGCTCCTCGCTATGCTTCAGCGGCCCTGCCTGAGCTCCTCGAGGTGATTGCGGAGGTGGCAGTTGAGACCCCTAGACTATTAGTCATGGGGGACTTCAACTTGCCATCGACGGGTGAATCATCCGAGGTCGCTCAGGAGTTCATGGCTTCCATGACAGCCTTGGACCTGACCCAAATAATTCAGGGCCCCACACACGAGGGAGGACACATGCTGGACCTTGTTTTTATCTCTGGTCGATGGAAGAGTGATCTGGGAATAGGGGATCAGGTGATCACTCCCCTGTCATGGTCAGATCACTCGCTTCTCCGGCTGGACTTCCCTGACGCCACCCCCCATCGTGGGGAGGCGGAACCAGAGGATCTTAGATGGTTCCGCCCCAGGCGACTGATGGAACCAGATAGGTTCCAGACGGAGCTTGGGCCACCTCCTGTTGCCCTGACCCGCTCCCGGACGGAGGACCTGGTGGCTGCATGGAACAGTGCGGCGGCTGGGGCCTTGGACCGGGTAGCGCCCTTGCGGCCTCTCCGGTGGCAGCGAACCACCCTGGCCCCTTGGTTTTCCAAGGAGCTGAGGGTGATGAAGCGCCACAAGAGACGCCTAGAGAGCAGATGGAGATCCTCTCGTGCCGAATCTGACCGAACACAGGTAAGAGCCCATTTACGGACCTACCTTGTGGCACTAAGGGTGGCTAAACGTCGATATTATGCCACCCTTATTGCGTCTGCAGAAAACCGCCCTGCCGCCCTGTTTCGGGTGACCCACTCCCTCCTATCACAGAGGTCGCGGGAAGCCCCTTTACAGGGGAGGGCAGAGGAATTTGGGGAATATCTGCAGGACAAAATCGCTCAGATCCGGAGCGAATGGGTCCCCTTCAGTGATCGTGAGGAGACACCGGAGGCGAGTCTTGAGGTACCTATCTGGGAGGAGTTTGACTCTGTTGCCGCCGAGGATATGGACAGGCTACGCGGGCGACTGCGGGCCACCACATGTTTATTGGACCCGTGTCCCTCCTGGCTTGTACTGGCAGCCTGGGAGGTTACACGAGACTGGCTCCTGGGTCTGGTGAACGCCTCGCTGGAGGAGGGGTTCCTGCCAGCCGCCTTGAAGGAGGCGGTGGTGAGGCCCCTACTTAAGAGGCCTTCCCTAGACCCAGTTGAGTTAGCCAATTATCGTCCTGTCTCCAACCTTCCCTTCTTAGCGAAGGTTGTCGAGAGTGTGGTGGCGCAGCAGTTCCCTCGACACCTGGAGGAAATTACTTATCTAGACCCGCGCCAGTCCGGTTTCCGACCAGGCCACAGCACAGAGACGGCTTTGGTCGCGTTGGTGGATGATCTCTGGAGGGCGAAAGATGGGGGCTGTTCCTCCATCTTAGTCCTGTTAGACCTCTCAGCGGCTTTCGATACCATCGACCATGGTATCCTGTTGCGTCGGCTGGAGGGGATGGGGGTGAGGGGCACCGTTTTGCGGTGGTTCTCCTCCTTCCTCTCCGGTCGGACGCAATGTGTGTTGGCGGGAGAGCAGAGATCGACCCTGAGGCCGCTCACGTGTGGAGTGCCACAGGGGTCGGTCCTCTCCCCTCTCCTGTTCAACACATACATGAAACCGCTGGGTGAGATCATTCGAGGATTCGGGGTTGAGTGCCATCTGTATGCAGATGACACTCAGCTATACATTTCTACCCCGAACCACCCCAACGAAGCCGTCGAGGTGATGTCCCGGTGTCTGGAAGCCGTGCGGGTCTGGATGGGCGACAACAGACTCAAACTCAACCCTTCCAAGACGGAGTGGCTGTGGCTACTGGCGCCCCGCTTTAGCCAATGTGTTCCATCTCTGGCCATTGGGGGGGTACAACTGCCCCCGGTGGATAGGGTACGCAATTTGGGCGTCCTCCTAGATTCCCGGCTGTCGCTAGATGATCATGTGACGGCCGTGGCTAGGGGGGCGTTCCATCAGGTTCGCCTGATGCGCCAATTGCGTCCCTTACTGGAGCGGGACGCCCTTTGCACAGTCACTCATGCCCTAGTGACTTCTCGCCTTGATTACTGTAACGCTCTCTACATGGGGCTCCCCTTGAGATGCACCCGAAGGCTCCAGCTGGTCCAGAATGCAGCCGCGCGGGTTATTATGGGGAGTACTAAGTACTCCCATGTAACACCTCTCCTGCGCGAGCTGCACTGGCTACCTGTGGCCTTTCGGGTGCGTTTCAAGGTGTTGATCGTCATCTTCAAAGCGCTCCATGGCTCAGGACCTAGTTATTTGCGGGATCACATTCTACCCCATACATCCCTGCGACCAATCCGCTCTCACAGAGAGGGCCTCCTCCGGGTACCATCCGCTAAACAGTGTGGGCGGGCGGTGCCTAGGAGTAGGGCCTTCTCTGTGATGGGCCCAACCCTCTGGAACGACCTCCCCCCCGATATTAGAACCACCTCTGATCTCCGCTCCTTCCGCAAGAAACTCAAGACCCACCTGTTTCGAGTAGCAGGTCTGGCCTAATTACAACCATAATCGTAACTGTATTTAACATCTATTCAAACCTTCCTGGATGGCTTTTTAAATTTTATATTGGGGTTTTAACGGGTTTTAAAATTGTTCTTAATATTTAAATTGGTTTTGGGATTTTATAACAGACCGTGTGTGTGAGTTGTTTATGTTTCATGTCTTATGCCTTATGTCATTTTTATTGTTTTGATTATGAATGGTCTGTACACCGCCCCGAGTCCCTACGGGGAGAGGGGGCGGTCTATAAATTAAATAAACTATAAACTAAACTATAAACTAATTATCTGTTGAAGTCTGTGTTTGGTTGCAGAGCCAAACCAGACAGTTATAGAGGTGCAGATGACAGACTCAATGATTCCTCTGTCGAACAGAATCAGCAGCTCTTCTAATCTTCTAGATAGAGAATTTTGCAAAAATGCATCAGAAAGTGACAGTGGGCAACCAGGCCACCTATGACAGGCATCAGCAGGCAGGGAAAGGGATGCCACGCTTATCATCATATCAATACCACACCATTGCACCATTTGCATGGCGAATAACGGAATAACAGATTTGGGGGGTACCTTGTAGGTCCTGCTACCAACCGCTGCACAAGCAGGAGATCCTATACTATTCTGGACAAATGGCCCATCCAGTTATGCAAAACTTCATGATTTCTTATAAAATTCATTGAATGAATTTACTAACTTTTTTATTAACATTTACTAACTTTTCCAGAGCATTCCTATGAAAGAGAGTTAGCATTTTCTATATTGTAAATCAGGAATAATGTCACCTTTATGAAGCAGGTGATCAGAAATTTTCGTAACACATTTGTTGTTTGGAGTTCTCTCTCTCTCTCTCTCTCTCTCTCACACACACACACACACACACACACACACACCTGTCTAAATTTATTTATCATCTACCAATCAACCAATCCATCTATCCATCTATCCATCCATCCAGCTAACCATCCATCCATCCACCCACCCACCCACCCATCCAAATGGATGGAGGTATTGATGGATGGAAAATATCCGTCTGTCTGTCTGTCTGTCTGTCTGTCTGTCTGTCTGTCTGTCTAGATAGCTAGATAGTTTTCTCCTAACAGTGAAAGTCTATGCTTTCACCATTCACTTACTTTGTTCCCACAAACTGCATTTTCAAAATCTGTGCAAGTTCTGTAACTGTAGCATTCTAAGCCTTCCTTCTTTACTCCACTACAACAAGAGTTAAACAATGGTTTAGCTAAACTACAGTTCTTGATTGTCTCAATTGGCCACATCCATGAACATATTCATTCCAAAACATTCCAGGGATGCAATCAGAGAGAATAAAAGCAGATTCTTTGATTCTGCATGATCAAAGCCCCACACCTTTTAAACAAGCATCACATATACATAAAAAGGAGGGTGGGGCATTGCTTAGTTGGGTGAGTTGCATTTATTCTTTTATTGACCTGCCGCTTCAACAGGATCTATGACAATTCACCGTGGCCAGCTCACCACAGCCAACTTGCCACGGCCAATTCGCTGCAGGACAACTTGCTACAGGACAAGGGTTACACAAGTATCAAAGAAACGGTGGAATAGAATCATTAAAGAAGGGATGCAAAAACAGGGACAGAATGAGATGCGAATGACAAGACTTTAAATAATTGTGTATTTATTTTTAATAATTAAGTTGAATTGTTAATTTGTGGCAAGTTGGCCATGGAGAATTATCCTGTTGGCCAAGGTGAGTTGACCATGACATGTTGACAGTGGGTTGACTGTAGTGACTTGTCCCATCCCGCCTTCAATTTGCCTCTTCCCAAGTTCAACTTATGTAGGATAGAATAGTGCATAGTGTCCAATGGTATTCAGAATTGCCTCCTTGGCGGGTTGATGTCCTTCCGCCTGAATTTCATATTGGATGTGGTGATGAAATTTTTGAATTGAATTGGGACACATAAATAGGGACACATAGATAGGGACGCATAAATAGGGAGGCATAAATAGGGATGCAAACAGTGGTTAAAACGCTGAGCTTGTCCATCAGAAAGGTCAGCAGTTCGTCAGTTTGAATCCCTAGCACCGCATAACGGAGTGAGCTCCCGTTACTTGTCTCAGCTTCTGCCAATCTAGCAGTTCGAAAGCATGTAAAAATGCAAGTAGAAAAATAGGGACCACCTTTGGTGGGAAGGTAACAGAGTTCCGTGTGCCTTTGGCGTTTAGTCATGCTGGTCACATGACCATGGAGACATCTTCAGACAGCGCTGGCTCTTCGGCTTTGAAACGGAGATGAGCACCACCCCCTAGAGTCGGGAACGACTAGCACATTTGGCCATGGGGAACCTTTACCTTTATTTATACAACATCTTAACAACAGTAAACCTAACTATTGTTGTCTATGACCCATAATTGCAGCCCTAAATTAATCTGGTTGATATTACCCAATTGACATCTTTCTGATTGATTTGGGGGTAGTAAAACTGTATGTCATTCTCCTTTGACGTGATACTACCTAGAAAAAAAATATTCCTCATCATGAAATAAGAAACAAGATAAAATATCTAAGTGATACATCAATTTGATTGAGGCAGTAGTAAAATATATAGTCGGGTTTAGTCTGATTTATTTAATCTTAGTTTCCTGTTTTAACTTGGAGCCTTCTTTCTTAACCTCTGTTTCTGTAAGAATCTTTCCTGTTGCACAGGGAATGTAACAATTGTAATTATTAAAAGAATTGTAAGAATGTAAGAATGTCATTATGTAAGAATGTGTATCAATCATCTCCATACGTAGTGTCCCCCCCCCCTCCGGTTCTTTGCTTATTTGCTTCAGGGAAGAGATTTGCTGGAATAGTCTTTGCATTAACCTTTTACTTTCAAAAGCCATTATTGCTTCCTTTGACTTTTGAATTACTTTCCACAAATTCTGGAAATGTAATTTGGTATTATCGTCAATTAGCTGATCTGCCTTACTGTGAAAGACCTGATGAAAATTCAATCTCTGCTTGCCCAAAATCTTCTATTTTTCAGAGTATAAGACTTTTTCCCTCCTAAAAGAGGCTGGAAATTTGGGTGCGTCTTATACTCCGAATGTAGCCCCTACCGTTTGGCCTCCGCATGTCCTCTTCCTGGCTGCAGAGATTGCCACCGACAAGGGCTTGTGTTTTTGGGCTCTGCGTATCACGTTTTCAGCCTCCAAATGCTCGACGCGGAGTCCCCAAAATAGCTATCCGGAACAGCTGCTGCCTTCCCGTACCCATTCCCTCCTTTGCCTGCTTTAGTCACTGGAGCTCCTTCCGACGATCAGCTGTGCTTTTGAAGCTGTTTTTTCAGCCCAAACAGGAGCCAAGCTTTGCCTGCTTTTCTAATTGCTGCTCCCTCTGACGATCAGCTGTGCTTTTGAATCACAGCCCTCATCATCCCCAACCTCAAAACCCACGAGCGAACTAATGTGCTGAAGCTTATGCGCCATCATCCCCAACCTCAAAACCAGCGAGTGAACTAATGTGCTGATGCTGACCAGTCTAAGGACTAGCCAGATGAATACCTGGTAGGCAGAAATTCCCCCCCCCCCTATTTTCCTCCCCAAAAACTAAGGTGCGTCTTATACTCTGAAAAATACGGTATATAGCATTACTGAAATCACTAATCTCTGATTTGTTTCAATCTTATTTTCACCAAGGGGGCTAAAAAAAAAAACCTAATTTGAGAGGGGCGGGGGGAAGAAATTGCATTAGGTTGTAAATTGGACGTTGTATCCAACCTATCCTTCCTTGCTTTTGTGTGGCACAAGGTGCCAATTTTTAAAACATTGGTGGGAGTTGTAATCCAAAACACCAAGTTTTCAACCTCTGTTTAAGCCCTTCCTTGTCAGGTGTGAAGAATCAGGACTACATGTTAAGTTAAAAAGATTTATTGCTCAAGCTATAGATGAGAACAAAGTCAACTAACGGGCCAGCATAAAATTAGCGCTAGATAAGAGTTAAATAAATTCAAGATTTCTGGATTGCTTATGGCAGGGGTGTCAAACTCAAGGCCCACAGGCTGGATCCGGCCAGTGGGATGCTTAGATCTGGCCCACGAGGCCCCCCTGGAAACCTGCAGTGCCTCTGCCAGAGAAAATGGAGTTCAGGAAAGCTGTGCGCGGCCCCTCCCCAGACTTTGTTTCCGCTAATTTTAAACAAAATTAAAACAAAACAAAAAAGGAAAATGTTTCTTTCCCCTTTTGCATTTGAGCATGCAAGAAGGGACAGGAAAGGAGAAAGGGAAAGAGGAAAGATGAAGAAAAAGATGGAGAGAAGTCCAAGAGCTTCTTGAAAAAGCACCTTTGGGACAACCATGATCTGGATGACTTGAGAATCTCCATAGATGTTGAGAATTGTAGTGCAGCAGAACCTGGCGCTCTACCACAGGTTCCCATCTGTGGTGTAAAACCAGAGTTAGAACTTCAGTTGGCTGTTACTAGACACATCAGCTGCCACATTGCCTTCTTCTGTCTTGGTTTTGTGGGAAGAAACGTCCTTCTGGGTTCAGCTCCAAGTGGGGAAAAAGACGCTGGAAACAGGGAGGCTGCTTGGAAAGATGGTTTAATGGTGGACAGGATGACATGGCTTGAGCTCCTGAACAGAAAAGGGGGATCCCATGCTTCCAGATGTTGGGTGAAGAAGAAAAAAGACCGAGATGCTGAAAGTTCCTGGCTTTGTGCCCTCTCTGGCCTTTGATCTTGATCTTGTGTTCTGATTGGTTTTCAGACTCCCATGAGGCCATTCAGGGGCAACTCTTAGGCTGTGAGTCCATGTTTGGTTGAACATTGCTTCTTCCCAGGTGCCCTGTGGTGAGATGGGTAAAAGGCTAACACTATCATGCCTTAATCCCATCACTCTGGACCTGAAGGGGGGATATTTGTTATGTAGAATAGATTGGCTCAGGTCTTTTAAGGGCCCATTGACAAAGGTGGAGGCTATTAAGAGTGAGTCTCCTTCCTGCCTAAAAACACGTTTCTCCATTTCTGATCCAGGGAAATATAATGTTCTGCCTTTTCAATATTTCCCAGGATATTTCACTTTTCTAGCAGAGAGGGGTGGTGGTTTAACTTCCTACAGTTTTAAGATGGTAAAAATGAGGCCAGTAATTTTCTTCCTTTATTTCTGCTTTCCTACCCACCTAGGTGTCTCAGTGAGCGTGTCAACGTTTAGCCTGGTGGCTATCTCTCTTGAGAGATACAGCGCCATCTGCAAACCCCTCCAGTCTCGTGTCTGGCAGACTAAATCCCATGCCTTGAAGGTAATTGCAGCCACATGGTGCCTGTCCTTTGTCATCATGACACCATACCCAATTTACAGCACACTGGTACCTTCAGCGCTCCCTAACAGCACGATATCCAAGTGTCGCATTAATTGGCCAAGCACAGTGATCGAGCAATCCTGGTAAGAGTGGACCATATAGGTCCTTGGTTTTTTTGAAGCCATTTGTCTTAATCTATCAAACTGTGCAAAGCGGAATGATTTGTGATTTTGGTGGAGTCAAAATAAGCCTAATAGCATTGCAACTCATTGCAATAACAGTTGGTGTTGAAGGATCAGGTGATGGAATGTATGTACAGATGAGGCCCTGGGAATCAGAGGAGGTAGGACCTAGGTGTGGATGGAATGGGCATGAGAGTGAGGAATATGAATGCTGATGAAACATTTTCTCTTGCCTTCATTTCTTTGCCTTGATAATTAAGAGCTTTGCTCCTTTCCTGTCTCTCTCACTGAAAAGGGAGTTGGGGGAGGGAGTTGGGGGGGGGGGGTTGGTTGCTGCCTCAGACAAAAGTTTTAAACTGCTTTTACTTTCCTCTGCAGAAGGAGAGGGGGGGTCGCAGGGGAGCTGCCTCAGATAAAACTGTTTGTTCTTTTATTCTGCTCTGCAATAGGAAGGAGGAAGGGGATGCACATTAACAGCGAGACAGAAGTTAGCACCTTAAAACCACTAGCCAGGATATTAGGAACAAGAATAGCTCACTTATAAGAAAAACCCCAAAACCCACATAGCTGGCACATTTTGCAAGATACCCGTGACCTGGGGTGAAAAACAGGTTACGGGACATTTAGCTATTTAACATAACAAGCGTAAAGGTTTGGGGGGGGGTGAAATCCAAATAACCAATCAATATTATCTGTTATGCATGCATTATTAGGGGAAGGGCAAAGGGTTGAGTGCGACCACCCCTTGACTATAAAAACTGCTGTAAGGTTCTAATCTTGGCCCTTGGTTAGCTTTTCAAATCGGGGTCCTTATATCTTGGTACCAAAATAAAAGTATAATTCTGTATCACACCTGGTGTCCAGTGACTTATCGGCTTCGACACCAAGCAAGAGCCCAGGTTTGGGGACAAGAATGTCTCGATTACAACATTAACTGTATAACTATAGCACAATATTGTACATAAGTAGTGATCAATTATTCTCTCTCTCTCTCTCTCTCTCTCTCTCTCGTTCTCACACACGCACACCACACAAAGACACACATACACCCACTCATTACCATATTCCTTGTCAAATTAGACAGCCACCTAGACAAATTATTGGATGCCCTCACCTTCTTTTCAGATAAATAGCACAGCTGCTTTGCAGACACTAGTATCTTTCCAGATTTACAGCAAAGTTTACAAGCCTGCTCACTGAAGTCTTCAACAAATAAATATATTTTTTAAAAAAATAGGCCCATATTTCTTCAGCAGTTCCTATAATAACAACTCAAAATTATCATCTACCCTGTTTTGGACTATGTGTGATATTAAATCAAACCTGTAGCCGAATATCAGTCAAAAGTATGTTTATTTGTTATTTAGTACTAGCCGATAACCTGCCGTTGCCCGGGTATTTATTTATATGGGGAAAATGTCTGGACTAAATGTAATTTCTAATGTTGGATTTTCCCCCTTGCCAGAGGGAGCCCCCCCTTGTAGAGTACTGTGAAGCCGTTACCATGGCAACTCCACTGCACTGTACAGTAGAAGCCATTTTATAGCAGTACAGTAGGAGCCATTTTAAGGCACAACAGGCTGTACCTTAACAGAACATATACACCAAGGGGTGTTAGGGGTGTCTTATCCTCACAGTATTTGTTTCTGGAGAGTAAGTCATCTATGTACCAAGTTTGGTTGAAATTGCTCAAGGCGTTACAGAGTTATGCTGGAACATACACACCCACAGCCATTTTTATATCTGTAGATTTAGAACTGGTGAGCTGATCAAAGATGCCCGACTAATCGTCTATAATTGTAACTGAAGCTCAAGTGAAAGATGTTTTGTTTAATATGCCTCCTTTCTTCAGATGATATCCTGATTGTTAATCATGACAGTGCTGGAATGCAAAATAATTATGTCATAATTATTATGTATCCACCACGGGGGGGGGGGGGGACGGACGACAGATAGCTGGATGAGATGCACAAACCAGGGCCGTCTGGGCCAATATGGGGCCAGCATAATGATGTGTGCCCTCTCTGACATTTCAAGTCAGAAATAGCCCTATAATAATAAACTTTCCAGAAATTCCTCTGCTGATCTTATTTAGAAAAACAGATAATTATAGGAAAGAAGGAAGCATTTGTTCTGGAATAAATGTTCATGGACTAAATCCTGGAGGGATTGTGGGGGTGGGGGATTGTCCTTTCTTTTGAAATAACAGGTGCTGACTGATCCATTTATTAATTAAATTTACACACCATCCTTCTTGCTACACAGAGCAGTTCTGATCAATGGTGTGATTCAACCAGTGTAACAACTGGTTCGTTTCATGCGTGCATGCTCTCTTCGCTTGTGCATGCACCAAACACATGTTCCGTGTGGACGCAGTTCATTTCAAAACAGCTCTAAAACTTACCTTCTACTTCAGCCACTGTGAATAAAACAGCTGAGGTGCGGCAATCCACCCTGCTGTGCCTATCGGCTGGGCTTCAAACAATGGAAATATAGGACAGACTAGCGCAGGGGTGGGTGGGCGGGGCCAACTAATTGCTGAAATTACCGGTTCACCCAAACCGGTCCAAACCAGCTGAATCCCACCCCTGGTTGTAGGTGGCTTACAATGCAATAAAACAAGACGTATAAAAGCAATGGTCAATGTAGCAATAATTAAAACTACAGCCATCACCTGGCACCAACAAGGTTAGCTAAAATCCCAACAAATACCTCCCCAAAATTCTGGAAATGTGAATCAATACATGGAACATACTACCACTTATGGTGGACCTATGAAGAGGCTAAAAATTTTTGGAAAAGGATCAAAAAGTGGCTAGAGGTAATAGGTGTTAAAATAGAATGGAAACCTGAGGTTTTTTTTATTAGGAATAATGACTGCGAAATATAAAAAAGAAATTCAATATTTAATATTACATATATATTATGGCAGTGAGGATTACCTTTGCCCAGAATGGAAAAACAAATTAATTCAAAGCGAAGATGAAATAATAAGAAAGGTTATGGACTATGCTGAAATGGACAAATTAACAAAAGAAATCCAGGGAAAAGAAGAAACAGAATACTACCAGATATGGGATAAATGGTATAGGTGGATGGAGGAAAGAAACAAGGATCAATGAAGGAAGACAACAAAGCCCAAAAATAGTAGTTAAGGAGAATTAACACATATATATGTATCCAAGTGGTTTAAATTTACTAGAGGAAATCAGCCAATATAGCAGATAGATGAGTAAGATAAGAGGGTTAAGAATGGTGAAATGCAAATGAAATATAATAGAAGGGGAAACAATATAAGGTGAGCGATATCGATTGGCAATTGCTATTAGAAAGAACAGGAAACTCCTGTTCATATTGTATTGTGCAAATGTACGTCTAAGTTTTGTGTGTGTGTATTTTACATGTTTGTAAATAAAATTTTAAAATAATAATAATAAAACTACAGGCCATCATGCGGCCCTCCCGAGCACTGTTTTTGCTGGCAGAGACGCTGTGGGCCAGTCCTTCAATGTTTTCTGGGCAACAGATCTGGCCCATGGGCCAGGTTTGACACCCCTGGAGTAAATAAGTCTGAGAGTGGAGTGAAGGAATCCATTAAAGATAGCAAAGCCTTGTCTCTGTGGCGGTGGCAGGGGCAGTTTCCTGCTGGCATTACTATCGGTTCGGCGCCTGAAAATTTTTGCTCCCGCATGTGTGCGCATTTGCACTTTAAAAGGTCTGCGCATACGCATATTAAAAATGGGAGGGGATTACATTTTTCAAATGATGATTGTTTTGTGCAGAAGAGAAAATCAAGATGGCGGCGCTGAGGATAGAACTGGTTCGGTCACGTGTCCGGCCGAGTTACTACCTATTGGGCTGAACCAGTAGGAACCCACCTCTGGGCGGTGGACATATCTGGGGAATCTCTACTCAACTGGCAAAGACCAAAGAAGCTGCTTGGATAAGCAGCAAAAACTTTTCAAAACAAAAAACAAAACAAAAATATCCTGTATTTATGATCATTAATTTATAATCATTTTAAAAAATCACGTGTATTCTAGTATTCATTCGACTGCATTCTGATTTATTTCTCCCTAAAAGTAAGTCCATGGAGATCTCCCATCTCAAAGAGGAATATCCGCACCTAAAATTGCTACTCTCATTTTTAAAACACAGTCTAGTGGTGGTAGAGAGGCATGTTGGGAATCAGGTTGGCTGAGAGGCGGGGTAGGAAAATGGTGACCTAAACCTTGCTTGTGGCTTTCCCAGGTATATTTTCCAACTCCTCATCCTTTTCCTTATCCCGGGGATCGTAATGATGATAGCCTATGGATTAATCTCCTTGGAGCTCTATAGAGGAATAAAATTTGATGCGAGCAACAGAAAATCTTCTCGAGGTAATCTTGATGACTGAACTGATCCATTTGCTTTTTGTCTTCATAGCTTGGCATCTACAAGCAGAAACAGTGATATGTCTATGTCTCTCTCTCCCCCCCACTCTATATATCATATCATATCATATCTATCTATCTATCTATCTATCTATCTATCTATCTATCTATCTATCTATCTATCTATCTATCATCTATCTATCATCTATCTATCATCTATCTATCTATCTGTCTATCTATCTATCTATCTATCTATCTATCTATCTATCTATCATCTATCTATCTCTGTCTCAATTGTCTGTCTGTCTGTCTCTCTATATGTATGTGCCTGCCTGCCTGCCTGCCTGCCTGCCTGCCCGCCTGCCCTCCTGGCTGCTTATCTATCTATCTATCTATCTATCTATCTATCTATCATCTATCTATCTATCTATCTATCTATCTATCTATCTATCTATCATCTATCTATCATCTATCTATCATCTATCTATCATCTATCTGTCTGTCTGTCTGTCTGTCTGTCTGCCTATCTATCTACCTACCTACCTACCTATCTACCTATCATCTACCTACTTATCTACCTACCTACCTACCTACCTACCTACCTACCTACCTACCTACCTACCTATCTATCTATCTATCTATCTATCTATCTATCTATCTATCTATCATCTATCTACCATAGTGACTTTGGGCCACTCACCACGAGACTGGGAGTTCTAGTCCAGCCTTAGGCACGAAAGCCAGCTGGGTGACTTTGGGCAAGCCACTCACTCTCAACTCACAGGAATGTTGTGGTGGGGAAAATAGGAGGAGGAAAGAGTATTGTGTATCTTTGCCACCTTGAGTGATTTGTAAAAATAATGAAGGTGGAATGCAAATAAGTCAAAATAAAATAAAATTTAAGTTTATCCCAAGAGAATGACATTTTAGGGAACTACATTGGTGCAGTGGTTAGAATGCAGTTCTGCAGGCTACTTCTGCTGATCACCAGCTGCCAGCGGTTTGGCAGATTGAATCTCACCAGGCTCAAGGTTGACTCAGCCTTCCATCCTTTTGAGATCGGTAAGACGAGGACCCAGATTCTAAAATGTAACAAAGCTGAATCAACAAACCAGCCAAGTGCTTGCCTGAAAGAAAGCATTGATAAAAATCAGATAGCCGATAGGAAAAATTCCTGCCTTGCCCTTAAAGAGATTATTCCCAAAAGAATAGAAATCGTGTAGCTACAGGAACGCTCTGCCTTGCCCTTGAGAGGACTATCTCCCAAAAATAGAAACTGGACAAAAGAAGTACCTCTTAAGGCAGTCTTCAAATCTTTCGTAGTTGGCTTCTCTCAGGTGGAAGGAATCGGGAAATTTTTCCAACAGGATGCTGCAGTAAAAATATGCAAAGCTTTTTTTCAGCCCTAATGATGTGCTAAGAGTGAAGCAATCTTCTGATCTTCCGTGCTTTGCCTGAAATGGGGAAGATCGCTTCACTCGTCAGCACCTCGTTATGGCTGAAAAAAGTTTCCAAAAAGCTACATTCAGCATATAAGATGCACCCAAATTTCCACCCTCTTTTTGGGGGGGAAAGGTGTGTCTTATACTCTGAAAAATATGTTAAGTGCTATTGCTATTGCTAACCCCTGATTGTGAGGGAGAGGGGAGACTCCATGGGAAGGATTAGGGTTGAAAGAGGCCAAGAGGCCAAATTGCTTTGAATGCTAATGAGTGTTGGTCTCATCAATCCCGCTTTCCACCTGCAGAAAGGAAAGCTAGGGACAGCAGCAGAGGCAAATACGATGATGGGGATGGTTGCTACTTGAAGAAGAACAAGAAGAAGCATCAGCATCAGATCCCCCTCCGTCAACTTTCGTCCCTCAGCTCCTGCAGCAACAGCCAGAGGATTGAGCGTCCAAGGAGCAGCTCTTCCTCCGTGAACCTGATGGCCAAGAAGCTAGTTATCCGGATGCTGATTGTGATCGTCATCTTGTTCTTCATCTGTTGGACGCCCATCTTCAGCGTCAACACCTGGAGGGCCTTTGACCCCACCTCTGCTCAGCTCCTCCTCTCGGGAGCTCCCATCTCCTTCATCCATTTGCTGTCCTACACCTCCGCCTGCGTGAATCCAATCGTCTATTGCTTCATGAACAAGCGCTTCCGCCTGGGTTTTCTCGCGACCTTCACTTGCTGCACCAAGCCACGCCTCCCGGCGGTCCGAGCAGAAATGGGAGAGGATGAGGAAGGGAAGACAACCAGAGCATCCCTCTCCAGGTATTCTTACACCCACATGAACATGGCTGTCCCTCCGTGATTAGCAGATGAGGAGAACATTGTAAGCATGACAACTCCGACCGTCACCTGCATGCATCAAGCCCATCTAAAAATGGTTTGGCGCTTTTGGATTTCCTGCTCGAGCAGGGGGTTGGACTAGAAGACCTCTAAGGTCCCTTCCAACTCTGTTATTCTGTTAATTATTTATACAAATACAGTTGGGAGATAGGCCTGGGAGATGAACAGCATACTCATTCATCCTACAAATCCCCGTAGAATTCTTCAAAGGCCAGTTCAATAAATCCAGAGCCACATTGCCATAATCTGTGATAAAATACCCATCAGAGGGAAGGTAAAATTTATCCATATTTTTCTTTCCTAATTAATTTTGTCGCTTAGCTTCAGTGCCTCCAAATTAACTGCGTGAAGATAATGGAAGGCAAACATTTTAAAAAATGTAATAGCTATTTGGGAAAGTAAAGAGTTTAATGTTTGGGGAATAAACTATGAAGTCCCCAGGTGCCTCGCCGTAGCTCCATTTTTCGATGACAAATTTAATGTAGGTTCGAATCCGAGCGGTGGTGGAACAAGGAACTGATTTGATTGTAATGTTTTATTCTTCTCTAGCCAACACCACCATGCAAGATCTTCTAGGTCAGATCAAGAGAACCCACCATCAATACCCAAGAATAATGCCCTCACCTTTGGCATTGATGCACCAAGAACCAGTGTTCATACATACAGAGAGTCCTCGACTTACAACCATAATGGAGCCTAACATTTCCATTGTTAAGTGAGCCATTTGTAAGTGAGTTATGCCCCATGTTATAACTTTTCTTGCCACACTGGCTAAATGAATCAATGCAGTGGATAAGTCAGTAACCCGGTTGTTAAGTGAATCAGGCTTCCCCCTTGATTTCACTTGCCAGAAGGTCGCAAAAGAGGATCGCATGACCCCCCCCCCAATGGTCATAAATACGAACCAATTGCCAAGCATCTGACTTTTGATCACATGACTATGGGGATGCTGCTAAGGTCGTAACCAGGGATGGATTTCTGCTGGCGTTACTGCCGGTTCGGTTTGCTTCGCTAGTGTGCACATGCGCTGTTACCTATAAATAGGTCTGCGCATGTGCAGAACATTAAAAATGTGAAAGAATCATGCTGCGGTGACCAGGGAACTGATTTGGGGGTGTGGAGAGCCTGCCGTCCTTACCGGTTCAGTGACCCAGTTGCAATTTTCACTACCGGTTCGCCCCAACCGGCAAACCAGTAGCAATTCACCTTTGTTCGTTGTCAGGTTTCCAAAAGATGCCCTAATTAATTTACGAGCCTTGAGCCAAAGTTCTGTGAAAACTGTGAAAAATGGTCAAAAGTCACTTTTTCAGTGATGTTGTAACTTTGAACGGTCACTAAATGAACTGGTGTAAGTCGAGGACAACCTGTACTGCTTGTGGATAGGAAAGCTTTATTAGCTCGCCTAGCTGAGAGCTGTTGATATTCCTTTCTTCTGATATGTGGCTGATTGCAACTTTCATGGCCTTTAGGGCCTACTTGGAGGGTGGAGAGAGAAATGCTAACCTTGGTTGATGCCTACCGTGTTTCCCCGAAAATACGACATGTCCTGAAACTAAGGCCATGCCACATTTTTCAGGTGGGCAAAAATATAAGCCCCCCTGAAAATAAGCCCCCTAGACAATCCCCCCCTCCGGCCAGGCAGAGCACCGCTCACCAACGTGGCGCCAAGCCACAGGAACCGGGGGGGCAAAGGCGCTTGCGTTGCCTGGTCCCTTCGGGATACCATTAGGTCGGTGAGTGGCGTTATGCCCAGCTAGAGAGGGGGTTTGCCAGGCGGCTGTTCCGCTCCCCGATCGCGTGCTTCCCAGCCTCATGATGCCCTGGCCCAGCTCTCCCTGCAGAGCCCGGGCACCTCCGCTGCCGCCGCCCGCCTTCCCAGCATGGCTTTTTCTGCAGTAGGCTGCTGGATCTTCTGGCAGTGCCGCTCTGAGCGTACACTCTATGGTTGTACGCTCTGCCAGCAGCCGGCCCACAATTTCTCTCTCTTTCCTCTGCCTTCGTTTCCCTCCCCCCATTCTCTCATTTGTTTGGAGTCTCACAAAGACTCATTTCTAGCAACTTTTACCGATGTAGAGGGTGGCAGGTTGTGGGGGGAACGTGAGGCGCGCATCCTAGCGCTACCGTAGACTGACAGCTCCGCTGTGTTCCTTGCCGTTTCGTCCAGGGAAGCCCCTTGTAAAAAAAACCTTGCAAGTTGAATTCATGAGGTTTTTTTTTACAAGAGGCTTCCCTGGACGAAAGGGCAAGGAATGCAGCAGAGCTGTCAGTCTCTGGTAGCGCTAGGACATGAGTCTTGCTTCCCCCCCCCAACCTGCCACCCCTCGCTATTCTATCATTCATTGGTTTTATTGTCCACATTGTATTCTATTTTTTTTTATTCAACCCCTTGTGGAGGCATGTGTCTGTGATAATTATGGGTATCATTTTAATTTCATTCCATAATTTATCTGGCAAAAAATCATGATGGGGCATATTAAATACAGAATTAAAAAAAACAAGAGAAAGATGACAATGGGAATAATTATAGATGTCAAAGAAGGACATGAGAAATGTAAGGAACCAGCTGACTGTTTAGGAGACCTGATGGGAGCTGAGCAAATTCAGGTCATCATAAGTTGGCCAACGTAGAATGAAGGCACAATGAAGGCCCAACGTAGGTTGATGAAGGAAAGGAAGAAGGATTAGGGGGTGGGGAAAGAATGGCAGTGGGAGACATCTGAAAACATCTAACTTAGCTGGAGAAAATTATTCCCTGGGGGCTTTTGTTGATTTGATAATTCATTCCACAAAACTGAAACCCAGCAGAAAATGCATCTTCCTTGCAGGACAGGTGCTTTAGTTCAGCACTACGAAATATCAATAAGAATCAAAGGTGGATTTTTTAAAGGTACCTAAAAATAAACAACAGCCCTTTTTGGTTCCCTGAGTGTGGGGGGAATCTATACCTAAGCGATATCTTTATTAGTAGTGTAGGTATTCCACTGAGTTCAACCTTTGGCAATGAGATAGAGGTCTACTTAGAATGATGCAGATTTCAGTTTTCACATTCCGGCAGAAATATTAACATGGGAAGATGAATTCCAAATAGATGGAATTTGCCAATAAAACCAAGGAAAACAACATTCACGCAGATAGAAGGGAGTGCTTTCTCTGCACGAGTTAATGAAGTTATTGAGTTCCCTACCACAAGGTGAATCAGGATACCTTGGATGTCTTTAGGCCAACCCCCTGTTCAAGAAGGAGACCCACTGATGGCTCACCTTTTTCTCCTCAAGTGCTGAAGTCGCTGAAATAATGCAATGTGCCCCGCCCCCTGCGCATGTACACATGACCCCCCATGCTCCTCCCACCCCCGCACAAACGTTCCCCTCCTGTGCCCCCTTTTGGGCCTAGCAGGGTGTACCAGTCGTATCCCACCACTGAGATAAGCCCTATCCCTACGGTAGACCTGGGAAAATCTAAAATATTGGAAGGAAGGAAGAGATGATGTCTGGCCGCCAAGAAGGGAAGAAATAAGCTAGCTTCCTTAATTAGACCCAAGAAAACATAGCTTTGATTATGTGAAGGAACTCAAATAAGAGTTACACACAGAGGTGGTATTCAGCAAGTTCACGCAAATTGGTAGTGGAAATCGCGGGTGAGCCTGCCCATCTGTCCCAGCTCTATGCCGTCCTATTTAGGCACATTTTCAAGCCGTGAGCATGCATTCAAGCCACGTGTGCGATCAAATTGTATGTGTGGAAGGCAGAGCACATGCGTGGACAGGCGCGTACTCCCATTTGTGAACAGATAGGGAACATAAGTGAATGCCACCCCTGGTTATACAACAGAGGCTGTGAAAAGTTGAAACTAAGATCTGGAAAGCAGTGGCTATCATAGAAATATCAGGATAACCACTCCTGTAGTTGATTGACACATATCAATATGCATGTAAAGCAGAGCATGGTCTGTTTTCCTGTTCTCTTACACGATTGTTTTCATTTATACTCCTTCTCCAGTGCTGTCTTGGGACATTTAGATAATTTTATTTCCTTTTGTGAGCAAGAAGAAAAGGGCATTAAGTGATTTACACTAAATTTGTCTGTGTGTCCTGTGTCTCCCTGCTATTGGACATCCCACGTATAACTGTATATTTTTAACGTGTACCTTTACTACGGTATGATATGCTACAAATACATTTATTAAAAAGATATTTTACCTTGCAGTATGGCCTCTTCGGTACCAAAGCAGAAATCCTTGTTAATGTTTTTCATGACTATGAGAAAAAGGGTTAAAAGGTAGGATTGCATCTTCTTAAAAATCGTAACTTCCATTTCTCCTGCCCTTGACATCATTCAAGGTGAAGTTTTCTTCAGGCTGATCTCAACTCTTGGTGATGTAACAGACACATCTTACCGTTATTTTCTTTGGGTGAGTTTTTCTGTTTTCTCAAGCTTTGGATGGGAAGTGAAACATCTTCAAGGAAAAACAAAGGAAGTCCAGTGGTCTCTTGAAAAAGCACCTTTGGGATTATCTAGTAATTTCCCATTCAAGTATTAATCAGGCCTGAAGTTCCTTTGATTTCAAAGAGAGTGAAAGTCAGGTCAAGGGTCTGTCTGTCTATCTATTTATATCTTTCTATCTCATCTGTCTGTCTGTCTGTCTGTCTGTCTGTCTGTCTGTCTACCATCTATCTACTATAGGGACTTTCGGCACCAGGAGACTGGGAGTTCTAGTCCAGCCTTAGGCACGAAAGCCAGCTAGTTGACTTTGGGTCAATCACCAGGAGACTGGTCAAGGGTAGCTACAATAACTAACAATCAAGATACAGACCAGCAATAACAACTACAACTTACGGGGAGGGATATTACAATAGTTGTGTTTTCATGGGAAGCATAGTTAATATTGTTCTTCCTCCTCCTCTTTTAATCCCTTGCGGGGTAGAGTCTGGACAACTGAATGGAACTGAATGTTTACTGGCCAGATGCCCTTCCTGACGCCAGTGCAGAGTTTTTTTCAGCAGATATATTCTCACTGTGCCCAGAGAGAGAAATATTTGCCTCTACCTAGGATTGAACTAACAGCCTCCTGTTTGTGAGGTGAAAGCTCCACCTCTAGGCCACCACACCACTCAAGCATAATTAATATCAATCCAAAAGCAAGCTGACATTCGGTACCCTCATTCCCTGCTCATCCAACCCAGTCAGAATACCCTGCTTACGGGACTCTTATACAAATTGTTACTTGGAATATAGCTGCCTGGAAAACAGTGGTTGACAGTGAATTAGGGAGTTTCCTATCTAAATTTGACATAATAGCTATCCAGGAAACCTAGTTAACTGAAGAGGACGAACTAGTACAACCTCTGGGCTTTCAGGGATGGGCTCCCCCCACCGAAAAACAAAGAATAAGGGGGCGACTGTCCTGACCTCGGCCTCCCAAGATCATGAAGCAGACTCCTCGTCCTGATAAAACCTCTTTTATTTAGGTTAAAGGGAATTCCTCTCCAGCAAAGTCCCAGCAAACAGTCTTTCATGAGATTTCACAACTGCAGACCTTCATCAGGCTTGGAGAGCTGCCAGGCCGATATCTTCCAAATGCCACCGTGTAGCAGACAATACTTGGCAAGAAGTCAGGAACAGATCTTCACCCGAATGAATTGAAATAATTGTCTCCTGAAAATTTCCCTTTCCTTTCGCTCCTCTTTATTTCCTATGGAAGGGGCCATTCACAGTCCACCTGTGCCTTTACTTCTGAGTCGGCCCTTGTTCCTTAGCTGTTCCCTTCTCCTGGCAGCTCTGCACATGTGCACACTGGGAACAGGCTCCAGCTGTTCTTCTGCCCCACTCCGAAGGCAGCTAATAACTGTCAGATGATCCTTACCCTCTCTCTGCCTCTGATGCAAAATACTTGCCTGCTTTCATCCTACAATCTAATCAGTTACCTGTGCTTGTAAAGGTTGTGAAATAACTCCTTTCTATCTCTTTGATAGGGATAGCAGTGGTTTAGTGGCTAAGACACGGAGCTTTTCGGTCAGAAGACCAGCAGTTCTGTGGTTCGAACCCCTGGTGCCGCGTAGCAGAGCGAGCTCCTGTTACTTGTCCCATCTTCTGCCAACCTAGCAGTTCGAATGCAAGAAGAAAAATAGGGACCACCTTTGGTGGGAAGGCAACAGTGTTTCATGCACCTTCGGTGTTTAGTCATGCTGGCCACAGGACCACTTCGGCTTTGAAGCAGAGATGAGCACCGCCCCTTAGAGTCAGGAACGACTGGCATATATGTGCGAGGGGAATCTTTACCTCAGTGGTGAAATTTAAAATTTTTACTACCGGTTCTGAGGACGTGGCTTGGTGGGTGTGGCAGGGGAAGGATACTGCACAATCCCCATTCCCCTCCCACACTGGGGCCAGCCAGAGGTGGCATTTGCCGGTTCTCCGAACTACTCAAAATTTCTGCCACCAGTTCTCCAGAACCTGCGAGAACCTGCTGGATTTCACCCCAGCTTTACCTTTACCTTATCTCTTTGAAGAAACATAACAACCTAAACTCAAAAAATACACGAATCTAGATTAAGTGGACTTTTTATGCAACCTGAAATCACCCCCTCAACCGCCTCCAAAAACCAACCCTGTCTCAAAAAGAACATTGGACTTGCCTCTTCAGATAAAGGCGTGCTGTCTTTCGCTCCAGTCTTTCATTCTAAGCCAAGAATTCATAATGTTTGTTTTTAGTTGTCCTTGGCATCTGGCACTGGGGTGGCTGCATTTCAGTTTTGTTCTCAGTGAATGTGAGATCTTTCCACCTGGGCTTGCTTTAATCTCTCGGTAGCGGCTAAAAAGTCCTTTGAAAGTAGAAAGAGGGTTGTCAAATCAATAAATGCATTGCTTTAATTTTTGGATGGACACACCTGTTCCCAAGCAGTGCAATGATGAAACCGATTTCTGCTTTTGGTCTCATTTCTTGCAAACGCGGTTAGGCCATAAACAATTCTTAAAGTTCCAGAGAATTCTTAGATACAGGTTAACAGAGTTGGAAGGGGCCTTGTAGGTCATCCAGTCCGACCCCCTCCACCATTTCTGAGAGATGGCAGTCCAGTCTCTTCTGGAAAGCTCCCGCAACTTCCGAAGGCAACTTCTGTTCCATGGGTTGATTGTTCTCACTGTCAGAAAATTCCTCCTTATTTCTAGGTTGAATCTCTCCTTGTTCAGTTTCCATCCATTATTCCTTGTCTGGCCTTCAGGTGCTTTGGAAAATAGCTTGACCCCCTTCCTCTCTGTGGCAGCCCCTCAAATATTGGAAGACTGCTATCATGTCTCCCCTGGTCCTTCTCTTCACTAGATTATTGAAAGGATATAAAGATTCAGTGCAATCTCTGACTGTTAGACTAGTTCAGATTTCATGGTCTTTCATTGGGCATTCATGTACTTTCTTATCAACCCCTTCCAGTACATTTGTCTACCTTTTCCATCTGGAAGTATCCAAATCAAGGCTCCCCTATCCAACTAAACCAGGATCGGCAACCTTAAACAAAGAGCCACAAAGGTCCTAACTGGAAGCCCCCCGTTCAATTCTGGAGCCGACAGGAAGTCTGGCTCCCCCACCATAGAGTCTCCTCCTAGCGCGACATCCTTTTTCCTCTACCTATCTAACCGAAAGCCCTATCAATTGTGGAACAGACCAGGGGCAGGGAGCCACAGCAGAGGGATGAAAGAGCCACATAGAGCTGCGGGTTGCTGACCCCTGGACTAAGCACTCACGATGAAAGTACCTGGGTTCCCAACAAGCTTGGGAACTCACCATAGCTTGAAAATGTTTAACCATTGTCCATTCTGGCCTCCAGGACAGACCAGGCAACAGAGCTTTTATAACCATGCTTCGATTTACACCACCACAATTTGAGTGGTGGTGTAAATCCAATTAGTAAATTGGAACAGCCCAAACCACTCGTCGTCTCTGAATGAATAAATGAAATTATTCCCTTGTCCATTAACCATCTGGTTTTATATCCTTATTGGTAGAATTGAACAACTGATGGGAGGAAAGTAGCTTTTTCTCCCCAGCTACTATTAACTCAGTAATATAAAAACACCGGTAGTACTGGAAAAAATGCACTGAAATTATTTACATGTGCAACATAAATGCTGAATTTTCACCATGTCTGACCTTTGTTAATGATTTGCACACTTAGAAATACACCTAAGTTTAAAATCTAATGTTTAAGTGTCTGTTTTGCAAGAAAAGGTAAAAGCAAGCAAAAGGCATGGAAATATTAGCATTTAGGAAGTGCAAGGGTACCTGGGTAAAGTTGACCAAGGGTCTAAGGATCAACCATTTGTTGTTTGATTGTAACTAATTACAATCAATAAAGGGACACTCAGTGGCTAAAACGCTGAGCTTGTCGATCAGAAAGGTCAGCAGTTCAGCGGTTCAAATCCCTAGCTCTGTGTAATGGAGTGAGCTCCCGTTACTAGCTTCTGCCAACCTAGCAGTTCGAAAGCACATGAAAAATGCAAGTAGAAAAAATAGGGACCAATTTGGTGGGAAGATAACAGCGTTCCATGTGCCTTCGGCGTTTAGTCATGCCGGCCACATGACCACGAAGACGTCATTGGACAGCGCTGGCTCTCCGGCTTTGAAATGGAGATGAGCACTGCAGAGTCGGGAACGACTAGCACATATGTGCAAGGGGGACCTTTACCTTTACCTTAATCACAATCAATATACTCGTATGTAATTGTGTGCCTGAAACCTTAGGTAAGATTAGACAAGGGAGTTAAGATTTTGGAATTCTTTCTAAATCTTGCAAGCTTTCAGTAAGAAAGTTTATTGATGTGGCAAAAAGTTTTTAAAAGATTGGCTTAATATTGTACTCACAATTATTTTGTTATAACTGACATGTTGGGCTTCAAAAACTTTTTATGTCGAGGTAAAGGTTCTCCACGCACATAGGTGCTAGTTGCTCCCAACTCTAGGGGGTGGTGCTCATCTCCGTTTCAAAGCCGAAGAGCCAGTGGTGTCCAAAGACGTCTCCGTGGTCATGTGGCCGGCATGACTAAACACCGAAGGCACACGGAACGCTGTAACCTTCCCACCAAAGGTGGTTCCTGTTTTTCTACTTGCATTTTTACATGCTTACGAACTGCTAGGCTGGCAGGAGCTGGGACAAGTAATGGGGGCTCACTCCATTACCTGGCGCTAGGGATTCAAACCACCGAATTGCTGACCTTTCTGATCCACAATCTCAGCCATTGAGCCACAAGCTAACGTTAGAAACAAATTCAGCAAGAATATTCGAAATTAACTTGGTTTGATAAGCACATCATGCCTTAGCACAACCTACATATATTGGCAATTGACTCATATTTATGATGTCCCAGGGTCACGTGACCCTTATGCAACAGGCAAAGTCCACGGAGCAATCCAAATTCACCGAACGACCATTTTACTAACTTCACATCTGCAGTGATGTGCATGGGGCAAAATTCACATAGCATCTGCCTCACCTAGCAACAGAAATTTGGGGCTCCATTGTGGCCGTAAATCAAAGATTAACCGTTATTTGATCTTTTGAAACATTCTCTGAGCAAAACCATGCTCAGAGCATGCAATGTATGAACTCCCGCAATGTGCTAAACCATAATTAAGGAAATACACACCGCCACCTTGTGGCTAAGAGGTGGATGAGCGCTTTTATCAGATCCTTCTATATGCCGGGGGCCACATAGAAAATAGCCTTATGTTAGCCCAGGGGTCAGCAACCAACGGCTCTGGAGCCGCATGTGGCTCTTTCATTCCTCTGCTACGGCTCCCTGTTGCCGGTCAGCTCCACAACTGGTAGGGCCTTCGGTTAGGACAGGTAGAGGAAAAAGGATGCCATGCTAGAACACTCTATGGTGGGGGAACTGGACTTTCGGTTGGCTCCAGAATTGAATGGGGGGCTTCCAATTAGGACCTTTGTGGCTCGTTTGAGTATTTAAGGTTGCCGACTCCTGCGTTAGCCTGATGCTTCTAGCTAGTGTATTAAAATAGGACCAGTTATGTGCTTGTAAATCGATTCCCAACATACTCCTAAGAATCAGAATCCAATCTTAGTTAATTTTGAAGTGTGCTTAAGCAACCTCAGTTACTTCTCAAAGGTCATTGTCGTCCCCACCTTCAGTGATGGGGAGACCTGATTAAACAGTTTTCTATCTTTTCTGAAGTTCAGCAGAACATCTATAAATATGAGAGAGAGTGTGTGTGTGTTCCAGCATAATGCCTGGAATGCCTTAAGCAATTTCAACCAAACTTGGTACACAGATGACTTACTCTCTGGAAACAAATACTGTGGGGGAAAGACACCCCTAACACCCCTCGGGGGTGTGTGTGTTCCATTACGATACAGCCTGTTGTGCCTTAAAATGGATTCTACTGTACAGCACAGTGGAATTGCCATGGTGACAGCTTCACAGTACTCCACAAGGGGGCTCCCTCTGATTAAGGGGGGAAAATCCAACATTAGAAATTACGTTTGGTCCGGACATTTCCTCCCAATAAATAAATACCTGGGCACTAGTTATAAATAAAAGCTGGCAGAGAGCTCAGTCAAATGACACATTTTCCCAACATCACCTTGGATCCTCTTCTCAATTTTTTGTAAATATATTTCTTAGCTAACATCCAGATTTTCTTTCTCGTAGTGGATTGATTCTCATCACCTATACACTAAGGGCAAAGCTAATGAATGTATTGTAGAACCAGGGGTGGAATTCAGCTGGTTCGGATCGGTTCGGGCGAACCAGATATTAATTTTAATCTGGTTTGCCAAACCGATAGTTGCAAGGACTGGCTGACCCCACCCACCCTGTCACTCTCCTCCCAGGAGTCTCCACACAGCCCATTTTGGATGCCAGGTAAGTGCAGGACCCACGCAGAGGCTCTGGGCGGGCGAAAAACAGGCCTACTGGAAGTACTGGAAGTCCGAAAATGGGCCATTTTCGCCCTCCCGGAGGCTCAAGGAGAGCCTCAGGAGCTTGGGGAAGGGCTAAAATGCCCCACCCACCGTGGTGCAGGAAGCCAACTACGCCACGCACCCATGACATTGAGAACGCTTAAAAGACTTGCCTCCAGAGGTTTTGGGTGCTCCAGCACTGGAGGTTTTTAAGAAGAGACTGGATAGCCAGTTGTCTGATATGGTATAGAGTCTCCAACTCGAACAGGGGGTTCGACTAGAAGACCTCTACGGTCCCTTCTAACTCTTTTCTAAGATGCTGAGTAACAACAAAAGGTTCTTTTTAGACAAAGGAGCATGAAGGCATTATTTCCAATCTCATAAAGTGAAGCAGATGTGGACATAATTAGTACCCGGATGGAAGACCACAAGGAAATCTTTGGGATATATAATAAAGTGAAAAAATATTAAAAATATCCAAAGCCATGGTAATTCACTTCTACTGTGATTTGAAAAACGACATGGACAAGTCCAGAAAAATACTAAGAACTATTTGCGAACAACTTTCCTTTCCGGGGAATTCCATGCCTAATCCAGAAAGTAAAAATGTAGACCTACTATAATAAAAATGTGTACCAAGAATAAACACGTTAGTATAGAAATGAGTGAAAGGAATCCAGGTAAGAGATCAAGCAAATCAAAGCAGTAACTTATAAAATAAGGAAGCCAAGTAGAACAATGAAATGGGAGGAAAGGGACAGACTCTTTACAATATTGCCAGTTCTGAGCCAACCCAGTGGCACAGTGGTTAGAATGCACGAAAGGGGTGACTTTGGGTCAATCACCGGGAGACTGGGAGTTCTAGCCCAGCCCTAGGCACGAAAGCCAGCTGGGTGACTTTGGGTCAATCACCGGGAGACTGGGAGTTCTAGCCCAGCCCTAGGCACGAAAGCCAGCTGGGTGACTTTGGGTCAATCACCGGTAGACTGGGAGTTCTAGCCCAGCCCTAGGCACGAAAGCCAGCTGGGTGACTTTGGGTCAATCACCGGGAGACTGGGAGTTCTAGCCCAGCCCTAGGCATGAAAGCCAGCTGGGTGACTTTGGGCCAGTCACTCTCTCTCAGCCCAACTCACCTCACAGGATTGTTGTGGTGGGGAAAATAGGAGGGAATATTGTGTATCTTCGCCATCTTGAGTGTTTTGTAAAAATAATGAAGGTGAGATGCAAAGAAGTCAAAATAAAATAAAGTTTATCTCAAGATAATGACATTTTAGGGAACTGCAGTGGTGCTGTGGTTAGAGTGCAGTACTGCAGGCTACTTCTGCTGACTGCCATCTGACTGCAATTTGGCAGATCAAATCTCACCAGGCTCAAAAGTTGACTCAGTCTTCCATCCTTCCGGGGTGGGTAAAATGAGGACCCAGATTCTTGGGGGCAAGAGGCTGACTCTGTAAACCACTTAGAGGGGGCCGTAAAGCACCATGAAGCGGCATATAAGTCTAAGTGCTATTGCTATTCTGTACAAGCAATTCATATCAATACGTTTTTGCACAAAGATATGAGCTTTAATTACAGACAGTCCTCAACTTACAGCAATTGAGCCCAAAATTCCCATTGCTAAGTGAAGCAATCAAGTCGTGCCTCATTTTACGCCCTCTTTTGCCACGGTTAAGTGAGCCACTGCAAATTGCCGTGCATCATGTCACTGTGAAGTCAGCCTGGCTTCCCCTGTTGACTTTGCTTGTTGGAAGCCGCCTGGAAAAAAGATTACAACGGTGACCACATGGTCCCAGGATTGTCCTAAGTACATGCCAGTTGTCAACTGCCCAAATTCTGATCACATGACCATGGGGATGCCAACATGGTTGTGTAAAAGCCGATTATAAGGCGTGGGTTTTCCCCCAGTGCCATTCTAACTTTGAACGAATGGTTATATGCTGAGGACTACCTGCATATCTTTACAACCACTGGTGGTTAGGTTGGATCATTTACTGAAATGCAGAATCTTTCCATTCACAGAAGTCCTTTAAGATTATCAGGTCTCCTAAAATCTCATGTAAAGGTTTCCCTCGCACATATGCTAGTCGTTCCCGACTCTAGGGGGCGCTGCTCATCTCTGTTTCAAGGCCAAAGAACCAGCGCTGTCTAATGACAATTCCGTGGTCATGTGGCCGGCATGACTAAATGCCGAAGGTGCATGGAACGCTGTTACCTTCCCACCAAAGGTGGTTCCTATTTTTCTACTTGCATTTTTACGTGCTTTTGAACTGCTAGGTTGGCAGAAGCTGGGACAAGTAACGGGAGCTCACTCTGTTATGCGACGCTACGGATTTGAAACACCGAACTGCCAACCTTTCTGATCAATAAGCTCAGCATCTTAGCCACTGAGCCACCACCGAGTCATCTCAGGTAGGTTTCCCCAAATTAAATGACCATCGTATTCATTCTCTAAAAACTGCCAGGATTTTCTTTTTAAAAATAAATAAATACCTGAACTAGGTTGCCAATTCAAACTCCCCCTCCCCCCGTTTCATACAAGGCTAACTGCACTGGATTTAAATGAGATTAAAAGCAAATCTTTTTTTCTTATTTAATAAATAATATTTAAAAAGTGAACTAGTCCATATTTACAATATAGGAATTAAAAACAACTTTGTCTAAAGTCTGCATTTTTTAAAATTTATTTTACAAGCAGGAGTAGTTTTCAGATCCAGTTTACCAAAGTCCACATTTTCTTGAGTTCTGGCATGGATTTGTCTTTCTTCTGCTTTGCACCTGGATTGGCTTGTTCCCTGTTAGGAAAATGCAACTGACTCCTGATACGGAGAAATAACATCAACATTTCAGCAAATTTCCGATCATTTCAAAACCACTTTTTTTTGGATGGGGGAGGGATGACGAATTAAGTCACAGGAAGAGTAACATAACATTTAATTCATTCTTAACAAACTTCAGTGAATCTTCCCCCCCCTTTCTTTAAAAACAAGCAAGTATTCAATGTGTTAATTTACACACTGTACACTTGACAACACACCTCTTATTGACGTTTCATTTTTTTAATTTATTCTTGCAAACTGCTGTCGGGTTGCAGGTTTTTTTAAATTTATTTATTGACAAAAAAGGTCATTGAGCAGATTGGGGTTTTTTGTTGTTTTTTGTATAAAAAATGATGGCGAAGACTTCTTTGGTCTTCTTATTGCTAGGAAACTTTACAGGTGCATCATTTGCAAAATAAAAGATGTTTTTTTTTTAAAAAAAAAAAGAGGACTGAATGACCAAGTAACAAAGACGAACCCAGAAATATGTAATAACTAGAAGCCTGTGAACCATAGCAAATGGTTATGGGCGATTTCCTAACTGTCCCCGTTACGTTAAGGTTGCTTGGAAGTAAATCCTACGGAGTTTAGAGAGGCCAACTGTCATTTATACTGCAGCCTATTTACTTATGCAAGCACACACACGGACAACCATTACTATCCGTAAGGAAAAACTTCTCTCTCCTTCTCTGTGCCTAGAGCTCTACAGAGTAGCTGTATGCCCACCAAATCTGACAGCAGACAACTGAATGTAAAGTTTTGCAGGGATTACCGATAGCTACGTATCCCTGCTTGGCCAAGACATTATGTGGAGTCGTAATATAACTACTGTGAATACATCCCTCCACGCTGCATGTGAATGCTTCCAAGTTAGCACTCAAAAGAGAGGGCTATAAATGTTTCTCTCTTCCTCTTTTCTCCTCTAGACCCAGAGCCATGCATGAATTATTACTGGACACATGTTGGAGGGCCCAAACAGCACATTGAAGCAGTTGTGCCTATTGCAGCTTCAATGGAATGGAAGAAAAACATGTAGAGGAGAGGAGAGGGGAGGAGGAGGAGGAGGGGGAGGAGAAGAAAACAAACCAAACCTGGAAACTTATTTTGGACACAGAGCTTCCACTCAATCCTACAATTACAGTGTTTACATAAGAAAAGGTAAAGAACCACGCAAAGTAGTACACAATTCTGATATTTCATCATCTACACAGCTTTCCAAAAGTGGAAGTTAAACAACAAGATTGATCAGTGAAAATGGGTTATTTCATTCTGCAGTGAAAGCCACCTTAATGCTCTTTGGTCCAAATTGGACTGCATTGTATGAAAAGGACGCTTATTAGCCAGCTTATTTTGAAACCTTGACAAGAAAGAGGCTATCGACTGAAAAAAGATAGACCTTTCTTAAAATGCAGCTGAGATGTTCGCTACATAGCTGTTCCCAGGCAGAACAAAGCACTCACTTGGTTTTTTTAGGTTATCAAGAAAAACTTGTTTCAAACAATTCAAATTAATTCTCCGCTCCGTTAACAATGGAAGCATCTGGATTGCAATTAGGATTGATTCATGGGTCACAAGACTAGGCAGGACCTCTTTAAAAAGGGGATGGGGAGAAAAGGAAAAAAAAGGGGGGGGCTTCATCAGACATGTAGTTTCATCGTGAGCCTGATGGATTTAATAATATCCACAAATGTATTCTCCCCACCTAGTAGCTACCAGGACTGAACGGGTGCTGTAAAATGGACTGCCAGTTCCGAGCTAGTTCCATCTTTATTCCGCGATCGCTAGCAGGTTAGCCAGCTGACTCATTAAGAGAACAGAGGATGATGGCAAGTTTTATTCTTGTACAAACAAGCAGTGGGAAACAAATGTAACATGAGCTTCTTTGAGGTTGCTGTTCTAAGAACTGAACAAATACGCCGATGACGTAAAAAAATGCAGCTGATAAGAGAGAAGACTGACTCAGAAAGTAAAAACTAGGCCACATGAATTCTTTTCAGGGCAAGAAGGCTCCGGAGTCTTCCCAAATCTACAACACCTACAGAGACAATTATTCCTCCAATAAATCTGTAAAAGCTAAGGTTAAAAGATGCTGTGAAAAATATACTAATCCTCCCCGCCCCCCCCTTCTCAACAATGCTCTCATAGTTGTTACAGGTAGATTAAAAAGAGAGAGAATGTTAAGTTTGTTTGTCTTCTACCAGAGTCCTTAAAAATGCAAAATACCGAATGTATTCTGCTCAACAAGGCCTGAACAGAACTAAACAAATCAGCTGGCAAACCATTTGGAAAACAGTTAATGATGAACTATGGTAAAGAAGTCTAAAAGTTTGCCAAAACGTCAGTCTGTGAAGGCTGAAAGGCTTACAGCAATTCTGTATGAGACAATTAAGTTCTCTAAGGCTAAGGAAAACCTAGGATGCCATCAGTTTTTGGATCCTCAAAACAGTTGGCTAAAGGTTTGGTAGCCTATTCCACAAAATGTGCAGCATTATACTCTGTAGAACTCTAAACATGCACTACACAAGGTTTTCCTGTGTACATCATCACAACAGGGAACAATGAAACAGGAAAAATATGCCGGCTCCTGGGAGGAGGTTCAAGCAAGTGATAAGGCCACAATAAATCCCTGCCTTTGGTCATTGCAGAGAACGAGATGAGGCAAGGTGGAGATTGATTATTATTAGGAACCAAAAATTAACCAGCATGTTATTTAGAAAGTATTAATTGGAATGGAAAAAAAAATAGCAAGCAGGGAAGTCTGAGTTGGAAATAAAAGACTAATTTTTTGATAGTGGCACTGAATCGATCAACTGTGCTTAGCAGCTGCAGTCTTCAACTAAACAGCCTTTAAATGGGAGAAAAATCGAATTGTGTGTGGAAATTGTTCATGTTCTTTGCATTTGCAGACAAGACTTTATTTTTAAATTTAACATCGGTTACTGTACTAAGTCTTCCGTTTATAGAACAATGAAGATGTATAATGAATAAAGGATATCCACCGTTTATGACAGGGGGAAAAATGGGATTAAACTCCGATGATCCTAATTCTTTGCTTGCAAATAAAATTATAATTTATTTAATTATCCAAAGGAGGGAAGGATAAAGACAGCATGTGGCAAATTCCTAATCAAGTACCAAAACGGATGCATCTAAGTGCAAGTCAAGACCCAATTAATGAATTTCAACACCACCACCACCCGGTTATGTCGTTTGAGAATCCGCAAATATGTGATATAAGATCTACGTAACTAGGCTCAGCATGTGACCTTCAGGATCATCTACTTATCCATCGAACCCAAGTCACTAGATTTCTAAAACACATAGGTTTCAGGAGATTCCACTCAACGGAAGCTAAAAGTCATGGGCTCCTTGATGCACGTTTTGGAATTCTTCAGATATTTCTTACAAACGGCTTCAGTCACTGGAAAATTTTTGAATATCAAGGAATCTTATCCATAGGGGGATTCCAAAATGATACAAGCAATTACACCAATGTTGGAAATTGACTGACTCTCCCATTAATGCACAGGTTTTAAATACGATAGTCGTAAGGGGCCTATTCATAGGACGCCTCTCTGCTGTTTAAACCTTAATGATTGTAGAAGAAAACGGTGGTCTAATTTGGTGCTGATTTAACATGCAACTGAGAACGATTTGAATGTTGCTATATGTAACTGGGGAGGAAAAAAGGAAGAATAGCCAACATCAGTGCTTTTGCAATCAGAAATTACTGGAAGGTCGGGGACAATCTCTTTACATGGCAGGAAGGGGAGGGGGGGTAATACATGGACATTAGTTCATTAAAATGATGTAACATGGGAGGAGAGCAAGAGTAATTTCTCACAATTTCCAATATAAAATAAAGGGGAGTACCCAGCCATTTGTGACCCATGTTTGAAGTGAATGCTGACGTCTGCCTATGACAGAAAACAGGCAGCCGGATAATGTTATTGGGAGCAGACTAGTTTTTTCTTTTTTCTTAAAAAAAAATCAAATTATGCACATGCACACATACACACACACATAACTTACAATTAATAGCAAATTATGTACAGGGGTAACAAAAAAAATAATAAAAAAATAAAGCGACCCTGACAAAATCCTGAAAACATTTGTTTTTTCTGAGGCATGTATTGATGGCGGAAAGGGAAAGAACAAAATCCTTTTAAAAACACTCACGTACATTAAACACAAGGGCAGTTCGAATAACTGCACAAGAGGCCACATTTCTAATGTTAAAAACCTCGGGAATCAACATTATAAATACTTTAAAAGAGAGAGAGAGAGAGAGAGAGAACAACAAACACAAAATAAGAACGATGCACAACGATGGGGGGGGGGGGGAGGAGCTCCGGGGTCAACATACGTTGCAGGTATGTATTGCAGGCAAGGCAGAGGCATTTCTTTTAAAGCTTTTTGCACAAACTTCATATAACTCTTAAAAAAAATATGCTGGCCTTTACAAGGTTCTACTTGCTGGAAAAAAAAATAAATTCAGAATTCAGTTCATAAAAAGTCACAAGACTTCAGTTTTCTTTAAAAAATGCGACGGTTCCAGCCACAGACCGTGCAAATATATGGAAGAATATGGTAATTAGATTATACAAGCATGGTCCGGCTTGGAACCCAAATATACTTCAGAGCAAATGCTCAGAGGAGGAAAAATAATAATAATAATAATATATAAACTATTTGGTAACAAAAACGTACTATATGTTGTGATACAAAAAGGCATGGTGAAAATGTACCTTTTTCTCTACTAAAGTGTTCCTTGGTCCATAAAAACCATGTTTTGTCCATGTTTTACTAGTTCAATTTGAATCTCAGCCACTTTTCTTTAACTGCAGTCGCGTGTCCATTTTTAAAATAACAACTAAAAATAGATATATTTTTTTTCCATAAAGAGGGTTGCTGCCCCCCCCCCCCCCAACACATTTCATTTTTATTGTGGCTTCGAATTGAGATCAGCACTTGTAGGTGATAAAAGTTCATACAGCGACAAAGGGGGGGGGGGTTGTATTATTTTTTTTTCTTTTTTTTCTTTTCTTTCTCCTTTCCCCTCGGGGAAACCACAAAAGTTGTTCGGTTTCATTCTTTGAAGCACTTGAAAAGTTGTGTGGTTTTTTTTAAAAAAAATTTAAAAGAAGTTCTCGCACAAAGAGCGGTGGGTTAGGAAACCACGGTGGCCGTGGATGACGTGACGCTGCTGGGGTTTGTGCTGACGTTTGTGTAACCCCCCTCACTGTTTGTGTTCGATTCACTGGCGGCCAGGAGGCTCGAGTTGGCGCGGAGGATGGCCCCGGCGGCACTGCAGTGCGGTCGGGGGCCGGGCTCTGGGGTGTAGGTGAAGGTAAGGCTGGTGGAGTAAATGATGCCGTCGTTGCGCACTAACGTGACGGGAACCTGGACGGGCTGACGGACCCACCGCCATCCTTCCCGGAAGGCAGAGATATCCGGGACGACACACAGCATGCTCTCAGCACATCTAGGAAAGAAGTGGAAGAAGGCGTTAACTTCCCCCCCAGGAAAAACCATCTGCCGTGACATTTCAAATTCGTATTATATTATTTTATTCGTTATTTGATTTTCTTCCATTAGTTTTATTTTTTAGTAGCCGATAACCTGGCATTGCGTGGGCATTTGTTTATAGGAGGAAAATGTCCGGACCAAATGTAATTTCTAATGTTGGATTTTCCCCCTTACCCGAGGGAGCCCCCCTTGTGGAGTACTGTGAAGCTGTTACCATGGCAATTCCACAGCGCTGTACAGTAGAAGCCATTTTACAGCAGTACGGTAGAAGCCGTATGTATGTATGCTTGATGTTTTCATATTCCTGTAAGCCACCTTGAGTCGCTCTGTGCGAATAGTTAAATATAAATGTAACCGCTGTGGCATTTGCTTAATGAGTGCTGGGGGAAAAAATGAAAAGCTATAAAATTGGAATGCAAAAACCTGCTCACCAACATGACTTACTACCATAATTCCAGGCACAACTGTGGTCTTAGGTTGAGGATTACTTGTGTGCAAATTCATGTAATTTTATTATTTTAGTTAGGTAAGTGAATGAATGATTGATGGATGTCTTCCCTTTACAGAGTCCCGAGCAAGCATCCAGGAGTTACATCAACATTGCAAAGGTTATACGACACCTGTACATCGTTTCAGCTTCCACATCCCCAAACCAGACACGCAAATTTGGAGTGAAGTTCTGCCCGGTTAGTTCCAGCATTGCTACATCTCCACCACCATTGAGCTTGTGAAAATAAAAGGAAAGATAATGAACTATGTTTATCATGTGAGACAAGCACAAAAATACAGTGATTCCAGAGAAGCCTTATTTCAATTAATGGAGCTTTTTTTTGGAGGGGAAGGAGACAGCTGAATCTTCAGAAGGGAAATTTTCATCCTTATTACCAGTTTAATATTTTAAAAGGCTATCAGCTTCTATCGGCCATCCTCGGTAGACCAGTGTCCTGACTGAGGCCTCCCAAGAGCCTGAGGCAAACTCCTTGTCCTGACAAAAAAACCTTTTATTAATTGACTGTGAATTCTGCTCATTCACATCAAGCAAAGTCTTTCAAGGGAGGATTTACAGTCACAGCCCTTATCTGGCTTGGAGAGCTGACAGGCCGATATCTGCAAAACTTGGCAAGGAGTCTCTGAGAGTCATGAACCAATTAAGCGAACTAATTGTCTCCTGCAAACTCCACTCCCCTTTCGCTCCTCTTTTATTTCCTCTGGGAGGGGCCATTCATCATCCACCTGTGGCCTTACTCCCAAGTCGACCCCTGTTCTTTAGTTGTTCCCTTCGTCCGGCAACTCTGCGCATGCGCACACTGGGAACAGGCTCCACTTGTTCGTCTGCCTCCCCAATGTCTGACTCTGAAGGCAGCTGATAACTGGCATACGGCTCTGGCCCCCTCTCTGCCTCCGAAACAGAGCCCTCATCAGAGGCTTCCCCAGACTCCAGGACTGGCCCATGTTCCTCCCCAACCTCCTCACTGTCCGAATCTTCTGTCAGCTCCACTGGCCAGTGGCAGGCCACAACAACCAGATAGGAAACACAACCAAATGAGCTAGCTGTACTTTTTTTTTTGTAAAGCTACATTAATAGAGGGTGAAACAATGGCTCAGCAGTTAAGACGCTGGGCTTGTCAGCTGGAAAGGTGGCAGTCTAGGTTCGAGACCTGAGCACCACATGACAGGTGAGCTCCCGTCCTCGCCTCAGCTCTGCAAACCCAGCAGTTTGAAAGCAGGCAAACGCGAGCAACAGCACTTTACGACATCATGCTGGCCACATGACTGTGGAAATCTCTTCAGACAGCGCTTGCTCAATAGCCTGGAAACGGAGAGGAGCGCCAGCCCTGAGAGTCAGCAACAACTAGCAGAGTAAAATCCACGGGACTCCCTTACCTTTTTACTTTTACATTAATAGAATGTTGTTAAGTCTGATAGCACAAATCTCCTGCTATCTTTTTCACAGCTTGAGTAGTTGAGATTTCCTTTCTGAGTCCCTTTCTCTGCCCATTATTTAACTGAAGGCTATGCCCTCTCTTATTTGATTGTTTCCTAGCCAGCATCTCTTTTCCATCCACCCTTCACTTCCAGATCCCTCTCATCTTTGAAACAAGAAATAAGACTATTTCTTTCTTTAACTGGAACGACTGCAATACCCAAATAAAATTTTGCAAGAGAGAGAGAAAATTATGTTTAATAAATACAAACACCATGCCATAGATTTGGTTCTGCGTATAGTTCTGAATTCATAAAGATGTAAGTTTCAACAAATATTTTCAAAATTCGGGTGACAACCAACCAACCAAATAAATGGCTAATTCTCTGCAATCTCTAATCACCATGATCAAGCAGGAATAGCTACAAAGAAAAATCTGGCTTACCTGAAGACTTTCTACAACAGGCACAGGTGTTACAGGAGCATGGACGGGTCCCATGCCCTCATAAAATGTATATTCTGCTTTATCTGTGCTGATGATTGTCCACGAAGCTCCATCATTAATCATCTCTTTATTTGGTTCTTTGGGGCAAGGAGTGGCCTTTAAAAGGAAAAATTGCCAGACACTTGAGAGCGCATAAATAATGCAACAACAGAGGCTTTCAATAAGACATCAGGTCCAAAATGCAGACCATAGCTCTATATGTTCTCTTCAGACTTGCCTTTTTCTGAACAATTGCTCTTGGTTCTCTTCCTATCAAAACCCTGCAACTTCCTTTCCAAGACCACCCTTTGCCCAACTTGCCGTTTCAACTGCAATGCTAAATTATATGGCAGGCACAAGGAGGAGTGGTCCTCTCTCACATTAAGGTGCATCTGCAAGTAAAATATGCAGTACTATGTTGTTAGTTGCCAAATCATGACCGACCCATTGCAACCCCATGGACGACGTTCCTCCAGGCCTTCCTGTCCTCTACCATCCTCTGGAGTCCATTAAAGCTCATGCCGACTGCTTCGGTGACTCCATCCAGCCACCTCATTCTCTGTCGTCCCCTTCTTCTTTTGCCCTCAGTCTTTCCCAGCATGAGGCTCTTCTCCAGGGAGTCCTTCCTTCTCATGAGGTGGCCAAAGCATTTGAGTTTCCTCTTCAGGATCTGGCCTTCTAAAGAGCAGTCAGGGTTGATCTCCTCTAGGACTGACCGGTTGGATCGCCTTGCAGTCCAAGGAACTCGCAGGAGTCTTTTCCAGCATCAGAGTTCAAAGGCCTCTTATGCTCCAACTTTCATTGCAACTGGGAAAACCATAGCCTGATTATATGCACTTTTGTTGGCAGGGTGATGTCTCTGCTTTTTAGTATGCTCTCTAGATTTGCCATAGCTTTCCTCCCCAGGAGCAAGTGTCTTTTAATTTCTTGGCTGTAGTCCCCATCTGCGGTGATCTTGGAGCCCAGGAAAATAAAATCTGTTACTACCTCTGATTCTTCCCCATCTATTTGCCATTCGGTACTACAGTCTTACTAATATAAACCCTATTGCCATGCCATGCCATTTTAAGAGGAGTAGTTATCAAAAGGTTGGAGTAGGTGCTATAGTCCTCATGGCCCTAATTTTTAGACATGCCCACTGTCTAAAAATATCACAAAATAACATATACTATAGTGGTATGTGAAACAACTTACTTGAAATTGGATAATTCGCTCTTGGGAAAGGCACAAGTACATTCGTTCAGTATCTTTAAGGTAGAACGCACACTTATGGAGCTGGGATACTGGATCATCTGCATCTAGCAAAGCGGTTTGTTTGTCCACTTTCCGTATTATCTGTCAATAAATACAGTTCAATATTTTGAAAGTTTTTTAAAAACAACAACAACACCAATATCATGAATGTATCATTTTGGATGGCTGTTTCCTCATGTATTATCAGTTGGCAATGGATTTCAAAACTGTTGCTAAGGAAGTGTGGTTATTTATTTATTATTATTATTATCTCTTTTATTCATTAAACATGAAACTCAGTCAACTGAACATTTAAAAATGTATCACAAATATCACTGACTGGCGCTGATGGTCGATACAGGTTGCTGCCAGCATCCTAGGTATCAACCAAGTACCTTCCTAAAATATAAGATGTTCCGAGAAGCGCAGTTTTTTTGCAGTTCCGTAGGTGTTATTGCAGGAAGCTGCAATTTGTTGATGTATCTTGTAAAATTCTTGGACATGGTGCCAAGTGCCCCAATGACAATGGGTATCACTGTCACATGTTTAATCAATAATTGCATAGTTTCAATGGCCAGATCACAATATTTCGTGATTTTTTCCAGTTCTTTTTCTTCAACTCTGTCATCTCCTGCTACAGCAATATCAATGAATTGTACGCTTCGGTTTTCGACAACTGTGATATCTGGAGTGTTGTGTTCCAAATGAAAGTCCCCCTTCTCATTTTCGACAACTTTTTCCACTTTATGTTCCCATGGCTTTTTAGATACAGGTAAGTTGTATTTTTTACATAATGACCAGTGGATTAATTTAGCAACTCTGTCATGTCTAGCTTTGTAATCAATTTGCACAATTTTGCCGTACTCACATATTAAATGTGAAACAGCTTCAACTTTGTCATTGCAAAGTCGGCAGTTTGGATTGTTATTATAGTTATACAACTACTATAACAATAATGATAATTTTTGAATGTTTTTTTGATTTTTTAAAATTTGAATAAGTTTTGAATGCATTTTTGAATGTTCAGTTGGCTGAGATTAATGTTTAATGAATAAAGTATATATAATAATAATAATTGTTATTATTATTAATGTATAGGTGATGTTATATTAGACAGGCATTACAAAGCTATTGCAGAATAGTAGTTTTGCTGCCTGTTTGCCAACTCTGATAGGTACATGCTTATGTGCTTCCCAAGATACCCAATAGGAGGGCAAGCTGGATTCGCACCAGAAAGAAAGACAAGTGGTTCTTTTTGCAGCAGCATCCGAGGCTCCCCTTCTTTCCCTCGGAGCCGCCTCTCAAATGGGCGTTACAACTGGGAAGGTTCAGAACCGGCAGGAACCTGACTGCCTGCACAGAGCACCAACTTGTATCCCCACCGAATTGATACCTATTTATCTACTCACACAGAACACGCTTTAAACTGCAAGGTGGGTAGAAGCTGAGGCAAGTGACGGGAGCTAACCCAGCCATGCAGTTTCTAACAACAAAAATAAATAAAAATATGATGTGTACAATAAAAAATGAAATACAATAAAATACACACGTGGCTGGAGAATCATAAAAACGCAGACATGAAAGGGACTCTGTCTCTCAATTGGAATCTAGGTTTTGGGACGGAACCAGGTTTTCAAAGCTTAATGAAAAACCAGCAGAATGTGGTTTGTGGGCCAAACTAATCTCAAGAGGGATAATGTTGCAAGAGTGGATAGCACAGTATTATCCTTCAAACACTATTCCAAAACCTCTACATTTTAACAAAATATTTTTAAAAAAATAATAATTCAGGAGCATATACACTGAAAATGAAAAATGTACCAATCTTGGGAGCGCCATGCCAGTAACCGAACAAACGAGTTTGACCGTCTGGCCATAATGGATATAGCCATCTCGGACTGTGAATTCCTCTCCTTCGGATTCATCATCATCCACTGCAAAGGAAAGAGATATATCAGCATGCCAGGCGAACTTGAATCCGTTCCAAAAGAAAGCATAATGCTACTTGTTTCCCAAACTCAGGAAAGATTACACAAAAACACAGAGGGGCTTCATTTTTACTCACAGAGATGAATGTAAAATGCTCCCCATTGTTGTGAGCTGGCATGAAAGTTCCCTCCTTCTACGTGCAAATATCTGGTGCTAACTGTTTGGGACCGAAGTCTATTAAACAGTGCCACTTTTGTCCCTGATGCGATGCATACTGCAGGAGAAAAACAAAAACAGAGCCTTTAATATACCAGCTTTAGCCTTAGACAGGAAAGATGTGCTGGCAGTGAAATTAGTACTTCTACTAATCTGAAAATGCAAGTTTCTTCCAGCTATTTACACCCAGCTGAGAATATGCATCTTTTCTTTGGTTTGCTTTTATAAAAGGGAATCTCCCATCCTAGTCAGTCAATAAATAAAAATATAAAAATAGAATAAACTAGTCTAGAATGGAATCCTTTTAGCTGTTTATCTTTAGAGCCTGTTTTACATGAGTCTTGAGTAGCAGTAGCACTCAGCCTTATATACTATTTCACACTGCTGTTACAGCCTCTCTAAGCGGTTTACAGAGTCAGCCTCTTGCCCCCAACAATCTGGGTCCTCATTTTACCAACCTCGGAAGGATGGAAGGCTGAGTCAACCTTGAACCTGGTGAGATTCGATCTGCCGAATTGCAGGCAGCCAGCAGAAGTAGCCTACAATACTGCATTCTAACCATTGTGGCACTGCGGCTCAAGCATTCTTTAGAACAGAAGTTTCCAATCTTCACAACTATAAAACCTACACTTCAATTCCCAGAATTCTTCCAGAAGTCCCCTGTGGGATTTCAACTTCAAGAATTCCCTGCACTGGCTGGGGAATTCTCAGAGTTGAAGTTCACAAGTCTTAAAAAGTTGATAAAGTTGGACAACCCTGTTTTAAAATATTGTTACCTCTTTGATCAGGTACCGTATTTTTCGGAGTATAAGACACTCCGGACTATAAGACACACCTACCTTTTTGGGGGAGGAAAGCAAGAAAAAAAATCTGCCTTTGCTTCCCAGCATCTATCTGGTATTCACCTGGTCCATTCGCCGTGGCCTGTTCACCACTGCCGCAACTCATTCGGCACAGCCCATTCGCCACCACCTAGAACCGGCCAAAAATTCGACACGCGAAGGATGAAGGCCAGCTGGCCTTCAGCAAGATTCAGTGTTTAAGACACACCACAATTTTCACCCACTTTTAGGGGGGGGGGAGGGGAGTGCATCTTAAGCTCCGAAAAGTACGGTAATCTCCAAAATACAACACACATAATTGTTTCTCCCTCGTCTGTCCAATTACTGAGATTGTTGGAAGCTGAAATCAAAAACTTTCTTTGTTGTAATGCCTGGAAGTTATTTGATAATGGGATTGCTCTACCAAAGGCCACAGTCTTAAGAGATGAATGGAAAACTCACAAATTCACAGCACATATGAGAAACATGGAGCACAGTCAATGAAGCTTGCCTGCCAATACTTACAGTCTGCATTTTTTAGCGATTGTTTCTTTTTTGAAGGCTTGGAGATGACTTTGATCCGTTTACTAAGGAAAACACCGATATCGTCGCTATTGCCATAGAACATTTTTACGGATAACATGAAGTGCTTTCGCTTGTCAGAGTCTGATATGTACAAAGTTTTAGCTGTGCAATAGTTCTGTGGATAAAAAGGGACAGTAGTTTAGTATTTTCCAATGAAGTACCGTTAAAGGTAATTATGCATAGATATACCAATCTGAAGTTTTTAGTACTGTGTTTTCCCAAACGTAAGAGAGGATCTTATTTTCTTTTGACCTTCAAAATAAGCACTGGCCTTATTCTCGGGGAGGTCTTATTATTTTTGAGGTGCAGGAAGGAGAGGAGAGCTCCACCTCTAGGCCACTGCACCACTCTGTCTCATAAATCTTGTTATGTTGTATTAATACAGTGATGTTGATATAATTCATTACATTCTTTAGGCATCTTTATACAATTCACTCTGCGTGAAACAAAAGCAAATATTCTCAGTGCGGTATAAATCATTTGTTCATTATAAACTAGGATAAAACAATAGCGCTGCCTTATTATGAAATGGTAACAGGAGACTCTGCGTTCTTGTCCTGCTTTAGGTATGAAAATCAGCTAGATGACTTTGGGCTAATCATTCACTCTCAATCCCTCACCTCAGAGAGGTCAGGGGAACAGGAGGAAGGAAGGAATATTAGGGATGCTCAACACCCTGAGTTATTTATAAAGACAATAAAGGTGGGGATTAAATAAAAATAAATAAAATAGCATCCCTATGAAGTTACTAGACCAATTCGTTATTGTCAGTGGTGAAATCATGAAGTCATATTAGATCAAGAATTCTCTCTATCATGTAATGTTTAATAATCTCTGCAAAAGAAGGAACAGTCTCTCGCCATGAAACTATTTTTATCTTTCCATTTTCTCTGATAAACAGGCAATTTCATTTTGCTGAGAGAAACAAAGCCAGCAATGTCAGAAGATGATTTCAAACAGGATATTTAGTAATCTAACTCCCTTTCAGTGAGTAAAAGCAAGGAAAGTAGTGTTTTCTTTTATTAGCCAGAATGTTTGCACATTTATCAGCATCACCATGACGTATGTATTTTTGTTCAACAAAGGAAGTTCAGCATATAGGTACAGATAATCCTCGTTTACTGACTACCCTCAGCCAATGACTATTTGCAGCTCAATGGTGGTGAAAAAATAAACTGTACCCAATGTCCATATTTACAACCTTGGCAATGTCTCTCTCTCTGGCACATATTCACCTACAATCAGTTAATACACCCGATCCTGTTTTAATCTATTTATCTCAAATTGCCAAATCAAGCTATCACTTTCCAAGCTGCTTTTCTCCACAGCACAAAGTGCCAACTTCAAGTTAACAAACTCAGCTCTGTAACCTTAATTAGCTGATTAGAGCCCTCCAGCTGATAAACTTTGCCTGACACTGACAAGACCCTAATCAGTTTCATGATTGTTTGCCCCTAAGTAGTTCACAGGCATCCTGCCAGGAAAACATCTGGCACTACTTCATTCATTTGATGTTTGTTGTGTGCTAATGTGTACACATTAGAATGTGCAGAAATGAATAGACTAACATTGGCAATTAAGGAGAAAGAACAAACTGATGATTATCAGTCCCTTTGGGGAGAGGGGGCGGTATAAAAGTCTAAATAAAAGTAAAGTAAAGTAATTTATATGATATGGGAAATGTTTTATCAATGGTTAGAGAATAAAAAAGGAAATTGGAAATAAAAGAAGGTAAGAAGAAGAATAGAAAATATATTAAGATAGAGATAAGAATAAAATGACAATTTTTAGTATGAGTATTATGATAATAACTATGTTTAATCTTATTGTATTGTATTTTTATTAGAAGATTTGTTAAGAAGGAAATGAAGAGCTTTACAATATTTAACTGTTCAATGTATTATAATTTATGGAAGAATGTTGCACATAAATATTTGTACCCAGACGACACACTGCTTATGGAAAGATGGGACTGTTTATATTTTTTAAATTGAAAAATCAATAAAAAACTTAATAAGATTTGTCCTTTTACCCGGTTTTCTTGTGAGTCGAGCTTTAAAACCATCCCCACCATTTGGGCTCACCCAGATGTTTGGGCCGATATCCTGAGCTGTGGTAGGGCAGTGGTTAGAATGTAACATTGCAGGCAAACTCTGCATTCAACCGCCAGCAGTTTGATTCTTCACTCAAAGAAGGTTGACTCCTCAGCCTTCCATCTTTCTGAGGTGGGTAAAATGAGGACTCAGATTGTTTGGGGGGGCGGGGGGATATGCTGACTCTGTAAACTGTTTACAGAGAGATGTAAAGCCTAAGTATTATTGCTATCTCCTGATGCTGCAAAGCAAAGGAAAGCTGAAGTAAAATCATAAGGGCAGTTGTGTCCGTGCGATTTTTCACTCAGCAACCACTCTGCTTAAAGATTGAGATGCCGGTACAATTGCAGTCACTAAAGAAGTATGAAAACAGGGTTTCAAAAAAAATCTAACGTGTTTCCCTGAAAATAAAGACAGGGTCTTATTTTCTTTTGACCTCCGAAATAAGGCTTGGCCTTATTTTCGGGGAGGTCTTTATTATTTTTGAGGTGCAGGAGCCAGCAAGCGTGATCACCTCATCACAGCTGCTGTGTTGCAATATTTTCAGGGAGGGCTTATTTTAGGGGGAGGGCTTATTTTAGTGCATGTGCTCAAAAGCCCAATTGGGCTTATGATTTGGGGAGGTCTTATTTTCGGAAAAACAGGGTATGAGACCATCTAATTATTAATTTTTTGCATAAAAGCAGGATAAAAGCCAAAAGATACTCAGTGGCTACGAATGAACAGAGAAGGTGCAAATTTAATACACTGGCGCTTTGAACCGATTTATTACTCACACTGACCATGATATATAGGTAAACCGGTTCGCAAACTATACACTACATTCAACACACCTTTCCTTCCAAGTTTAACTGCTGCATCTCTTGGTCACTATTTCCAATCCCAATAAAGGCGCATGGTTGAGACTCTTGCTCGGAACAGCCATCTCGCTCCATTTGTTCTTTTTTTTTCTTCCATCCACTACCCATAAGATAGACGCACGGAGGAGGGCAAAAAAATCTGAAGACAAAAGAGCAGAATGTTAGGTTCACCTGGAACGGACGTTGGTCTTACCTGAACGTCCATTTTCGGAGGATTAGAGGGAGGGGTAACCACGTGGGTATTATCACAGCCTGATTGGTCCATAGACTGAGAGAAAGCTGATAAAGGCTCCTGCCTTCCCCTTTACTTCCCAGTTTCCTCGAAGACGAAGGTTTTACAGCACCTGCAGAAAGGAAGCACAAGAAGACCCAGGAGCCTCCCTGCCCTCCCCCGGCCCCAGCTAACTACCTAGGGCGGGAAGTTACCCCTCACTCTAATCCTCCGAAAATGGACGTTCAGGTAAGACCAACGTCCGTTTTCCGGTGGATTCGAGGGAGGGGTAGCCATGTGGGACATACCCAAGCTACGTCCCAGGGAGGGAAAACTAGGGCCCCGGGGGAGGGTCAGCCACCACCCTCTGTAGGACCCTACGACCAAAGGACGCCTCCGCGGAGGCAAAGGAGTCCAAACGGTAATGGCGAATGAACGGAGTTGGGGAAGCCCAAGTGGCAGCCCTGCAAATGTCCTCAAAGGGAGCCCTGGTTGCCCATGCTGCCGAGGTGGCTGCACTCTGAGTCGAATGGGCAGTGATACCCGATGGGGGAACCCTATCCGAAGCCTGGTAGGCCACCTCAATGGCCTGGCGAATCCATCTCCCTATGGTAGCCGAGGAAACCCTAGCCCCAAGGGACCCCAGCTGAAAAGAAACAAACAGGGCCTCAGACCTACGAACCTCCTCCGTCCTCCGGAGGTAGACTCGTAAGGCCCGGCGAACATCCAAACGGTGCCAGAGGCGTTCCCTTTCGTGGGAAGGAGCTGGGCAAAAATTAGGGAGAACAACTTCCTGAGCCCTATGAAACGGGGAATTCACCTTCGGGAGAAAGGAAGGATCAAGGCGGAGAACCACCCTATCCAGGTGAAAGATACAAAGGTCGTCCCTGGAAGACAGGGCGCCTAACTCTGAAATGCGTCTAGCCGACGTGATGGCCACCAGAAACGCCACCTTGAGTGTCAGCAGTCGCATGTGCACCGACCTGATAGGTTCAAAAGGAGAACCTGTAAGGGCTCTGAGGACCAGGGGGAGATCCCAAGTGGGAAATCTGTGAACGGGAGGGGGGCGAATATTAGAAGCCCCCTTAAGAAACCTTTTGATAAGCAGGGAGTGTGAAAGTGAAAAGGACCCCTCCCCCTTCAAAACCGTGGCTAGGGCGGCCACCTGCCTGCGCCGAGTATTGGGCGCTAGGCCGCCCTCCAGACCCTTCTGCAAGAAGTCTAGGAGATTAGCCACAGAGGCCCTGGTGGGATCTAGGCCTGACGGTCTGCACCACCTAACGAAGGCAGACCAGGTGGAATTATAAATCCTGGTGGTGGAGGGACGCCTAGCCGCCTCCAAGGTCTCGATGACATTGGCGGACAGGTGGGCCTCCCTCAGGAGCAGCCGCTCAAGTGCCAGGCGGTCAGGTGGAGCCACTGGGGCTCCGGATGTATCAAGACCCCCTGGCACAAGACAACCTCCTCCCGAGGAATCCTCCATGGTTGGGACACCGAGAGGAGCACCAGGTCTGCGAACCATGGTCTCCCGGGCCAGTAGGGAGCCAGGAGGATGACCTGAGCCTTCTCTAACACTACCTTCCTGATGGTCCCTGGGATAAGGGGAATGGGAGGGAAGGCATAAAGAAGGCCCTGAGGCCAGCGGCTCTGGAGCGCATCCGTCCCTTCTGCTAACCGGCACTGGAAACGGGAGAAGAATCTCGGGAGCTGTGCGTTGCGTGGCGTGGCGAACAGGTCCACCAGCGGGTCGCCGAATCTGTGGCAAATCTTCCGGAACAGCTGTGGATGGAGACTCCATTCGCCGTTGTCAAGTGTCGCACGACTCGGCCAATCCGCCTGATGATTGGAGACTCCGGAGATGTGTTCGGACACCAGCGACTCTAGATGCGTCTCCGCCCACTCCCCCAGTCTCAGCGCCTCTAGCCAGAGAGCCCGGGAGTGCGTGCCCCCCTGACGGTTGATGTGGGCCTTCGTGGCAATGTTGTCTGTCAGAAGTAACACGTGACGACCCCGCACAGTCTCCTTGAGGTGTTGTAGGGCCAGACGTGCTGCCTTCAGCTCCAACCAATTGATGTTGTGTCGGAGATCCGATACGGACCAGCGGCCCTGCGCCATCCTGGTCCTCACCAGCGATCCCCAGCCGAACAGGCTGGCGTCTGTCGTCACCTTCACCCTGTCCGGTTCCCAAAACGTGTTGCCTCGATCTAGGGCAGGAGACAGCCACCACTGGAGAGACGCTCGGACCGATGCAGGAAGCTGCAGAGACCTCAGGGAGTTGCTCATCCTCTTCCTCTGGTAAGGGATCAAGACCCACTGCAATGGCCGCAGATGGAGCCGGGCCCACGGAACCACGCCGATGCAGGAGACCATCTTGCCAAGTAGCTGAGACAAGGTCAGGATGGAAACTGACCGACTTCCGCGCACTCTGGGGAAAGCTGAACCATCCCTGTCCCTGAATCTATCACCGTCCCCAAGTGTAAGATGCGTGTGGACAGGGTGAGATGACTCTTGGGGAAGTTTATGGAAAACCCTAGGGACTGAAGGCACCTGATGGTGAACTGGAGGTCGAGGGTGGCCTGGGACAAGGATTGTGCCTGTACCAAGACATCGTCCAGGTAGCATTGGAGCCTCACCGGCTTTGAGCGCAGGTGAGCCGCCAATGCCAAGACCTTCGTGAAGGTGCGTGGCGCTGAGGCCAGCCCGAAGGGTAGAGCCCGGTATTGAAAATGGCGGTCCCCGTGGGAGAACCGCAGGTATTTCCGGTGGGCTGGGAGGATGGGGATGTGAAGATAGGCCTCGGTCAGGTCGATCGAGGCCATGTAGTCCCCCCGCCTGACCCCTTGGAGAATGGACCTGAGGGAAGACATTTTGAAGCGTCTGTAAAGGAGGTACTGATTGAGACGCTTGAGATCTAGAATCGCCCTCCAGCCCCCCGAACTCTTCGGAACCACGAATAAGTTTGAATAGTGTCCTAACCCGCGCTCTGCGGTTGGAATGGGTTCGACCGCCTGAATCTCGAGGAGATATGCCACTGCGAGATCCATGAGTCGACGCCTTTCCGGGTCGCGAGAGGGGTTGAAGGTTCTGAACAAGTTCGGAGGGGTGGAAAGAAACTCCAGTCTTAGGCCGAACCGGACGGTGGCCCTGACCCAGGCGTCTGTGGTAACTTCGTCCCACTGATCCGCATAGTTTGCCAGACGGCCGCCTATGGGAAGACCCAGATTCGAGTCATTTCCCTCTGCGGAAGGGGCGGCCGCCCCCCCCCCCCCCCCCCACGAAAGGGCCGCCTGTTCTGACCCTGGAACCTGAAGCGGTCATGGTAATAAGGGCGGGAGAACTGCCTATCTGATCTAAAGGAAGAGAACCTTTGCTGCTGATCCTGTTCCTGAGCCCTGTAAGGAGTTCTACGGTAAGGAGTGGGTCTGGACTCTGCCTTCTTGGCATTGGAGGGAAGGACCTTCTTCTTATCTTTATTCTCTATCAGAATAGGATCTAGGGCCTCTCCAAAGAGATTGGTGCCCGCGAAGGGGGCCCCCGCCAGACTCCACTTGGCTTTATTGTCAATCTGCCAGTTGCGAAGCCACAACAGGCGGCGGGAGGTGACTGAAGTGGCCAGGGCACTAGAGGCGAATTTCATCGCATCCAGAGTGGCATCGGCTGAAAATTGAGAGGCCGCTAAGATTTTAGTGATGTCCTGATGGAGACGCTCATCCTGAATAGGAGTGCGTTCCTGCAGCTTGTGCAACCACATTACCGTGGCCCGGTTAAAGTAGGAGGCGGCCGCCGCCGCCTTAACAGCCCAGGCCGAAGCATTAAAGTTTTTTCTAAGAGTAAGCTCCGCCCTCTTGTCCTCTGGTTTCATCTTATCTGCTGCATCTCCAGAAACCATGGGAGAAGAGGAGACCAAAGCTGCAACTGGGGTGTCCACCGTGGGAAGCTGCAAGACCTTGGCAAAGGCTTGCTCCATGTTATAGAAACGACGGTCATTGCTGCCTGGATTGGAAAAATTAGAAGGGCGCGCCCACTGATTTTGGACCGCCTCCAGAAACAAAGGTGGCGCAGGGATCTCTGCCTTATTGGTGGCTGTGTTAGAGAACATAGCCATGTCAGGATCCCTGGGCGGTGGAACCATGGGGTCACCAGTACCAATCTTGGTGGTCTTACGAGCCTTACTAAGCAGAGGCTTAAACATAACTGGGGGAAGCAAGGCCGAAGAGGAGGGCTCCTCCGGAGGAGCTGCATCCTCATCCTCCGAAAACCCCAAATCATTATAATTTTCCTCCCCTCGGGTAGAGGTTTCACTCACCACTGATGGAGAAGAAGCTCTAGAAAGGTGGCGCCCGAGGGATCTGCTAGAGTGAGAAGCCCTATCCCTCTGAGCTATGCCTCTAGTGATAGCAGCCGAGATAAGCCTTTTGATGCTTTCAGGAAATATGCGGCTTTTTAAAACGCCGCTCCACACACAACTTTTACTGCGGAGGCTCCTCTGCATTAACGAGACTCCGCATGCCTCAAAACACGCGCGCGTCCCTTTAAGGGAGCTGGGACGGCGCGGAATCGAATTTTTGCTGCTCCAGCAGCAGCAGGCGGCTAACGGGGCTCTTCGTGCACTTTTAACAGCGCCAGAACGGCCAGCGGCGGTTTCCCGGCTGCGGTAAGTTGAATCCGACACCCCCGCACCCCGGGGACCAGTTCGAATCCAATGGCCCACGGGGGGGGGAGGCGAGGCTGCCCCACGGGGCCCTCCCCCAGCCGCTTGGACAGCAGAACTGTCTCTGGGCCGCAGCCTAATTTGGAATTTACTCAGCACTAGGACCGAAAGACTGAGAGGAAACTGGGAAGTAAAGGGGAAGGCAGGAGCCTTTATCAGCTTTCTCTCAGTCTATGGACCAATCAGGCTGTGATAATACCCACGTGGTTACCCCTCCCTCGAATCTACCGGAAAATGTGCATGCCCTTTCAGAGCGAGATCATTGGTATCCAGCACAAAATGCCATTTTAGAAGGAAAACGCACCAAAAGGAAAGAATAATTCTTAAAGATCCAACTCATCCTGGGCACCCTTTTTTTGGGGGGGGAACTATTACCATCTGACAGACAGTACAAGATAATAAAAACAAGGACAAATAGGCTGAAAAACAGCTTCTATCCCAGGGCAGTAACTATATTGAATTGTACGGTATAGGGCAATATGAATGCAATATCAGGGGGTTTTCAATTCAATTGTATAGAACCGTGATGGCAAGCCTATGGCACGCTTGCCACAAGTGGCACATAGAGCTATTTTTAAGGGGAAGGGAGGTGTTGCACTGTCAACTGGCCAGGGCACATGCGCATACTGGCCAGCTGACTTCAGCCTTCTTTTGCGGCCATTTTTCGCCGTCTGGAGGCTTCCTTGAAGCCTCCAGAGTGCAAAAGACCAACCCTATGGGCAAACCGCAAGTTTGGGAACTGACTTCCAGTTTGCTCGTAGGACCGTTTTTTGCCTCCTGAAGGCTCCGAAGGGCAAGAAACAGACCTATGTAGAAACCAGAAGTTTTGTTTGTTATTTCTTCTGGCTTTTCTAATAAATGAAAAGATTTCTCTTGTGGTAGATTTGGAATTAGTGGGAAGGTAGTGCCTTTAACTCCACATGAATATTTACCAACTAGGCCTTTGAGGGTAGACATGTGTTCTTTTAAAAATTAAAATATTTAATCATGGCTCATATCTAATAGTTGTTTTTAGAACATGTATATTCCTGAGAATGTTTGCACTGCATTTTGAAAAATTAGATGATTATTATATCTTTCAACTCTAGACAGCAGACTAAAAAGCAGAGACATCAGCCTGCCAACAAAAGTGCATATAGTCAAGGCTGTGGTTTTCCCAGTGGCAATGGATGGCTGTGAAAGATGGACCATATGGAAGGCTGAGCGCCAAAGAATGGAGGCCTTCAAACTCTGGTGCTGGAGAAGACTCCTGTGAGTCCTTTGGACTGCAAGGCGAACCAACCGGTCAATCCTAGAGGAGATCAACCCTGACTGCCCTTTAGAAGGCCAAATCCTGAAGAGGAAACTCAAATATTTTGGCCACCTCATGAGAAGGAAGGACTCACTGGAGAAGAGCCTAATGCTGGGAAAGATGGAGGGCAAAAGAAGAAGGGGACGACAGAGAATGAGGTGGCTGGATGGAGTCACCGAAGCAGTCGGCGTGAGCTTAAATTGACTCCAGAGGATGGTAGAGGACAGGAAGGCCTGGAGGAACGTTGTCCATAGGGTTGTAATGGGTCAGACACGACTTCACAACTAACAACATCTTTCAACTTATAGATTTTTAAGCTACAAAAATGAGGGGAAACAATTTGAAAGAATGTCAGTAAGAATTTAATCTAAAGTATTACAACTGAAGCAGTTTCCCCAATTCCTGTAACCCAGTTTTGCTTAGAGAAACCAAGAAAAGACCCAGGCAAGACCTTTATTGTCACTTTTTTCTGTTGAACACACTGGCGTACATTAAATAATGAAATTCTGATGCATATACAGTACAGCCACTGTTTTTTAAAAATCTACTTTGTTGTAATTTATTTGGCTGATAAAAATGTATGCTTGTTAAGAACTTATATTAAATGGTCATTAGATGGTGTTCCACCCAAGGGGTGAATGTAACAAAAACGATTTAAAATAATTCAGAGCAATCTTTGCATTGCAAAATCTTAAGGTTCCTGAACAGTTACTTTTCAGGATTTTTTTAAGCTAGTTTGTCAACTAATACTGTAGAAATGAAAAAGAACCTTAAAATCGTGTAGTGTATTTTAAATTTTTACAACACAAAATCCAGAAATTTTACACAATTCTTTCTAATCTCATTAAAGGTAAAGGTTCCCCTTGCACGTATGTGCTAGTCATTCCTGACTCTAGGGGGCGGTGCTCATCTCCATTTCAAAGCCGAAGAGCCAGCGCTATCCGAAGATGTCTCTGTGGTCATGTGGCTGACTAAATGCCAAAGGCACACAGAACGCTGTTACGTTCCCACCAAAGGTGGTTCCTATTTTTCTACTTGCATTTTTACATGCTTTCGAACTGCTAGATTGGCAGAAGCTGGGACAAGTAACGGGAGCTCACTCCATATTATGCAGCTCTAGGGATTCAAACCACCGAACTGCCAACCTTTCTGATTGACAAGCTCAGTGTCTTAACCACTGAGCCATCGCGTGCCTTATAATCTCATTACCTTCTTATATAAAACTTGCCCTGCAGGCTTCCGAGCCAGGAATTCTAGGAGTTACAATCTATGACATCCAAATAGAAAAGGATTGTTGAAAGCTGCTCCCTTCATAACTTTTTTTAATTTTAATTTTCAATTGCAAAATAGCCCAGTGCATAATTCAAGATACCCGTCGTTACCTTTTTTCGTTTCCATAGGATTTCTGAGCCACTTTTGCATGAAGTATTAGGACTGTTTGATCACCGCGCTCCTTTAAATAGTTCCTCATAGCTTCCCTAAGAATGGAAAAATAAAGGCCATCAAGTTCATAAAAAAACAATTTATACAGGTATCTTTTAAAGCACCCCAAAAGGCTGACATTGCCATGTGTCTGAACTACGTACAGCTCAGTGGTGGGTTCCAGAACCCGGTGTGAACGGTACAGTGCAACGGGGGCCGGCGTCCACATGAACGCGAGCAGAGCGCGCATGCATCCTTACCTCCTGTGACGCTACGCGACACCTCGACGCGCCAGCTGCTCAGCGGATCGTCGCACAGGTGCCGTACGCTCCGTGCACGGAAGCCCCAAAGAGCACAAATACAGGTAAGGAGGGCGGGTGGGCCCTCTGGAGCAGCAGTGTACCAGAATGGTACCCATTGCTCCCAGCAGGCACTGGTACGGCCGTATTGGAGCATACAGCCTGCAACCCACCACTGGTGCAGCTGTATCTCTCTCATCAGTCCTGACAAAGCTATTGGGGCTCTCTTTGCTCCAAATTCTCACGGCCACCTTGTCATTCCACCCCACCCAGCCCCTTATGACCATAATTTTGGGCTCAATTACAGTTGTCAACAAGTCAAGGACTACCTGTAGCGATCAGGTTGATTCCCACCAGTGTCAATGGACTGGCTACAGTTGAGAGATGTAATATTAAGGGGTGCCCCACAATTCAATGTAGAGAAAAGTAAAGTCTTACACTTAGGCAAGAAAAAACAAAATTGCCCATATAGACATGGTGAAACCAGACTTCTTAATAACAGTAACTGTGAGAGGGATCTTGGAGTCTTAGTGAACAACCATTAAATATGAGCCAACAGTGTGTGTGGCAGCAGCCAAAAAAGCCAATGCAATCCTAAATTGCATTAACAGAGGGATAATAGCAAGATTAAGTGAGATACTAATACTCCTCTATAAAGCCTTAGTAAGACCACACCTAGAGTACTGCATCCAGTTTTGGTCACCACACTATTAAAAAGATGTTGAAACTCTAGAAAAATACAGAAAAGAGCAACCAGGATGATTAGGGGACTGGAGACTAAAACATATGAAAAACGGTTACAGGAACTGGGCATGGCTAGTCTAGTGAAGAGAAGGACCAGGGGAGACATGATAGCAGTTTTCCAATATTTGAGGGGCTGCCAAAGAGGACGGGGTGAAGCTATTTTCCAAAGCACCTTAAGGCTAGATGAAGAATAATGGATGGAAACTGATCAAGGAGAGATTCAACCTAGAAATAAGGAGAAATTTTCTGACAGTGAGAACAATCAATGATGGAACAGAAGTTGTCTTCAGAAGTTGTGGGGAGCTTCATCACTGGAAGCTTTCAAGAAGAGACTGGACTGAAATAGGGTATAGGGTCTCCTGCTTGGGCAGAGGGTTGGACTAGATGACCTACCAGGTCCCTTCCAACTCTGTTAACCTATAATCTTTGTAGTAACACATATGACGATCCTGGTCTCCACGTTTTCCATAAAGGATCAAAGTAAGGAGTAATATTAGCAGCTTTCTGAGGGTGCAGGTGAAGCTGCCTACTCCTGTAGGGAGAACGACAGAACTGAGTTTAAAAGCCAACAGAACAGATTGCCTGCTGTCATAGCAATGAGGGCTTCAATGATCCCTCTTGCGTTTCCAGAGAGGCAGCGGATATTATAACACACAACACTGGGGAAGAGGCCCACTCTAGGTCTGAACACAAGGCCTGAACCTTACCTGGTGAGCCGCTTAGGTGGAGGTCGCTCACCAAATTTCCTGTAGGAAAAAAGAAAAAAAAAACAAGTCATGAATTACAAAATGGTCATGAGATACAAGCAAAATGGTGCCAGCGTATGCCAACTTGACTGTGGACTCTCTCTTTTCTCCATTCCTGACCTGTTTTGCCTAAGACCAAGCCAGGAGGATAGAAGCTAAAATATTTTTCAAAAACTGTTCTTTCTCAGTGACCAATTTACCTGATAATAATAAAAGCAAAGATAATAGCAATAAGAATAGGCACCCTTGGGGGACAAAATATCACAAAGTATCTAGATCAAGGGTCTCCAACCCTGGCGACTTTAAGACTTGTGGACTTCAACTCCCAGAGTTCCTCAGCCAGTAAAGTTGCCAAGGTTGGAGACCCCTGATCTTGAGCACCATTCAAACACCAGTTACCATTGAACAAATCCTCAATTACAAAAGTCAGCTTTACTTGGAATGGCTTATGTCCAGCCGAAGCCCAAAGACGACACAATGAGATCCAATCAAGTCGAGTTCTTTATTTGCTTACACCTCACAGACAGAATCTTGACAGACTATAACTATAACAACTAACTTAATAGATATACCCTGGGAGATCCTAGTGTGAGGCTATCCTGAATCTTTCCCACATTTCCTCATCCAGTTCAGGACTGTGTAGTAACATCTTTTGGGCGCTCCCTTGGTATGTGCTGCTTCCTCCCTTGGAAGCCACAGAGCTATGGTTGACATTAAACAGCCCCCAACACACACACACACATACTCCTTCTCCACCCGCATAGCTTCCATCCTACAACATTTAATATTATTAAGCACCATCATCTGCCTATCCCAGATCTATAGGAAGAACTCGACTAAATGCCAAATCTAAACATCTGGATGATTGTGTGAGCAACCATAATAAAAAACTCCTATGGTATAGAGCAGTGATGGTGAACCTATGGCATGCGGAGCCATTTGTTAGGGAATGCAAGACGTTACCCTGTCAGCTCCAGTGCGCATGCACAGGCTGGCCAACTGACTTCAGCCTTCATTTTTGCCCATTTTTTGCCCTCCGGAGGTTTCAGGGAAGCCTCCTGAAGCCTCCAGAGTGCCTGGGGGGTGGGGGGAGGCAGTTTTCGCCCTCCCCAGGCTCCTAGAAAGCCTGGGGAGCCTGGGGAGGGCGAAAAACGGGTCCATTGCGCGCCAAAAGCAGGAGGAGGGTGGGAGTTGCGTAAGCATGTGAGCCATCACTGGTATAGAGGGACGCGATGGCTCAGTGGCTAAGACAGTGAGCTTGTCGATCAGAAGGTCAGCAGTTCAGCAGTTCGAATCCCTAGTGCCGTGTAACGGAGTGAGCTCCCATTACTTGTCCCAGCTTCTGCCAACCTAGCAATTTGAAAGCGTGTAAAACATGCAAATAGAAAAATAGGCACCACTCTGGTGGGAAGGTAACAGCGCTCTGTTCGCTTTTGCCATTGAGTCATGCCGGCCACATGACCACAGAGACATCTTCGGAGAGCGCTGGCTCTTTGGCTTTGAAACAGAGATGAGCACCGCCCCCTAGAGTTGGGTACGGCTAAGACGCATGTGCAGGGGAACTTTTACCTTTACCTATGGTATAGAGGTGAATGTGTTGGCCTAGAAACTAGAGAGTGTAAGTTATAGTCTCATTTTAGGCATGAAAAACCAGTTGGGTGACTTTGGGTTGGGCCAGTCCAACCCACCTCACAGGGTTGTTGTTGTGGGAAAAACAGGAGGAGGAAGGATTATGAAAAAGGGTGTTGGTACTTACCTGAGACGCCTCTTCTCCTAGGGTGGAGGCAGCATCCAGGCTGGGTTAACCTTCATCCACTCATCTTGAGGACTGAGTCTGGTAAAGTTGTTAAGCCATGCCCCTTTTGCTAGGCAGACCCAGCTTTTGACTCAATCCCTTGATTAGGACGGCTGCATCATCGCTTATCTCCGGTTGTTTTAAACAAATTGTGATTAATCTGTAAATTGTGGATTGTGAGTACTTGGCTGGTTTCAGGGAGAAAAACGTTAACATCAGCGCCCCTACAGCACTAAGGTCCTTGCAGGGACCAGGCATTGGTGGTCGAAGCCTCTAAGCCCTGTCAGGGCACGTAGGCTGGTATTGAGGCAAGGGTGGCCATAACTTTGAGAACAACCTCTTATTGCCTCGCTTTCGCACTGCGGGCTCAGAGGGGGGCCACTTCTTGTCATTGACCCAGCCTGGATGCTGCCTCCACCACTAGGGAGAAAGAAACCTTTATGAAAAAAAAGGGGGATTAAAATAATCTTTTTTTAAAAAAATTAACTTAATTAAATCACAATTGGACTTAATTATCATTTTTAAAATGGGTACAGATTAAAAGAAATGGGGGTTGCCAGCTGCCCATCCCTGTTAGAACTCAAACCATATCAGGTAGTTTCACACCAAAAGTTCAGCCAAAGCACATTAGAGCTCGGCATAAAATACAACCTTCTGCCGACGTCTGAAATACATTATTATGGCTATGAAGAGTAGGATATTACGTAGATGCTATTGCTAAAGATAGCTTGCAAGGAAACACAATCCATTTATCATGCATAAATGACAGATGATTAAAGAAGAAAATCAATCTCCCCACAAAATCAACTTCTGAGAAAGTAGCACATAACTATTACTAATCCTAATTGAAGATTAAAAGGTAAAAACACTTTGGTGCAAGTTCATCTGGTGACTTCATTTATTCAGTGTCTAGTCTTATAGAAATTGTCTCCCACCCCTCCGGCTTAGCATTCTAAGTAACAATCTGGAATGTGTCAGGCATTATCTCATTTAAAAATTAATCAGGATTAAGATTAGCTCTACTTAGCATCTAGGTTTAAGGTAAAGGTTCCCCTCATGTATATGTGCTAGTCGTTCCCGACTCTAGGGGACAGTGCTCATCTCTGTTTCAAAGCCAAAGAGCAAGTGCTTAAGGTGGTCTTTAAGGAGACGTCTCCGTGGTCATGTGGCCAGCATGACTAAATGCCAAAGGCACACGGAATGTTGTTACCTTCCCACCAAAGGTGGTTCCTATTTTTCTACTTGCATTTTTACATGCTTTCGAACTGCTAGGTTGGCAGAAGCTGGGACAAGTAACAGGAGCTCACTCCGTTACGTGGCGCTAGGGATTCAAATTGTTAAACTGCCAACCTTTCTGACTGAAAAGCTCAGCGTCTTAGACACTGCGTCCAAAGAATAGTAGATATCTAAAAACCAGCAGAGATTTCACAATTCTATTACTTTTAATGTACCAGCCAGCCAGTTAAAAAAAAAAAGTCTGGTTACCTAGAGAAACCAAAGGAATTGTTTATCCTCTTCATTCTATGGTAGGACAGAATGCAAGTGACTTTTAGGTTGCTATATTTCAGAGAGGCATCTTGGATGCCCAGCCAGGTATAAATTGAGGCATCTGGGTATGCAGCAGAGCAAAATGGTACTATTTAACAATTCAAATGTGTATAGGTAGTCCTTGATTTATGACCACAGTTGAGCCCAAAATTTCTGTTAGCAAGTGAGACATTTGTTAAGTGAGTTTTGCCACATTTTGCAAACTTTTTTGCCACAACTGTTAAGTGAATCACTGCAGAATATCCATTCCATTTACATGGGTTTCCTTTCTCCTTTCCTTTCCCCCCTTCTTTCTTTCTTTCTTTCTTTCTTTCTTTCTTTCTTTCTTTCTTCTTTCTTCCTTTCTTTTTCTTCTCTCCCTCCTTTTCTTTCTTTCTCTTTCTCTCTTTCTTTCTCTTTCTTCATTCCTTTTTTTCCCTCTCCCTCCCCCTTTCTTTTTCTTTCTTTCTTTCTTTCTTTCTTTCTTTCTTTCTTTCTTTCTTCTTTCTTTCTCCATTCCTTTCCTTTTTCCTTTCTCCCTCCCCTTTTCTTTCTTTCCTTCTTTCTTTCTTCATTCCTTTCTTTTTCCTCTCTTCCTCCCCTTTTCTTTCTTTCCTTCTTTCTCTTTCTCTCTCTTTTCTCTTTCTCTTTCTTTCTTTTTCAAATTTAAAAACTGCTAACCTTCCTTAAAGTGGGGCTTTGAGCAATGTAGAAAAAAAAAGATTCCTGCTCAAAGAGCATGTGACAATCATGTCTAAGTTGGCCTCTGTCTTTAATGGAAGTTACTCCTGGACATAAAACCACTGAAGGACAGCAGACAGAATACTTAACATTGTAGTGGGAAGATCAGGTTTCAGTTTCTCTTAAATCACAAGGAAACTTAGTGGTCTGAGATCAGTAACTCATTTTCAGATGAAAAGACATCACATTAACATTATTCTTGTAGGTGGGGAAAAACATATGAATCTAATACATTCTGCCCTGAAGTCTTTAGGATGTTTAGCAATTAAAGGAAAGATGTCCTTGCATCATTTTTCTATGAGCATACATCTGATATAAATGTAGCAAAAATTCCTTCAATTTTTCAAAAAAACCCTTTATTAATTTGCTGTGAATTCTTCTCTTTCACATCCAACAATGTCTTTCGAGGGAGGATTTACAGTCACAGACTTTATCTGGCTTGGAGAGCTGCCAGGCCAATATCTGCAAACTTGGCAAGGAGTCTCAGAGAGGCATGAACCAATTAAGTGAACTAATTGTCTCCTGCAAACTCCACTCCCCTTTCGCTCCTCTTTTATTTCCTCTGGGAAAGGCCATTCATCATCCACCTGTGGCCTTACTCCCAAGTCGACCCCCGTTCTTTAGCTGTTCCCTTCGTCTGGCAACTCTGTGCATGTGCACACTGGGAACAGGCTCCAGCTGTTTGTCTGCTTCACTGATGTCTGACTCTGAAGGCACCTGATAGCTGTCAGACGGCTCTGGCCCCCTCTCTGCCTCTGACACAGAGCCCTCATCAGAGCCTTCCCCAGACTCCAGGAGTGGCCTATGTTCCTCCCCAACCTCCTCACTGTCCGTATCTCCTGCCAGCTCTGCTGGGCCACAACAGATCATGTCAACTCAATCATTCCATTTAAGTTCAAGGACAGGCAAAACTGCCCTTCACAGAACTTTTAAAGGAAAGGATTTCCCCCCTTTTTACTACAAACAACTTAAGAAGTTCAAGGTTCCCTTTACAACAATGGCTTCAGAACACTCATACAATATTACTAACTTTAGCTGATTTTTTAAAAAAAGCTTTCAGTCTCTCCTCTCCCCCACCCAAAGTCCAATAATTTCCAGTGTTATGCTATTAAAAGTAGCCCATTCAGTTTTGGTCACCACGATGTAGAAAAGATGTGGAGACTCTAGAAAGAGTGCAGAGAAGAGCAACAAAGAGGATTAGGGGAGTGGAGACTAAAACATATGAAGAACAGTTGCAGGAACTGGGTATGTCTAGTTTAATGAAAAGAAGGACTAGGGGAGACATGATAGCAGTGTTCCAATATCTCAGGGGCTGCCACAAAGAAGAGAGAGTCAAATTATTCTCCAAGGCACCTGAGGGTAGAACAAGAAGCAATGGGTGGAAACTAATCAAGGAGGGAAGCAACTAAGAACTGAGGAGAAATTTCCTGACAGAACAATTAATCAGTGGAACAGCTTGCCTCCAGAAGTTGTGAATGCCCCAACACTGGAAGTCTTTAAGAAGATGTTGGATAGCCATTTGTCTGGAAAGGCATAGGGTTTCCTGCCTAGGCAGCGGGTTGGACTAGAAGACCTCCAAAGTCCCTTCCAGCTCTTCGCCACCAGCGACTCTTCCCTCCAGCCTTCGCCCAAACCCTGTACCAGGAGGCTGAAGCAAACCCCAAGTCGGAATTTCTGCGCCCCTCCAACCTGCACAAAAAGACCCTGAAGGGGGAGACTCTCTGCAGCAACACAAATGTTCATTGCATGTATCCGGCCCAAGGGATGTAGTTTGAGGACCCCTGATTTAGTGCAATATAAAAAATGCAAATAATTTTTCTGTGTACCACCACTGGTCCACAGACCACCAGCTGGTGACCGCTAGCTGGTGGTCTAGGGCAGTGGTCGGCAAGCCGCGGCCCGCGAGCCACATGCGGCTCTTTACACATTTTAATGCGGCTCTTCTGTGTGCTGGGCGCCCGCTCCCCTCCCTCCTCTCGGGCACTTCAAAACAAGTGCCCCTTTCCCTTTTTTCTTTTCGACCCACAATGATTAGGGAGGATCCTGAAGTCGGGCGGGGACGAGAAGCGAGGAGGCAGAAAAAGAAACGGAGGCTAAGGAGCTTTCCCCCTGCCCCCTCCCAGCAAAAATCTAACCGGGGAGCCGGGCGGGCAGTAGCAAATTAGCCGATCACGCCGCGTGATTGGTTAATTTGCTACTGCCCACGCGGCGTGATCGGCTAATTTGCTACTGCCCGCCCGGCTCCCCGGTTAGATTTTTGCTGGGAGGGGGCGGGGGGGAAGCTCCTTGGCCTCCGTTTCTTTTTCTGCCTCCTCGCTTCTCGTCCCCGCCCGACTTCAGGATCCTCCCTAATCATTGTGGGTCGAAAAGAAAAAAGGGAAAGGGGCGCTTAAAGGTTCAAACAGTAGAGCAAACGCTTCAGAGGCAACAGTTTTCACGGGGAATTAGAACAGAGAGCCCTGGAGTTTCGCTGCCCACCCGGTCAGACCTCGCTTTCCCGGCATTATTGGCTAATTTGCTACTGCCCGGCTCCCCGGTTAGATTTTTGCTGGGGGGGGGGGAAGCTCCTTGGCCTCCGTCTCTTTTTCTCCCTCCTCGCTTCTTGGGGCTCCACCAATGGGGGAGCAAGGTCCAGCACCAGGCTTTGGGCTAACACAGGGGTCTGCAAAGTTGGCTGTTTTAAGACTGGTGGACTTCAATTCTCAGAATTCTGGGAGTTGAAGTCCATAAGTCTTCAAGCTGTCAGGTTTGAAGACCCCTGGGGGGTTTTTTCTAAAGGGTTAGGGGTGCAAGGGTCTTGCAACTTGACAGCTTTAAGACTTGCACACTTCAATGCCAGAGTTCCTGAGCCAATATGACTGGAGGAGGAATTCTGGGAGTTGAAGTCCACAAGTCTTAAAGCTGTCAGGTTTGAAGACCCCTGGGGTTCTTTTTTTCTAAAGGGTTAGGGGTGCAAGGATCTTGTAACTTGACAGCTTTAAGACTTGCGTGCTTCAAATGCCAGAGTTTATTGAAACTAAAAACAGTGTACCATCCTATGTATTTTCGGTTTTAAAAATGTGGCTCTCAAAATAAATTTCAATCGTGGTTTTGGCGAGATTTGGCTCAGTTGAAAAAAAAGGTTGCCCACCACTGGTCTAGGGAACTTCAAAGTAAGCAAATCTACAGTTAAATGTGATCTATAGCTCACATCTGAATATCTATTAATTACTTAACAAATCAGTTCATTTTCAAAAACACTCAGACTGTTTAAAATGTCCAATATATTGATGTAAAATCTGCAAGTTTCTAAAGCCACTTTTCTGCACTGTTTAAGACAGAAGTCTGAAAACATACAACATATGGAGTTTGACCCATATTCCAAAAATCCTAAATGAAGAAAACAGCTCTGGATTTAATTTGCAAGCTCTTTTAATATTTTGGGTCGGTCATCAAGACTCAAACAATTTCAGCTAGATCAGGGGTTGGCAACCTTAAGCTCTCAAAGAGCCAGAAAGGTTCTAACTGGAAATCCCCCATTTAATTTTGGAGCCAACCAAAAGTCCGGTTTCCCCAACATAGAGTCTCCTCCTAGCACAGTATCCTTTTTTCTCTGCTGCCTGGAAGTCCGGTTCCCCACCATAGAGTCTCCTCTAGCGCGGCGTCCTTTTTCCTCTACCTATCCTAACCAAAAGCCCTATCAATTGTGGAGCTGACCGGTGACAGGGAGCCGCAGCAGAGGGATAAAAGAGCCACGTGCAGCTCCAGAGCCATGGGTTGCTGACCTCTGAGCTAGATGCTCTCCTACATGTTCTTTTCTCTGGGCTACTTCTTTATTCTCCTTTGTACAGACTGAACTGCTCTTCCAGAAAAAGACTCCAGACAAAATCTTTCTTCTCCTTTTCCCTGTCACTGGTAATATTTCACATTCATCCTCTTCATCATCCTCTCCCAATTTATGAAATAAAAAGTATACGCTTCTATTATAGTTAAGTGGCCAGGGGATATTTTTCCCTTGACCACTAGTTAGGAAATAAAAATAGTATTTCCAATTCAAAGAAATACCTGTACAGCCATACTTCTTTTTTATTTTTATTTTTATTATTTTTCATTGATTTGGAACACCTTCAAGAACTTGCCATTAGCATGGTTTAAAAACAACTAGCAAGACCCAACATAAGCCACACAAAATCAATCACTGATTCAACCCATCTACACCTTTGCTTTGACAAAAACAGAGGCTGAAAAAGAAGAATTGCCTGTAAATCAGTTAGAATCCAAGACTATACTTTCTCAGCTATGCTAGGCTATTGAATAGACCACTGTTTCTCAACTATCCTGGGGAATGGGTGGCTGGGGAATTTTGAGAGTTGAAGTCGAGACCTCTTAAAGTGGCCAAGGTTAAGAAACGCTAAGATTTGTTGTTATTAGTTGCAAAGTCATGTCTGACCCATCGTGACTCCATGGACAATGTTCCTCCAGGCCTTCCTGTCCTCTACCATCCTCAAACACATGTCAGTGTGTTCAACAGAAAAAAAGTGGCAATAAAGGTCTTGCCTTGGTCTTTTCTTGGTCTCCCTAAGCAAAACTGGGTTACAGGAATTGGGGAAACTGCTTCAGTTGTAATACTTTAGATTAAATTCTTACTGACATTCTTTCAAATTGTCTCCCCTCATTTTTGTAGCTTAAAAATCTGTAAGTCGAAAGATGTTGTTAGTTGTGAAGTTGTGTCCGATCCATCGCGATCCCATGGACAATGTTCTTCCAGGCCTTCCTGTCCTCTACAATCTTCTGGAGTCCATTTAAGCTCACGCCTACTGCTTTGATAACTCCATCCAGCCACCTCATTCTCTGTCATCCCCTTCTTCTTTTGCCCTCCATCTTTACCAACATTAGGCTCTTCTCCAGTGAGTCCTTCCTTCTCATGAGATGGACAAACTATTTGAGTTTCATCTTCAGGATCTGGCCTTGTAAAGATGCCATTTTTTTTCTCTCCATAGTACTGCAGTATGCATATTCACATTCATCTTTTTAGTTCTTACTAAAACAGATTTCTTTTGAAAACTTCAATGGAACAATTAGCCTGGTTTGATCGTATTTTGCATGCTTTGAATAATATTAAACACAATCACTTATCAAAGACTTAGCTAAGATCAAGTGTAATAATGATATCATAATAGCCAGCATGGTTGAATGCAAAACATGAACTAGAAATTGCACTGTGCAACACAGTTCCTCTTCATATTGCTGTACAACAGTGGTGGGATCCTCTCAATTAACAACCAGCTTGGTGATCATGCGATTTGCACACACGTGCAAAATTTGAAGAAATCTTCACTTCTGGTTTTCTTCGGAAGAGTAATGCAGCTGATTCACACGGCAGTCTTCTCTGCCACACAAATCAACTGAGAAGAAAAAGGTAGGAATATAACGCTGGTGGGCGGGAGGGCCCATCTGATTGCTGGGGCGAACCAGTTTGCCTGAACTGGTCCGAACCGGTAGAATCCCACCCCTGCTGTATAGTAACCATAATCTCTACAACTGACTCAAAGATAGCATTCCCCCAAGATGACTGATGTGCAAAATATTAACTTACTTATTGTAGAAAGCTTACCTTTAAAAACTGAATTACAAAGTCATTAGCTTGGAAACATAAAACAAAAGATACATTCCCCAAGGCTCAGACCATATAAATCCCATCGAGCATTTCACACACAAATTTCTGCCTTCGTTTATTTCCCCCATCCACACAGGTCTCTCACTCCCATTCTCAAAACAACTCAAAAATACGTACTGGACAGATGAATAATGTCTCTGGCAAAGGTATCAAATGAGATCATCCCATGGAATGTTGTCTGAGACTAGGAAAACCAGGAAAAATGCAGCACGGAGTTCTTGGGGCTGAGTTTGGCTGTTTGCAGACATGGGTTTTGTTGCTGGACTACGGTAGGTAACATCTTCAGCACACAAGGCAAAATGCAGTGTATTGCCACACGGGGGAGCTTACACACCAAAGGAAAAGAGCATGCCAACAAAGCCAACTCTTTCGATATATAAAACAGAAATGCAAATATGTTCTTAACTGCAGAAAATCTCACTACCGTCAACTAGTTGTACAGTGCACTCAGGATAGGAATGATAAAAATATTATTTTCCCAATGATTTTGAATGTGCGTTTTGGTGGTATCTTCCAGTAGGCTGGTTGCTTTTGAGAGCTTCCTGTTGCATATATCTAGCAACAAGTTCTTCAAAATGATATGTGATTCATTAAAGGTAAAGGGTTCCCCTTGCACATATGTGCTAGTCGTTCCCGACTCTAAAGGACAGTGCTCATCTCCGTTTCAAAGCCAAAGAGCCAGTGCAGTCCGAAGACGTCTCTGTGGTCATGTAGCCAGCATGACTAAATGCCGAAGGTGCATGGAACGCTGTTACCTTCCCACCAAAGGTGGTCTCTATTTTTCTACTTGCATTTTTTACATGTTTTCGAAGTGCTAGCTTGACAGAAGCTGGGACAAGTAATGGGAGCTCACTCCGTTACACAGTGCTAGGGATTCGACGCGCCAACCTGCCTACCTTTCTGATTAACAAACTCAGCGTCTTAGCCACTGAGCCACCGTGTCCCTTTTACTGGCATATTACCAACGTGCAATTATTTAATCTGCAGTCCAATAGTCGGAAATTACGTATCGTTTTTCAACTTTAAGGGTTATTTGTTACATTGCTACCTCACCATCCTAAAACAGTTTACAGAAATTTAAAACCTACAAGATACAGAACAAGTCACCTGTCCTTTAGTGATCAAAGTTACATCAGCACTGAAAAAAGTGACTTATGACCGTTTTTTACACTTATGACCATTGCGGCATCCCCATGGTCACATTCGGATACTTGACAACTGGTTCATATTTATGACGGGGCAGTGTCCCAGTGTCATGCGATCCACCTTTTGTGACCATCTGACAAGCAAAGTCAAGAGGGAAGTCAGATTCACTTAACAAACATGTTACTAACTTAACTGCATGATTCACTTAATAACGGTGGAGAGAAAAGTCGTAAAATGGGGCAAAATTCACTTAACAAACGTCTTGCTTAACTACCAGAAATTTTGGGCTCAACTGTGGTCCTAAGGTGAGGACTACCTGTACATTGAAATGGATTCTACCCGAGTGTTATAATGTACTTATGAGAAGAAATATGACTGTTCCTATTATAGGACTTTTTGTACATAAATATAACATTGTATGAAGTAGAGTACAATATTAGGAAACTTAAAAACAGATGCCGACCTAATGTTTCATCATATTCACAAATTCAACAGACTCCAAATATCCACTTTAATACATAAAGAAAGGTGAAACTTCTTTCAGCCCTGGGAATTTGAGAGTTACTTTGGGCAATCATTCTCCCCCAGTGTAACCCTTCACCACAAAGATTATAGTGGGAGAAAAGGTGTTAGATATGCTGTCCTGAGTTTCTACTAATATACTAATCATTACAATATACAAGGTTTTTGATGAGGCAATTTTTTTAAAAAAGTAGGTAGGTAGAGAAAGAGAGTAGTTAGTTAGTCAGTTAGGTAGGTAGGTAAAGGGATAGATAGAGAAATAGAGACATAGAGAAATACAATAGGTAGGTAGGGAGAGAGAGTGTGTAGGTAGGTAGGTAGAGGGATAGAGAGAAATAGAGAAATAGAGAGAGAGAAACACAGTAGATAGGTAGGGAGAGAAAGAGAAATAGAGAGAGAGACTAGGTAGGTACATAGGTAGATAGAGGGGGAAGAGAGATATAGAGAGAAATACAGTAGGTAGGTGTTTTGACCCCTCTCTATTTAGTCACAGTAAATTAACACACTGACTAGACCTTGGCAGCAATCCAGACTTCCAAGATAAGACACAGGCACATGAACGCCTGTCCAGCATTGGTAGATAAGTTGAACTCTGCAACCAGCCTCCGGAAAGTTATTCCTTTTATACAATCTTGAGAGGAGCCTAATTACAACCACCTGGGTCCAATTATCTTCTGTATCTGCGAAGGACGCGACAGATGATGCCATAGCCCTGGAAGCAAACTTCATGGCGTTTAAGGTAGCATCAGCTGAGAACTGAGTAATCGCCACTCACTTGTTGATGTCCTGGTGTAGGCGGATGTCCTCTGGTGGAATACGCGCCTGGATCTGCTCCATCCAAAGGATGGTCATACGGTTGAAAAATGAGGCGGAGGCCGCCGCCTTAATGGCCCATGCCGACGACTGGAAGGTCTTCCTGAGGATCATCTCTGCCTTCCTGTCCTCTGCCTTCAGGTTGCCTGCCACATCTTTGGGTACCAGCGATGCTGGGGCAGCCAAGGCCACCACTGGCGGATCCATCGAGCGCATCTGTAATGCTTGGGAGAAATCTGGTTCGATGTTCTACGTCTATCAGCCCTCCATTGCCGAGCATCCAAAACCAACTCCCTTGTCTCCTCCCCACTGCTCCAAGGCATGACGTCAGGAGCACACTCCCTTTGGCTTTCACCACTGCTCCATGTCTCAGGCGCCTCCTGGTGGCCAACCAGCGTCTCTGATCCCTGCTCGGAGTCGGAACCCTGTCCAGGGTCCCCCACATCTTCCAGAGCTGACTCATCAGACCCCTCGTCGTCGGAGTCTGGTTGCAGCTCCAACTGCAACTGGGTCACAACAGGTAGGGAGGGAGGGGGGAGAGAGAGAGAGGGAGAGAGAAGGTAGGTAGGTAGGTAGGTAGGTAGATTTTCCAGGTGTATTTATCCATGGGCTGGAGAAGGAAATTGCTGACAATCTGCAGCACGTAAGACTTTGTTTCTGCTTGAACAGCACATGATCAATTCTCATTAATCACTTTAAAGAGCTTTCCGAAAGAGAAAAAAAAAGTTTTTGCACTCTGCAAACCTCCAAAAAACAGCCCGTTTTTTGCAAAACGGCTTCAGGAGGCAAAAAATGCTGTATTCGATGTATAAGATGCACCCAGATTTTCAGTCTCTTTTTTGAGGTAAAAAGGTGTGACTTATACTCCAAAAAATATGGTAAATAAATAACCTTATAGTACCATTTATTTTCTTAATACCCTGTTTCCCTGAAAATAAGACCTCTCTGGATAATAAGCCCAATCAGGCTTTTGAGTGCATGCGCTAAAATAAGCCCTCCTCCAAAATAAGCCCTCCTCGAAAATATTGCAATGCAGCAGCAGCCATGAGGTGACCACACTCTCTGCTTCCTGCACCTCAAAAATAATAAGACCACCCCGAAAATAAGGCCAAGCACTTATTTCGGGGGTGAAAAGAAAATAAGACCTGTCTTATTTTCGGGGAAAGGTAAATAACTCAAGGTGGCAATCATACCTAATAGTACTTCGTTCTATTTTTCTCACAACAATCCTGTGAGGTGCATTGGGCTGGGAGACTCGACCAAAGTCCCCCAGCCGACTTTTATGCCTCTGGCAGGACTAGAACTCATCATCTCTTGGTTTCTAGCATTAACCATTAGAACAAACTGACTGTCCAATATAAATAATATCTTAAATATTGAACTATACTTTGCATTTACTTAACTTTCTTTTCTCAGCATTGATTTTTAGTTGCCTTCTTCTAAGATATTTTTTCCCCACTTGTCAGTCTAGCTTTTCAGCCTGGGAATAAAAACCATTCAAGTCCTAATCATAATGGACCCTGCTTAGCTTCAGAGATTCAGACCAGGTCTTCAAGACGTCTCCACCGCTTAAATCCTGGTAGCCAATCAGAGAGATTTTTAATGATTTAATGAGAGCTACTAGAATAAGGCTTTATCACGCGTAATGAATGATACACAGAAACAACTATATATTTTCAAACTTTGAAGATAATATATTTCTTGTTTTGGATTATTATTGCTTATTAGTAACCTATGACTATCACTAAGTGTTGTATCTTATGATTCTTGATGAATGTATTCTATGTACACTTAGAGCATATGCACCAGAGACAAATTCTTTGTGTGTCCAATCACACTTGGCCAATAAAGAAATTCTATTCTATTATTCCATTCTATTCTATTCCCTCTAACCTCTTGAACTATCTATCCATGTTTCCCTGAAAATAAGACCCTGTCTTATACTTTTTTGCCACCAAAAATGGCACCAGGTCTTATTTTTGAGGGGGGGTCATCCACTGATTCACCTCACGTGTGCGTTACCCAGCCTCCTTTTCGCTGTCAAGAGGCCTTCAGGAACTTCTTCGGCTTCAGATAGTTGCAGCCAGGCCTTGCATACCTCGACCCATTTCTTCTGCAGCCAGCAAGGCTTTATTGAAGGCCGCTGTACCTGATAACAGAGCCCCTGTTCGATCCCGAGCTCTGTTATCAGCTGCAGAGGCCTTCAGGAAAGCCTTTATCGCTGCAGAAGAAATGGGCCAAGGTTTGCAAGGCCTGGGTGCAACTATCCGAACATAAGTAATAGGGCAACTCTACCCCACCATAGTTTAATTTTTACCCATGCACCATGGAGTGGGCGGGGTCTTACCATGTTTCCCTGAAAATAAGTCAGGATCTTATTTTCTTTTAACACCAAAAATAAGCACTTGGTCTTATTTTCAGGGAGGTCTTATTATTTTTGAGGTGCAGGAGGTGGCAAGCGTGGTCACCTCATGGCTGCTGCTCTGTTGCAATATTTTCAGGGAGTGCTTATTTTAGCACATGCGCTCAAAAGCCCAATTGGGCTTTTTATCCGGGGAGGTCTTATTTTCAGGGAAACAGGGTAATTAGGGCTTATTTTGGGGGGTAGTGATATTTGGGTGCACATATAAAAATCAAGCTAGGACTTACTTTCTATGTAGGTCGTATTTTCAGGGAAACATGGCAGCACTAAAATATCCACAAATCAATGCGCCCACTGAAACATTATAGTAAAATTGACAAAGTGATAGAGCTGGTTTTTGATCACTTTCACTTTCTTAGCCCCACTTACTTCACAGGGTTATTATTGGAACCGGAGTGGGGAGCCCTGAATTGTAAATAAAGAAATCACATTTAGGGAATACTACACTCCTGTCAAAGTGTCCAATATAATACAAAGCGCAACATTTCCCTGACAAAATGTCACTGAAGTATCAAAGCCCATACTCATCAAAAATCAAAATAAGTCTTAAATAAATTTCCTTGTTCTTTTCATCCTGCTTTCTTCAGTGAGATTATCTAGGACAGGGGTCTCCAACCTTGACAACTTTAAGCCTGGCAGACTTCAACCCCCAGAATTCCCCACCCAGCTTTGCTAGCTGGGGAATTCTGGGAGTTGAAGTCCATCAGGCTTAAAGTTGCCAAGGTTGAAGACCCTTGATCTAGGAAGTTATCCTATCCTTTTAAGAAAGCCATTGACAAAAAAAGTTCTTGAAGGTCTTTGCAGCATTCAGTATCAACAATATACTGAAAATTCATGGAAGAAAACATATTTAAGGGTTACTAAAGGTTTTCGTCCAAGATTAATCTGCAATGATCTTTAAAGTGAAGCCATATCACACCATTACAAGTTTAAAGAACATTACAAAAATAGCATTGAGTATTTTTTTCTTTAAGCTGAATGCTTGCTTTGGAGAACATTTTACCCCCAAAAAGTTCATTCCAGTCCTTCTGAGTAAGTCTATTTGTAATGCCAAATTTTAAATATAATCAATTTGCTAACCATTGCTAATACTTTTATTTAGATCTTTGGTTTATCCCATCAAAATGTCAATGAGTAACCAATGTGATTCACATACAATTGTTACTGGCATGCAAATACTACAAATAATGAGGGTGACTTAAAATATTTGTAAGAAAGCTCAGCTTGAATGCTAGTAGTTTCTAGTAAAGGATGCGGTGGCTCAGTGGCTAAGACGCTGAGCTTGTCGATCAGAAAGGTCGGAAGTTCGAATTCCTAGCGCTGCGTAACAGAGTGAGCTCCTGGTACTTGTCTCAGCTTCTGTCAACCTAGCAGTTTGAAACCAGGTAAAAATGCAAGTAGAAAACCACCTTTGGTGGGAAAGTAACAGTGTTCCATGCGCCTTAGGCATTTAGTCATGCCGGCCACATGACCATGGAGACGTCTTCGGACAGTGCTGGCTCTTCGGCTTTGAAACCGTCTCTTAGAGTCGGGAATGACTAGCACATATATGCGAGGAGAACCTTTACCTTTACCTAGTTTCTAGAAAGACATGCACAGTGACAATCAGGATATCTACTCTCTTTTTTAAAATTAAATAAACTTTAAAAACATTGGACATAGAGCAACCTTTCTGGCTTTGTCATTTCCATACATATTTTAACATAGCAACAAATACAATTTCTACTTATCGTGCATAGCTACATTGATCTTATTAACATTATCCAGTTATCAGGATAATCAATTCTTGATACCCAAGACAAGAATGAATCTCAATTTTTTGAGCAAGTGAAGGCTCTAAAGTAAGGTAAGTTTTTGATTTAAGAATACAAGGCTACACAATCATAGGCAATTCCAACTCTCATGAAATTCCCTTTGGAGGAATTAATTTACAAAATCATCTCTAACATCACTTCATGTTAACTTGCCATGTTATGGCATAAATTCTTGTCAATTGGTGTTTTTTTTTTTTTTAGAAATGAAAAATATGCTGCCTGATAAACCCTAGATTTTCTTTTTTAAGTGCAACCTCCTCTCTTAAAAACACAGACCCCAGTTGTTAACAAAATTACCTCATTTCTTTGCTGCTACGGCCTTGAAAACAGCAAAGCTGCCTACCCGTGCAATAAAATATCGCAAAAAAAAAATTCAGACACATTTGTCTTTTGCTTGTACAACCGTGTTTACGTAGTATCTAGAATAACTACAGAAATTAGCTTATCTATGTATTTTTAAAAAAGCTTTCTTGGCTGTTCACCTGAGGGAAACTGATATAAGGCTCATGTAAGCAATTACATCTACGGCTTCTTAAGAGACTAAAATGTTATAAAGAGTGCAGTTTTTTAAAATGTTACATTTAATGAAACCTGCTGCAATTGTTTCTTAGAAAAGTGCAAGGAATCTCTATCTGGAGAAGAAAAAATATTTTTCAGATTTAATCTGACAGGCACATACCTTTTTGTTTACAAATGTTAAATTACAATGCACTGGCAGAGAGTAATTAATAGTTAGCTTTGCATTTCAACATAAGGGAACGTAGCAGAAAATAAGCATCCTTTTTGTTTTCCTTGAAACTTACTAATAACACTAAAGAGGATGTAAACACTTGCAGCTCCACCCCCATGTCACTGTACCATAACGCTTTGAATGCTAGATAGAGAGAAACCTCACATTGAAATCTCAGTTCAGCTAAAGGCTCTGAGCAAACTCGGCTCACGTCATAAGGCTGCCATGATTCTGAATTGTTTTGTAGAAAGGTTAGATAGAAAGATAATATCTAATAAAATGGGTGCAGGTGTTTAATGCTGTCACACAATACACAGCAAATTCAACAACTTATTACAAGTTTTGCAACGTCACTAAACTAATCGTGAAATGTTATAAGCCTGTAGGATATGGCTTTCAATCGGAATCCTGAAGATTCTGAGGTTATTTTTTAAAATAAAAACATAACTTTATAATTAGGAAAAACAACTCGTTTCTTATCACATAGAAGTTTCTGAAAGTGATGTGGTGTGTGTGGCAAGGTTAAGTTTCATAGGCATGAGCTGATGTTTGGTGTTTCTTCCCTTAAAAAATCTCTCAAATATAGGCATTTCAAATCACACGAGTTATTTAGCGAACTGCCCGATTTGTTTTGCAAATGGACATAATACATCCATTTATATCTATTGTACAGTCTGGGTCTACAGTAATTCAAATCACTGGCAATAAAACCAGATGCTCTTAAATTATTTGGATTCAGGAAACATGAAAGAATGTCTGTGCTATTAAGAAACGGATTTGTCAATCTTGGTCACTTTAAACTGCATGGACTTCAACTCCCAGAATTCTCCAGTTAGCCAGGCTGAGAAATTCTGGGAGTTGAAGTCCACACAGCTTAAAGAGGCTAAGGATAAGAAACAATGGGACAGACTACTTGTTGGCCATCTGTTAAGAACATTGCCATTTCTGAATAGTTAAAGGGTGCCTTCAATGATAGTTCATGCGCTATGGAATTATGAAAGAGATGTGGCTATGTAAGTTATTTAGGAATATATTTCTTAGACTTTTAACTGAAAGATTTCAGAAAGCCAAAAAATTGTAGTGATATAGGATATTTTTCATTACCGTGTTTCCCCCCCAAAATAAGGCAGGGTCTTATTTTCTTTTGACCCCCAAAATAACCGCTTGGCCTTATTTTTGGAGAGGTCTTATTATTTTTGAGGTGCAGGAGGTGGTGAGCGTAGTCACTTCATAGCTGCTGCTGTTGTGTTGCAATATTTTCAGCAAGGGCTTATTTTCGGGGGAGGGCTTATTTTAGCACATGCGCTCAAAAGCCCAATTGGGTTTATTATCTGGGGAGGTCTTATTTTGGGGAAAACAGGGTATAAAGTACTCTTATAAAAGATTGCCATTTTGAAAAGCGTATAAGAAAAAAATTACATAAATATATCATGATAGGCTTCATGGTTCAAGATATGTTCAAGATATGTTCCAAGTATTTTAAAGATCAGTGTAGGAAATTGCCACAGAAACACTCTGAGCTGCTTTATGTACTATGAGGAAGTTTTCTAAATTCTCTACTCTAAGCTTTTCACTATGATCCCTGCAAATGTTCAGAAGTAGCAACATTCAAAGATCAGAAGTCATCAAATGATTTTTATCTTAATCTGCCTTCCTAAATATCAGACTGACAATATTTGTAATGTTCATGCTATCATCGTTCCTCAAATGCTGATATTTCATAAGCTCTAACTGCTAGTCTATTTTTCATTTTTAAATGTTTTTTTCAATTGACTGTTTAATAAAAACACAGATTCTCTATGAGATTGGCAATATGTAGATTTTCTATGACATATTGGCAATATGCATCCTAATATCTCATTTGCAAAATAAAAAATATACTTAAAGAATTAAAAGATGCCAAAAGCATTGTGTTTTGAAAGCTAATGAAGTCCAACCCATAACTGAAAAAACAAGAAAAGGAACAATTATTAATCTAATATAAATGTATTTGCAAAGATAACTTTTTGCACTGGGCAAATTCTGTAAATTTATCTTAATGTGCTTAATTTGGAAAGCATTATGAGTTGCTTTATCCTACCATCAGGCAGTATTCTAAACTACTTTTCTGCAAAGCTAAGCTTTTCTCCACAATCCCTGCAAATGTTCAGCAATAACATCCAAACACCATTTCATAAGAACCTTAGAAAGCACTAGAATAAAAAACAAGGTTTTTTTTAAATCAATACTTCGCCAGCAATAGGTTTAATTTAACTGTCATATTTATGGCAACAAATATGGGATTTTCCCAACTTCCACATATAATCTATTTAAACTGTGATAATTATCCATTAGTTGTGATATCAGTAATTAACAAAACAGCAAATAGTTTATTTTATTATATGTACATCCCAGAAAAGTTGAGATATAACTTCAAAGTCCGTTTTATTTGGTTATCTTAACTTTTGGTACCCAAGAACATGATTTCAAAATAGAAAAAATAAATCCTGACTTTTTTTTAAAGAGGAAAAAAGTACAAGACCAATGGAAAACCATAAATAAGAGAGATATGAATTCCTTTTAACAAAAGTGTTACAAGTAACAAAACTGAGCAAGTAATTATTACTAAAGTGGATAACGCAGAATCAGCAAGTGATGACAGTTCTAATAAGCAACCACAGCATACTAATTTTTTACAGAATAATATTTATATCACAGAGACACCTCCACATATTTCGAAAAGGTTTGTGAGGAAGACAACTACTATATAAGCAGCAAACCATGCTCTCCATCACTGAAATTTAAGTACTTTCAGGTGATAGATACTGATTGACCCACCCTTTATTTATAACAAGTTTTCTAAATAGAAAACCAAAAATAGAGGCCCAATCCCCAGCCCTCATCTCAATATATTTTAAGGCTCCAAACATTGTATACTACTGGTATTTGCAGAAGCAATAGTATTCAGAAAACAAATTGGGGAAGAAACATAAAACAAGAGGAGACAGCCATTTCTGCTTAATATAGGAGAACCCCTACATTTCACAGTGGAACATGTATGTGACCCCAAACTGTCCATGAGGAGTAATCCACCATTATTACTACATCTGTCAAATTTGTTTGAAAACCAATTTCAGGGAAGCAGCTCAGCCCTTAAACAGGTTACCAACCTGCTGCAGGAAAGATGGGGAAACTAACCATGTTACGCAACCGATGTGACCCATTACAGCCAGATAATTATGGGGCTGAAATGACAGCTCTCCCTTCAGAAAAATCCAGTCTTCCTATAGAAACTCACACCATCCGAAGTGAGTCAGGCTTCTCTTAAACTTTCATTAGTGATAATAAAGTTAATAAAGTTTACCATGGTCCACATGCTCATTATAGAACAAAACAGAGTAAAATAGTTGAGAAGGAACATTGTAGGTCATCTAGTCTAGCTCCACCCGCCCAAGCAGGAGACCCTATACCAGTGGTTCCCAACCTTTTTTTGGCCATGCCCCACCTAAGCATCTCTAAAATACTGATCCCCCCCCCAATATAATTCTTATTTTAGTCAAAAGGTGAACTTTACTCAAGCAGAGCCTAAAAGGCCATTAACTTGGTTTAAACAAGGTTAATTGCCCCCATTAAAAAATCAAATTGCCCCGGCCTGAACTACTGCACTACACCATCCGAAGTGAGTCACACCTTCCCTAAACTGTCATTATTGGTTAATAAAGTTTACCATGGTATGCATGCTCATTATAGAACAGAACAGAGTAGTGTTGGGAAGGGACCTTGTAGGTCATCTAGTCCAACCCCACCCCCAAGTGCCTACACCATTTCTGACAGATGCCAGTCTAGTCTCTTCTTGAAAAACTTCCAGTGCAGCAGAGAAATTGAGGCACCCCCAACAGTCCAAACACAAAAAATGAGGAGACACAAGCAGAGAAGAAGCCAAACCAACTCCCAAAGGGGAAAAGAAACGGTGTAGAACAAACCACACTTTTTGAGGGGTGCAAAAACAAATTTATTATTATTATTATTATTATTATTATTATTATTATTATTATTATTATTATTATTAACAATAACAATAACAACAACAACAATAATAGAAGAATTTTATAAGCTACATCAACGAATTGCAGCTTCCTGCAATAACACCGGCAGAACTGCAAAAAAACCACACTACTCGGAGCATCGTACATCTTAAGAGGTTGATACCTAGGACGCTGGCAGCAACGGGTATCAACCATTAGCACCAGTCAATGGTATTGGTGATGCATTTTTGAATGTTCATTTGACTGAGTTTCATGTTTAATGAATAGAGTATATATAATAATAATATAGAAATAAAAATAATAATAATAAATAATAGGCGGCACAAGGCGGTACTCCGAAAAAAACCGAGGACCCCAAAGCCTTACACGGTGCAAGGGATGCTCCCAGTCTAAGCCTCACTGAGGGGACGGACGGGCGGGACAGCCGCCCCCCTAGTCTCTCTGGAAAGCCGGCCTCCCTCACAGGGTTGGCGTTTTTCAGGAGGAAAAGGCTGCCTCTAAAGCCCAGGGAGGAACCCCTCATAGAAACATACAAGAAAAAGGCGGTTTCACGTGTCTATGCCTTCACACGTTCCCACGGACGCGCGAGGAGCAGCTCTGCCCTCCTCACCCCAAACCTCCGCGGGCCCGAGGAAACGAGCCACCCCCGAACTCCTCAGCTTCCACGAGCCCGAGACGCGGCCTCCGCGCCCGGCCGGTCCTCTGAGGGAAGAAACCTCCACACGGGGAAAGAGGAGGAAGGTGGGGTGTCCCCGAAACAGGGAAGGCCTCGCGCGTACCACGCCGAGGAGAGGCCGGCGGGAGACTCAAAGCTCCCGGGGGTCTCGCGTGAGGGCAAGGGCGAGGCGACTCCGGAGGGACCGTCCCGCGCAGCCACCACTCGCCCCCCCCCCCCGTACTTACCCTGTCACAACAGGCGCCATCTTCCACAAACTCTCGCCAAAACTCCTACTCTCGCGAGAGGCGGCCCAGGGGGCCTGCCGCGCGCGCGCCTGCGTGAGGGCATACGAGTGCGCGAGCTGCCGCGCGAGCGGGTGCATCCTTCCCTTTCCCCTCCCGCGCTTCCACAAAAAAGTGACCGGGAGGCAATGCGCACGCGCGCGAGCTTTATTATTTTTTTTAAAGAAGGGCGGGGCTAAAGGGGGGGGGAAACCAAGGAGAACGCAGCGTTCGGTCCCACCCACTCCTTTACTTACAGGGCTTTGCTCCCCGGCTGTCTCTCTTTCTCTCTCTCTCCCTCTGTTTCCCCTTCAAGCTGAGGCGCAACAGGCGTGGGAATTGGGCTCCCATGTCTCGCGAGACGAAAGCACTAGCCGAGCGAGAGAGCCAAAGGGATTCCCCTGGTCGCCGACCCGGCGTAGTTAGAGGGGGGGGGGAGGTACGGAGGGGGGGGGAGTGGGACGAACCATTCTCCCGCGATTGGAAGGGGGGAAGGCCTGCGCTATGTGCTCTGGAGGAATTTGTGCCGAAAAAAACCGGAGCGCTGCGGGACGGAACCATTTCGGAGAGAGAGGGGTGGGTTAGGCTCCTGACTGTGATTTGAAATAAAAAATAAAGACGTTGAAAAATAAAAATAGAAGAATAACCACTTGAGGACAATCAAAATGAGAAGAATATATAAAATAAAAACAACAACAATGAAAAGTTTCCACAAACAAGAATAAACTATCAATTTTTTTTACTGATCAATAATAATAATACCAGGTGATAGCAGGGTCAACGAGAAAGAACATGAAAAAATCGCGAAATACCAGGACTTAAAAATTGAAATTCAACTATTATGGCACAAACCAGCAGTGGTAATTCCAATGGTAATCTGCACACTGGGTGCTATTCCAAAAGCACGAATTCAATGCAAAAAGCTGCACTGCTTGGATCTGCACATATATTACGAAAATACGTTACGACGTCCTAGGCCCCTGGGTGGGGCCCGACTAGTAATCAATGCCAAATCCGACGAATCAACTGGCCGCTGTGATACAATCATATAAATAATAATAATAATAATAATAATAATAATAATAATAATAATAATAATAATAATAATAATAATAATAATAATAATAATAATAATAATAATAATAATAATAATAATAATAATGTGAATGGTGGCACCAAAAGTCAAAAACCAGAAAAGCAGGCCACAGCTGAATTCTGGAAAGAATTGTGGGGAAATGCAAAGGACTACAATAAGGAAGCAAAGTGGATACATGACTTTGAGGAAAGCATTGGTAACAAACAAATGCAAGTATTAGAAATAACAACTGAGATGGTCAAAAATCGAGTAAAAAAAGTAAAGAATTGGACATCACCTGGAAATGACCAATTACATGGTTTCTGGCTCAAATATCTGACCAGTTTACATGCAATGTTGGCCAGGCAACTGAATGAAATTTTACAAAATGGTCAAATTGATGAATGGTTGACAACTGGAAAAACATACTTGATTCAGAAAGATGCAACTAAAGGAACAATACCTGAAAACTACAGACCAATAACATGCTTGCCAACAACCTTTAAATTACTCACAGGCATTATTGCAGATAACATTATGGATTATTTGGAAACAAACAACATCTTGCCAGTAGAGCAAAAAGGCAACAAAAGAAGGAGTAGGGGCACAAAAGATCAGCTCCTAATTGATAAAATGATATTAGAAAATTGTAAGAAAAGAAAAACGAACTTGAATATGGTCTGGATTGATTATAAAAAAGCATTCGACTCATTGCCACATAGTTGGATCATAAAATGCTTAGAAACAACTGGCATTAGTAAAAATATTACATCCTTCACTGAAAAGGCGATGAAACAATGGAGAACTGAGTTGGCAGTAGGGAATGAGAACTATGGAATGGTTAATATCAAGCGAGGAATTTTCCAGGGTGATTCACTTTCACCTCTTCTCTTCATCATCGCGATGATCCCACTATCAGTAATCTTAAAAAAAAATGAAATTAGGCTACCAAACAGCCAAAGAAGCTGAAAAACTTTCACATTTATTATATATGGATGATTTGAAACTCTATGGAAAGTCAGAAATAGAAATCCAATCACTGACAAACACAGTCCAAGTATTCAGCACCGATATTTCAATGCAGTTTGGCATGGAAAAATGTGCCACTGTATCCATAAAAAGGGGCAAAATCACTACATGTGAGGGAATTGAAATGCCCAATGGCCAACTAATTAAATGCAACGAAAATGAAGCCTACAAATACTTAGGCATTTTGCAGTTGGATAACATCAAACATGGACAAGTAAAAAATATTGTCAGGAGAGAGTACACCAACAGAGTTAGGAAAATTTTGAAATCTAAATTAAATGGTGGAAATACAATCAAGGCCATAAATACCTAGGCAATACCAGTTATAAGATACACAGCTGGTATAGTTAACTGGACACAAGCTGATTTGAACATTTTGGACCGAAAAACCAGGAAACTAATGACAATGCAGTACAGTTTACATCCACGTGGTGACACTGATAGACTATACCTGCCCCGAAAATCAGGTGGCAGAGGATTATTACAAGTGAAGCAAATAGTTGAAGAAGAAAAACATGCACTAGCTGATTATTTAAAAGAAAGTCAAGAAGATCTATTAATCGAAGTAAAGAACAAAAATCTACTGAAGGCCCAACAGACGAAACAAGAATACAGAAAAGATGTGATAAAATCAAGAATGGAGAGTTGGCAGAACAAAGCCTTACATGGTCAATTTCTGGAAAAAATAAAAGATAAAGTGGACAGTGAAAAAACTTGGTTATGGTTAACAACAGGTACATTAAAGAAAGAAACAGAGTCACTAATCCTGGCTGCGCAAGAACAAGCTATCCGAACAAATGCCATTAAGGCCAAAATCGAAAAATCCTCTGATGATGCCAAATGCAGACTCTGCAAAGAAGTTGATGAAACTGTTGACCACATACTCAGCTGCTGTAAAAAAATCGCGCCGACTGATTATAAATTGCGGCACAATTCAGTGGCACAAATGATCCACTGGAATTTGTGCAAAAATTATAATATTAAAACAACAACAAACTGGTGGGAACATAAGCCTGAAAAAGTCACCGAAAATCAGATGGTCAAGATCCTGTGGGATTTTTGCATACAAACGGATAAAATACTGGCGCATAATACACCAGACATCACACTGGTTGAGAAAAAGAAGGTTACAATCATAGACATCGCAATACCAGGTGATAGCAGGGTTGAGGAGAAGGAACATGAAAAAGTCGCGAAATACCAGGACTTAAAAATTGAAATCCAACGATTATGGCACAAACCAGCAGTGGTAATTCCAGTGGTAATCGGCACACTGGGTGCTATTCCAAAAGCACTGGAATTACATTTAAAACAGTTAAAACTTGACAAAATCACCATCAGTCAAATGCAAAAAGCTGCACTGCTTGGATCTGCACGTATATTACGAAAATACGTTACGACGTCCTAGGCCCCTGGGTGGGGCCCGACTAGTAATCAATGCCAAATCCGGCGAATCAACTGGCCGCTGTGATACAATCGTATAATAATAATAATAATAATAATAATAATAATAATAATAATAATAATAATAATAATAATAATAATAATGGATGTAAACTGTAGTGCATTGTCATTAGTGGATGTAAACTGTAGTGCATTGTCATTAGTGGATGTAAACTGTAGTGCATTGTCATTAGTGGACCGAAAAACCAGGACAATGCACTACAGTTTACATCCACGCGGTGACACTGATAGACTATACCTGCCCCGAAAATCAGGTGGCAGAGGATTATTACAAGTGAAGCAAATAGTTGAAGAAGAAAAACATGCACTGGCTGATTATTTAAAAGAAAGTGAAGAACATCTATTAATCGAAGTAAAGAACAAAAATCTACTAAAGGCCCAACAGACGAAACAAGAATACAGAAAAGATGTGATAAAATCAAGAATGGAGAGTTGGCAGAACAAAGCATTGCATGGTCAATTTCTGGAAAAAATAAAAGATAAAGTGGACAGTGAAAAAACTTGGTTATGGTTAACAACAGGAACCTTAAAGAAAGAAACAGAGTCACTAATCCTGGCTGCGCAAGAACAAGCTATCCGAACAAATGCCATTAAGGCCAAAATCGAAAAATCCTCTGATGATGCCAAATGCAGACTCTGCAAAGAAGTTGATGAAACTGTTGACCACATACTCAGCTGCTGTAAAAAAAATCGCGCAGACTGATTATAAATTGCGGCACAATTCAGTAGCACAAATGATCCACTGGAATTTGTGCAAAAATTATAATATTAAAACAACAACAAACTGGTGGGAACATAAGCCTGAAAAAGTCACCGAAAATCAGATGGTCAAGATCCTGTGGGATTTTCGTATACAAACAGACAAAATACTAGCGCATAACACACCAGACATCACACTGGTTGAGAAAAAGAAGGTTACAATCATAGACATTGCAATACCAGGTGATAGCAGGGTTGAGGAGAAGGAACATGAAAAAGTCGTGAAATACCAGGACTTAAAAATTGAAATCCAACAATTATGGCACAAACCAGCAGTGGTAATTCCAGTGGTAATCGGCACACTGGGTGCTATTCCAAAAGCACTGGAATTACATTTAAAACAGTTAAAACTTAACAAAACCACCATCAGTCAAATGCAAAAAGCTGCACTACTTGGATCTGCACGTATATTACGAAAATACGTTACGATGTCCTAGGCCACTGGGTGGGGCCCTGTTGAATACTGTGGAGCCTGGCCAGCAGAGGGCGTTCAAGGAAGCCCTCTGATTGGTCCAGGCGCGCGCTCCAGCCGGCGGGAGAATTAACAAGTTCTTATTGGTTCGCCGTCTGACAGCTGAAAGTATAAATAGCTGTCAGACGGCTCGCGTTCTGTTCGTTCCTGTCAGCCTGTTCAAACAATAAATCTGTTGAACTGACAGCTGCCTCAGTCTCCTCACTACAGATCTAACAGGCCCGACTAGTAATTAATGCCAAATCCAGCGAAACAACTGGCCGCTGTGATACAATTCTGTTGATGCAATAATAATAATAATAATTTATGTAAGTCCTGACTTGCTGGGATATCAGAACAATTAGTGGTGACTGAGAGGGATCTTGGAGTCATAACGTCCTAGTCCGATATTATTGTTGTTGTTATTATATTAATAACTGCATTTTTAAATGTTCAGTTGATTGAGTTTCATGTATAACGAATGAAGTATATAATAAATTTTTAAATATGCAGTTGACTGAATTTCATGTTTAATGAATAAAAGTATAATAATAAAAATAATAATATCAAGACAAAAATAACAGAATGAACAAATCTGTTCAAACGTCTGAGAGCAGAAAGGAAAAACAGAATGAATAAACAATATAAAAGTGAAAGCAGAGCAACATTTTTAAAAATAGCAACACAAAGTCAGAAAAATAATTAAAAATGAAGGGAAAGTGCAGAGTGGAAGGTAAAAAAAAAAATCAGCCAACTTAGCAAAATGAGCCGCCTCTCTTCAATTTGGCATTTTTGCTGCTGAGAAATAAAAGATTACTCAAATTGGAAGGCCATGACCTCCAAGCAGGCTGGCATGCCTTCCTCTGGTATGAAAAAGGATCTGCACACAAATATTTTAGTAGACATTACATCAGACAATCTCTGTTACTAATATTGAACAAAATTAAACATGACCACTATACCAAAATACCTATTTGGCTATCTACGATGGAAGCATACATACACCCAAATTTAATCAACATGGAAAATATAGTCACATATAAATAGTTATTGAACAGACGGGGGAGATCAAAACCAGGTTAGAATTGGCATCACAAGGGGTACAAGTAGAATGGTGGTCCTACTTACAGATACAATCAAGGTATGCACAGGATAGGAAGAACGAAGGTATTACCAAAGACTACACAATATTAGATAAACTTTTGATATAGACAGAAAACAGACTGATCAAAGTGCTGTACAGATTCTTGTTGGAATATAAACTAGAGGAGGAACATGTCAAAGAAACCATGGTCACCTGGGCGAAAAATTTCGGTTACAATGTGGAATTGGCTAAGTGGGAAAAACTTTGCATACTTAATCAGAAACTAACATTGGCTACGGCATATAAAGAAAATCTTTATAAGATGTTCTACAGATGGCATCTCCCCCCAGCACGGCTTTCCAAAATGTTCAAAAATCTGGCCCCAAACTGTTGGAAGTGTAAAAAAAACACCAGGCACTTTCTATCATATGTGGTGGACATGCAATGAGGCAAAAAAATATTGGAAAATGATTCAATCATGGTTAGAACAAATGGTGGGAGAACAAATTATGTTTAAACCAGAAACTTTTCTCCTAGGCATAATACCGGAGGGGTTTAAGAAAGATACACTTTATCTAATTATACATATACTAACTGCAGTGCGCATAACCTATGCACGGTATTGGAAAAAAGAAAATACACCATCAGAGCTTGATATAATCAGAAAAGTGTTGGCCTGTGCAGAAGCAGATAGGCTCACTCTTGAACTTAAAAATAAAGGGGAATCAGAATATTTTGAAGTATGGAACAGATTTTATGATTGGTACAAGACAAGATGACAAGACTGGAACAAATGTATATATTGTGATTGGACAGAAGGATAGACAATGTATTAAGTAGATTAACTGTTAATGGTTGAAACTAGCTGTACATAATGTGAATGTATGGTCACTCCGACTCCGCGGTATTGCATTGTTTTAAATGTAAAAATAATAAAAAAATATTTTTTAAAAAATTGGCATTTTTGCATCCAAATTAAATTGGGGGACATCCTCGAGATGCAGACTTGTTAGTTGCTGGTTTTCAAAAGTATAAAAATACAATTCTCAGAATTGAATGTTCCTCTTTTAAAAAGGTTTTTTCCCTTCACTTTCTGTTTCGTCTTCAATTCATGCATTTCTTGGTGGTCTCCTTTCAGTTCATCTCTGGCTCCGTCTGGCTTTTTGGAGACCAGCAGACATTAACCCAAGGCTGCTGTGGACAGAGAAATTAGTGGATCTTATTTCTTGGATCTAGATGTAAGGTAGTCCTCCACTTATGACAGTTCATTTAATGACCATTTGAAGTTACAATCGTGCTGAAAAAAGTGACTTATGCCAGTGGTGGGATTCAAAATTGGTGCTGTGGCTGTGGCTTGGTGGGTGTGGTATGGTTTGGTGAGTGTGGCTTGGTGGGCATGGCAGAAGGATACTGCAAAATCCCTATTCCCTCCCCACTCCGGGGGAAGGATACTGCAAAATCCCCATTCCCACCCCACTCCAGGGAAGGATACTGCGAAACCCTTTCCCTCTCCACCCCACTAATCTGCTTTCCAGTTTCGTTCTCCTGTGCAGGGCAACAAAAGAAGACTCAGCCGATCAGCTAGGACTCGGGAGACAGCAAATAGAGTGGGGGCAGGGCCCATCAGAGGTAGTATTTGCCGATTCTCAGAACTACTCAAAATTTGCACTGCCGGTTCGTCAGAACCCATCAGAACCGGCTGAATACCAACTCTGCTTATGACTGGTTTTCAAACAAACAACCGTTGTGATCAGGGTGATGTGATCAAGATTCAGAAACATGTTCTTAGAGGCGGAAAGCAGCCCCCAGCCTTTCTTGATAGCCCACACTTAAGGACATAACAAACTGACTGAAAGAAGAAGCCAACTATCTAGATTGCTCCATTCATAAATAAATCAAATGCTGCAGTTTCGACAGCATTTGATTTATTTCGACAGCTAACAAAAGCAGAGTAATAGAATTAGAGGAAGCAGCTCCTCACCCAAAATTCTAACACAGGACATAGCCATCAGTCACAAAAAGAATTACCCATCACCATTTAGCAAAAGACCCAAGCCCCTTCATTGCACAATCCCCAGAACAGTTCAAAAATCAAAGTCAATGAAACCTGTAAAGATTGATCTACTCATTCAACCATTTGGTCAACTGTCCCAGAACCACACGCTGCTTCATCAATAAACCAACTTTCTTTCCAATCAGTCACCGTGTTATTTCCAGCATCTTTCTCTCAGCTTGGAACTGAATCAGATGGATTTTCCTTTCAACACAACTGGGTTACTAACAACCTCAGGGATTCATTTAACCACAGACTGCAAGAAAGGTCCTAGAATGGGGCAAAATTCCCTTAACCAACATCTTGCTTAGCCACGGAAATTTTGAGTTCAATTGTGGTTGTGAGGAGAAGGCTGCCTGTATTCTAGACTTTGGAGAATGTCTGTTGTGGCCCGCCAGCGGCCAGCAGAGCTGGCAGCAGAGTCGGATAAGTGAGGAGATTGGGGAGGAGCATGGGCCAGTCCTGGAGCCTGGGGAAGGCTCGGACGAGGTCTCTGCATCAGAGGCAGAGATGGGGCCAAGGCCATCTGGCAGTTCTCAGCTGCCTTCGGAGCTAGACAGCAGTGAGGCAGAGGAACAGCTGGAGCCTGTTCCTAGTGCACGCTTGCACAGAACTGCCAGAAGAAAAGAACAGCTCAGAAATCAGGGTTGATGTGGGAGTAAGGCCACAGGTGAATAGTGAATGTCCTCTCCCATAGGAAATAAAAGAGGAGCGGAAAGGGGAGTGGGCTTTTGCAGGAAGCAATTTGTTTGTTTGTTTGTTCATTCATTTCAGGAGTGTGAAGATCTGTCTGTGAATCCCAGAGACTCTGTGCCAAGTCTTTCCTTGCACAGCACTGCGTTTGGAAAATATTTACATGGCAGCTTTCCAAGCTAGATAAGGTCTGTGGTCATAACTTCACCTTTGAAAGACTGCTTGCCAGGCCTTTGTTGAATGTGAATGAGAGGAATTCACATTCGTTTAATAAAAGGGGTTTTGTCGGGACCAGGAATCTGTTTCGTGCTTTTGGGGGAAGCCTAGGTCTTCAACCTCAACTATTTCAGAGGGCAAGAATGGAAAAACAGCCATTTCTATTGGTTTTGCCCTGACAATGTCCAGTGTGAAAGACCACATCTACCCTTGAATCTGGTCCAATTCAACTGATTTATTGCTAAAAGCTTATACATAGGAATCTTCTTACTTAATGGTTAGCACTTGCTTAAAGTTAGATAATGAAATTCAGGGAGCAGTGGACTTAATTTGCTACATAGGGATTCTAGGCTGATCCTTCTTTTGTCTCCTTTTAAGCCCCCATGTTCTACTACACCTATACAGCCACTAGCTTAAAAATAAGCCAGGATAGTACTTCCCCTCCCCCCCACACACTTTATGTGGACTCAATGTATTATTGTCCCAGCTAATATTTTGGGTCTCTCCAGGCCAGGGTGATGGGATTAAGACATGGCCCTCCAGGACGTAATAGGATTAACCCATCTAGCAGCAGGGTTCACTGCATTGCAAAATCTCCTAAGGGCATTGCCTCAGCAAACTTCAACCAAATCTATCTCAGACAAACATGGCCCCACGGGAATCTGACAGCAGCCAATAGAATGCCTGTCCTTGCATAGGAACAGAAAGCTCAAGTTCAAAGCCCAAGAGAACACCTTCATTCATGAAAAGGTTTTATTAGTTTCTCCTAACTTTGCATTCATTCCTACAGCACATGGCAGAATCTTCCCTATAATACTTATGCATGAATTCCTTAAAGCAAAGTCATTCTTGGCAAATGATAGTATGTATGCTATTTCAACTCAGCTAACTATGAATGATGCCTGGATGTCTGCCATATCTGTCTCTAGATGATCATTCCAATGTGCTTCAGATCCTGCTGTTGCAGTTCTAATTATTTTTTTAAAAAGTTGGAACAGCCCTCTTCTTGAACTTTTAAATAATCGCAACACAGATCCATGTTCAAAACAGGATTTTATTACTTTCAACAGGTGTGTCAAACTTATTTTTAAATCAGCATAATTCAGTGTCATAGTAGAATTATATTTACAAAACTATACATAGGATATCTGGTGATAGTATACTTCTTCCTTCCTTCCTTCCTTCCTTCCTTCCTTTCCCTCCTCTTCCCCCTCCCCCCCCTCCTCCTCCTCCTCCTCCTTCTTTTCTTTATACCTAAAAATGGCTGTTTGTGTGTGTGTATGTTCCAGCATAACTCTGGAATGCCTCTAGCAATTTCAACCAAACTTGGTACACAGATTACTTACTCTCTGGAAACAAGTACTGTGGGGGTAAGACACCCCTAACACCCCTCAGGATGTGTGTTCTGTTAAGATACAACCTGTTGTGCCTTAAAATGACTTCTACCGTACTACCTTAAATGACTTCTACTGTACAGCGCTGTGGAGTTGCTATAGTAATGGCTTCAGAGTACTCCACAAGGGGGCTCCCTCTAGTAAGGGGGGAAATCCAACATTAGAAATTGTGTTCATGGAAGGAAGGATAAATAAATACCTCGGCAGCGCCAAATTATCAGCTATGGTTTTTTTTAACGAACCTCTTGTCCATTTACCTACTATAAGCCTGAGTATGTTTTTTTTCTTAAATGGTGCTTTTAGAAAGAAAAAAGAAACAAAAGTAATATCAAAGATAAGTTACACCAGCATCTGTTGGAAGATTGGCTCCACCAAGGATGGTCATCCCAGGACATTCTCAATTTACTTTGCTAACTTGACTTCTCCTACAGATAGTTGAGAGTCAAGAGAAAGGGGCTTGTGGATGGGGACAACTATTAGAAAGAAACACTTTTTATTGAACTCAGAACAATGGTAACTCGGTGGAAGGAATAACCAATGGGGGGAAAAGCCCACAATGTATCTTATCTTTAACTTTTGTGAATTTGTAAATTACAGTGTTGGAAGAAATATCCTTCTGGGTTTAGTTCCAAGTGGGGAAAAAGTCACTGGAAACATGGAGGCTGCTTGGAAAGATGGTTTTCATGGTGGACAGGATCACATGCCTTGAAGATGTTGGGTGAAGAAAAAAAAGGGGAGAGATGTTGAGAGTGCCAGGGTTTTATGCCCTCTCTGGGCTTTTGAATTTGAGCTTGTATGTTCCTCTGTTTCTTTCTTGGTCATTTAAATTTAGGCAGCCCTCACATTGAAAGAGCTGTATTGCAGAAAGGGTCAAATACCCAGAACAAGCTTTCTGATTTTGTCTAGTAAAGCCTTGGCCCAGATTGATGAGAGCCAGCATCTATGATCTACAACAGGGAAGGGGCGGTGGGGTAGCAGTGATTATCCGGGAAGACTTAGAGCCGAGAGAGTTCACTGTGCCGCAGACATCCGGGTGTGAGTCCCTCGTCGTGAGATGGGGCCCAGGGAGGCAGTTGGGCCTGCTGATAGTATACCTGGCTCCTCGCTATACTTCAGCGGCCCTGCCCGAACTCCTTGAGCTGATCTCATCGGTGGCGGTTGAGACCCCCAAACTTTTAGTGATGGGGGATTTTAATCTGCCGTCGATGGGAGAAGCGTCTGAGGGGGTTCGGGAGTTCATGGCTTCCATGACAGCCATGGACCTGACCCAGTTAATTCAGGGCCCTACTCACGAGGGAGGCCACACCCTGGACCTTGTTTTTGTCTCTGGCCAGTGGACGAGTGATCTGGGAATAGGGGATCTAGACACTATTCCCCTGTCATGGTCGGATCACTCACTTCTCCGGCTGGACTTCCCTGGTGCTACCCCCCGCCGCGAGGAGGCGGAACTGGAAGGTATTAGATGGTTCCGCCCCAAGCGCCTGATGGAACCGGATAGGTTCCAGACGGAACTTGGGCCACCTCCTGTGGACCTGACCCGCCCCCGAGTAGAGGACCTGGTAGTCGCATGGAATAGTGCGGCTACCGGGGCCCTAGACCGGGTGGCGCCTTTGCGGCCTCTCCTGCGGCGAAGAACCACCCTGGCACCTTGGTTTACCGAGGAGCTAAGGGTGATGAAACGCCACAAGAGACGCCTAGAGAGTCGTTGGAGATCCTCCCGTTCCGAATTTGACCGAGCACAGGCACGAGCCTATTTGAAGACGTACCTTGTGGCACTAAGAGCGGCCAAACGTCAACATTGCGCTGCTCTTATTGCGTCTGCAGATAACCGCCCTGCCGCCCTGTTTCGGGTGACCCGTTCCCTCTTGTTTGAGAGACCACGGGAAGCCCCTTTACAGGGCAGAGCAGAGGAGTTTGGGAATTATCTACAGGACAAAGTCGCTCAAATCCGGATGGGATGGACCCCTTTCAGTGGTTCAGTAGAGACGCCCGTTGCGAGTCTTGAGGGACCGCTTTGGGAGGAGTTTGACTCGGTTGCCATCGAGGATTTGGACAGGTTGCGTGGACGTCTGCGACCGACCACATGTTTATTGGACCCGTGTCCCTCCTGGCTTGTACTGGCATCCTGGGAGGTCACGCGTGACTGGCTCCTGGGCCTGGTGAACGCCTCGTTGGGTGAGGGGTCTCTACCGGCCGCCTTGAAAGAGGCGGTGGTGAGGCCCCTGCTCAAGAAGCCTTCCCTGGACCCAACGGACCTAGTCAATTATCGTCCAGTCTCCAACCTTCCTTTTTTAGCGAAGGTTGTAGAGAGTGTGGTAGCACAGCAGTTCCCACGTCACCTGGAGGAAAATGATTATCTAGACCCGCGCCAGTCCGGCTTCCGACCCGGGCACAGCACGGAGACGGCCTTGGTCGCATTGGTTGATGATCTCTGGAGGGCCAGAGATAGGGGTTGTTCCTCTATCCTGGTCCTATTAGATCTCTCGGCGGCGTTCGATACCATCGACCATGGTATCCTGTTGCACCGGCTAGAGGGGCTGGGAGTCAGAGGCACCGTTTTACGGTGGTTTGGCTCCTACCTCTCTGGTCGGACGCAACGTGTGTTGACAGGGGAGCAGAGTTCGACCCGGAGGCCACTCACATGTGGAGTGCCACAGGGATCGGTGCTCTCGCCTCTCCTGTTCAACACATATATGAAACCGCTGGGCGAGATCATCCGTGGTTTTGGAGTGGGATATCATCTGTATGCTGATGATACTCAGCTATACATTTCCACTCCGAACCACCCCAATGAGGCCGTCGAAATGATGTCCCGGTGTCTGGAGGCCGTACGGGTCTGGATGGATGGCAACCGACTAAAACTCAACCCTTCCAAGACGGAGTGGCTGTGGCTTCCGGCCTCCCGGTTCAACCAGGTGCTTCCATCTCTGGCCATCGGGGGCGTCCAACTAGCCCCCATGGAACAGGTGCGCAATTTGGGCGTCCTCCTGGATACCCGGCTGTCCATGGATAACCATGTAACAGCCGTGGCAAGGGGGGCGTTCCATCAGGTTCGCCTGATGCGCCAATTGCGCCCCTTATTGGACCGGGATGCCCTACGCACAGTCACCCATGCGCTAGTGACGTCTCGCCTGGATTACTGCAATGCTCTCTACATGGGGCTTCCCTTGAGATGCACTCGGAGACTACAATTGGTCCAGAACGCGGCCGCGCGGGTGATTATGGGGAGGACTAGATACTCCCCTGTAACACCTCTCCTGCGCGAGCTGCACTGGCTGCCTGTGGTCTACCGAGTGCGTTTCAAGGTTTTGATTATGATCTTTAAAGCGCTCCATGGCACAGGGCCTAGTTATATGCAGGATCGCATCCTGCCCCACACATCCCTACGACCAATTCGCTCACACAGAGAGGGACTTCTCCGGGTGCCGTCCGCCAAACAGTGCCGGGGGGCGACACCCAGGAGCAGAGCCTTCTCTGTGATGGGCCCAGCCCTATGGAATGACCTCCCCCGTGACATCAGGATGATTTCCGATCTCCGCTCCTTCCGTGTACAGCTGAAGACCCACCTCTTTCAATTATCCGGCCTGGCTCAATCGCAATCGTAATTTTCCCATTCCTCCAAACTGTTTTTTAAATTGTTCTTAAATATTAATTTTATTGGGTTTTTACAATTGGGGTATTTTAAAGCAGATTTTTAACTGTCTATTGATGTAATTTGCTTCCTCCTCCGTGTATGTATGTGTGTTGTGTATGTATGTACGTTTGGTGTTGTTATATATGTTTCATGTTATATGCTCCATTGTACGCCGCCCCGAGTCCTACTTGGAAAGGGAGCGGCTAATAAATCCAAATTTATTATTATTATTATTAACAGCGGTCACCAACAGCGGTCACCAACTGGTGGTCTATGAGAAAAATTTGGTGGTCCACAGAAAAATTATTTCCATTTTTTATATTGCACTAAATCAGGGGTTTAGTGGCCCTATGGCCCCTGGGCCGGATACATGCAATGCTTGTGTTGCTGCAGAGAGTCTCTCCCTTCGGGGTCTTTTTGTGTGGGGCAGAGGGGGTCAGCCTCCTGGTGTGGGGCTTTGGGCGAAGGCTGGAGGGAAATGCCGCTGGTAGCGAAGAACCAGAGGGCCTCGTTCCAGTGGGACTGCACCATGGCCTGGAACTGGCTGACCATCTCAGCTGCTGAGCCTCCAGGCTCCGGCACCTGGCCTTTCACTCCCCCACTGCTTTGAAAGCCTATGCTCGTAGTCCTCAGTGAGGTGCTTCTGCTGAGCCTCCTTCTTGGTCAGATCCAATTTGAACTGAGCCAGCTGTTTTGCCAACTCTTTCTCGTGGTGGCTGCATAGCTCCAGCAACTGCTTCCGGTTGGGGCCGTAAGGAGCCCGGGTGGACAGGCGAGGAGTGGCTGGGAGGGGAGGGGAGAGTAGAGACTGGCAAAAAAAACCTTGACGTGAGTGACATCAAGTTTGCCATGCCCACCTAGCCACGCCCACCCAGCTGGTCATTAAGCAGATCATATTTGTGGTCTGCGGGATTTGAAATTATGAATTTATTGGTCCCTGAGGTCCAAAAGGTTGGGTGACCCCTGATCTACAGTGAGCCAAAATTAAGGAAGTATACACCACCACACAAAGGCTTTCTTAGGAAAGACAAATCCCTGTCTTAAATAAAATTTAAAATTAATAAAGTTAAAGTTAAATTATATTAATGCATCCGGAAATATTGACACTCTCTGCTAAGCACCTGAGCATTGTGAAAGTCTGAGGGACACAATGACTCACACTTCACAGGATACTGGATAGACAGACTCTAAGTCTGGTAATGACAAGGACATTCTAACCACAATTAGCTCAAGATCTCAAGATAGAAAGGTTTATCTCATTACTGTTCCCCCGAGAGAAATTTTCTGCAGAAAAGATTTTTTTTCTTGTTTCCAAGTTTCTGTCTAATTCAGCATATCTCAACCTCAGCCTCTTGACAGTGTGCTTTTTCTCTTTCAGGATACCTGAAATATAGATAAAGATAATGGTAAAGGTTCCCCTTGCAGATATATGCTAGTTGTTCCTGACTCTAGAGGACAGTGCTCATCTCCGTTTCAAAGCCGAAGAGGCAGTGTTGTCCGAAGACATCTCAGTGGTCATGTGGCCGGCATGGCTAAACACCAAAGGCGCAGGGAACGCTGTTACCTTCCCACCAAAGGTGGTTCCTATTTTTCTATTTTAATTTTTATATGCTTTCGAACTGCTAGGTTGGCAGAAGCTGGGACAAGTAACGGGAGCTCACTCCGTTATGTGGCACTGGGGATTCGAACCGCCAAACCAGTGACGTGCAGTCAGGTGAGGCAAGTGAGGCACAGCCTCACCACTCTCATCATGAAAAAAAAAAAGTAAAAGGAAAAAGCTGAGCTAGTTGCTGCCTCACCGTGGATGACTCTGCTTAACCTCACTGGTGCTCTCCCTCCCCAAGTGTAGTGACTTCCTCCCCAGGCCCCCATTCATTTCTCTCTCTCACACACACAGCTGGATAAAACTATATAAAAATCTAGCCCAGCTTCACTGATTACAAGTTTGAAAAGGCAACGTGGCTCCACCTGCAATCAAACTACACTTGGGGAGGGAGAGCACAAGCGAGCACTGAGGAGACCACAGGAGGAGGCAGGAAGCCAGGCAAAGAGCCATGCTGTAGTACACACACTTCCCCCCAGCCTCTTTCTTTTGGAAGGCTCGGCTCGGCTCCCCTCCGGCTTCTCTGCCTCTCCTCTAACCCCAGCCTGCCAGCAGGAGGTGGTGGGTGTGCTTTATTGTGTTCCAGGCATTTCCCACCCAGACAGCAGGCTGCATTTGCAATGGTGGAGGTGTTTGGGAAAGGCAGCAGGGGAATTGGGGGGGTGGGATGGCAGAGGAGCTGCTTTCAAGCCACTGGAAAAGATATCCAGTCCAACTTTTGTGTGTGTGGGGAGTTTGTTTGAGAGTGAGTGAGAGAGGGAATGGGTAGGAGAGATAGTCCAATCCAACTTCTGTGTGTGTGTGTGTGTGTGTGTGTGTGTGTGTGTGTGTTTGAGAGAGGGGGAGGAAGGAGGGGAAGGAGAAGAAAAAGAAAAAGAAAGGAGCAAAGGAGAAAAACAAATGCTGTCGCTTTAAATTGGAACTGAGCATGCCTGGCTGTGGAATTATGGGAGTTGAAGTCCACAAGTCTAAAAATATTTGAAACCCAGCACTGTGTCAGTGCCTCACCAGTCATAAACCTCACCGCACATCACTGCGCCAAACTGCTGACCTTTGTGATCGACAAGCTCAGCATTTTAGCCACTGAGCCACCGTATCAGTGGCTGTGGACCACCTAATATAGACAGTCCACTTACGTAATTAGGTAGTTAGGACTTAGGTAGTCCACCACAAGGACTACCTAATATAGGTAGTCCTTGCTTAACAGTCGCATAACAACCATTCAAAATTGTGATGGAACCCCACAAAAGGTACTTGCAAATTGGATTTCAAGTTTCTGACAGCTGCCCCCTCCTGTGATTGCATTTTGGGCTCCTGGCAACCAGCCCACATGTATTGCTATTTGCAGCCTCCCACCACAATTTATGGGGGGGGGGGGGGTTTGCCAGAAACTGGCATTTTGTTTCCAGCGAAAAATTGCAAAAAGCAGGTCTCCTGAGTTACATACAAGGAAGAACAAAAATTTTTTTGAACTGGAAAGATTTCTGATTTAGAGCAATAACCCTGAAATGGAATTTGCCCTGGAGAGAGGGAAAAGTTGCAGATATATTAGAAGATGAACTGTTCCTTCTGCGCCCTCCCTTACATTAATTTATCTTCCAATCAATGACATTGCAAACAGTAGCATTTCGTCCTAAGAAGCCTGTGCTGCAAACCCATGCCGATGATTCCACCACCAGTTGAGAAGTGGTCAGATGGATGAAGGCAGCAATTTCATAGGGTTGGGCAAAGCACTAGTTGCTCTTTGTGTTGGCTAACACGGAACTAGGTTGGGAGCTGTGGCTCCTGTATCACAGGGGTGTCAAACTCAAGGCCCGGGGGCAGTGGTGGGTTCCGGATCCTGTCGCAACTGGTATGCTGCGCACAGGGCCGGGCGTCCTAGTCGGGCACATGTAGGGATTCTAGGCTGATTCCTCTTTTGACTCCACCTCCAGATTCTGCTATCCTTTCTCCTACAGCAACTACTGTATTTTTCGGGCTATAAGACACACCGGAGTATAAGATGTGCCTTAGTTTTTGGGAAGGAAAAAAGAAAAAAAATATTCTGCCTCTGCCTACCAGCATCCATGGTATTCATCTGGCTGGCGTCCTGTCAGTGTGTGAGAGAGTTGAGGGTTGTTTGGAAACAAATAGTATTTGCTGTGTGAGCAATAAGGAAGGAGACAGGAGGAGCCTGGGCGTGGCTTGTTCTGTACTAAAGCTGCATGCTGTGCTGATTTCTGAAACTAAAACTGAAAGTGAACCTTCTCTGCTGAACTACCATGTTGGAAAACCTGCTTTTGGTGTTGTATATTTACTTAATGTGTTATATTATATATAAAGAGAAGTTATTGAATCCTGCTCAATCAGTTACTTGTGTGTGCTTTCTGAATGGGATTGCTGCTGCAAACTCTGACACGACCTTGCAGCAAATAGCAAACAGCCAGTCAGCTTCAGCACATTATTGCAGCCTGATTCAGCATGAGCAGCTGATTGGCGGGTGGATCGGCCTCCCAGATTACCCACAATCAGCTGTTCCAGGCTGCAGGCAGGGATTGCCACAGACCATTGCCTCCTCCATGCCTCATGTTTTTGGCTACATTCAGTGTATAAAATGCACCCAAATGTTCACCCTCTTTTATGGGGGTGAGGGGGGCGGGGAAAGTGAGCCTTATACTACAAAAAATATGGTATTTAAAAGTGCAAATGGAGAACAGTCCTGGAGGGTTCTGCATAGCCTTGCTCAATTTTTTGGTTTTCTTTCCCCACAATGTAGCTGATCAAAGACAGCTGAGCACACAGATTGAGGATCATGCCAGAAAAACAAATCTGAGCTGAAGGTCTATGAGGAATTATATCACTTCCTTGTATTTTCTCTAAGGGCAAAAGATTAGAGAATATGAGTCAGCCTGGGGCGGGAAAACGAAAAGCTGAACTGTGAAAAAGTTGAGTTGCTTTTTCTCTGTACATTAAAGCAAAGGCGGACAGCTGAATCTGTAGAGAAGAGTGAAGGCATACTCTTTTTGACCTTATTTTTTCCCCAAACCCCTCTTCACGTATTTCTATCACTTGTTGCTGTCAATCGTGAACAAGTCTAATGATTAACCCCTGATGCAATGATGTCTAAAAACGTGGCCGAGGATTTTAAGTGGAAAAGGTCTAACTATAATTGTGCATTTTTAATCATTTGGACTTGGTTGAAACAGTAGACATTTCAAAAGAGGGAGGAAGGAAGGAAGGAAGGAAGGAAGGAAGGAAGGAAGGAAGGAAGGAAGGAAGGAAGGAAGGAGGGAGGGAGGGAGGGAGGGAGGAGGAGGAGGAAGAGGAGAAAGAGAAGGAGAAGAAGAATACATGAAGAAGAAGAAGAAGAAAAAGAAGAAGAAGAAGAAGAAGAAGAAGAAGAAGAAGAAGAAGAAGAAGAAGAAGAAGAAGAAGAAGAAGAAGAAGAAGAAGATCCATCACGACCAAATAGACAACGTTCCTCCAGGCCTTCCTGTCCTCTACCATCCTCCAGAGTCCATTGAAGCTCAGGCCAACTCCATCCATCCACCTCATTCTCTGTCATCACCTTCTTTTTTTGTCCTCAATTGTTCCCAGCATTAGGCTCTTCTCCAGTGACTCCTTCCTTCTCATGAGGTGGCCAAAGTGAGACTGTAGTTGCAGGAAATACCAGCTGGGAAACATTAGATCAGAAGGATGCTTCAGTGGACAACTCTAGTGATCTGGAATATTCCCATCATAGTTTGTTCAGCTATTCTCCATTTGAAAGGGGAGAATGAAAAGGATGTACCCAACAGCAGAGGATAGATACAGTAATTCCTAACTAGGACAACTAGACTTTGACTGCAAATCCTATTTGATCACTAAAGTGACCTAGAAGTTTTGAGATCTTGAGCCCTGATCTGGTGGTCCTACCATAACCCCAACAGTCAATGCTTTCATCCCCAAAAGAGGAATGAAAGTTGTGGGCTGGCTTTAGGGTAAGATCTTTAGAATAAGGGATGTGTTGAAGAGTGGCTCAGTGGTTAAGATGCTGAATTTGTTGATCATTTCATTTCATTCATTTTATTAGATTTCTAGACCGCCCCCTCTCCCCGGAGGGACTCGGGGCGGTGTACAGGTATAAATTTAAAAAACCCATCCAGACAATAATATACATAATTAAAATTAAATTAAATAACCCCTGTACAATTTATAAAAATTAAAAACTAGCCCATAAAACCAATCATAAAATTTAAAAACCAAAACTGAGGTGGGAAAGCTAGAATTAGGCCAGGCCGGCTAGCTGGAACAGGTGGGTTTTTAGCTTCTTACGGAAGGAGCGGAGGTCCGTGGTTGTTCTAATGTCAGGGGGAAGGTCATTCCAGAGGGTCGGGCCCATCATAGAGAAGGCTCTTCCCCTAGGCATCGCCCGCTGGCACAGCCTAGTGGACAGCACCCGGAGGAGTCCCTCTCTATGTGAGTGGATAGGCCGAAGGGATGTATGGGGCAGGATACGATCCCGCAAATAACTAGGTCCTGTGCCATGGAGCGCCTTGAAAATGATGGTCAACACCTTGAAACGCACCCGAAAAGCCACAGGCAGCCAGTGTAGCCCGCGCAGGAGAGGTGTTACGTGGGAGTAGCTAAAGACTCCCAAAATTGCCCGCGCGGCCGCATTCTGAACCAGCTGCAGCCTTCGGGTGCATCTCAAGGGGAGCCCCATGTAGAGAGCATTGCAGTAGTCTAGCCAGGACGTCACAAGCGCATGAGTGACTGTGCGAAGGGCGCTCCGGTCTAATAGGGGGCGCAATTGGCGCACCAGGCGAACCTGGTGGAACGCCCCCCTGGCCACGGCTGTCACATGGTCGTCCATGGACAGCTGGGCATCCAGAAGGACGCCCAAATTGCGCATCCGATCCACAGGGGCCAGATGTTCGCCCCCAATGACCAGTGATGGAATAAACTGGTTGAACCGGGGCGCCGGTAGCCACAGCCACTCAGTCTTGGACGGGTTGAGCTTGAGTCTGTTACTTCCCATCCAGATCCATACGGCTTCCAGACACCGAGACATCACTTCGATAGCATCGTTGGGGTGGTTTGGGGTAGAGATGTACAGCTGGGTGTCATCCGCGTACAGATGATAGTCTACCCCAAACCCACGAATGATCTCGCCCAGCGGCTTCATGTATGCATTGAACAGGAGAGGCGAGAAGACCGACCCTTGTGGCACCCCACAAGTGAGCGGCCTCGAGGTCGACCTCTGCCCCCCTGCCAATACAAATTGCACTCGGCCGGAGAGGTAGGAGGAGAACCACCGCAAAACGGTGCCCCTCACCCCCAACCCCTCCAATCGATGCAACAAGATACCATGGTCGATGGTATCGAAAACCGCCGAGAGATCTAATAGGACCAGGATGGAGGAGCAGCCCCCATCTCTGGCCCTCCAGAGATCATCCACCAACGCGACCAATGCCGTCTCCATGCTGTGGCCGGGCCAGAAACCGGACTGGCGCAGGTCCAGATAATCAGTTTCCTCCAGGTGGCGTGGAAACTGTTGTGCCACCACACTCTCTACAACCTTTGCCAGAAAGCAAAGGTTGGAGACAGGACGGTAGTTGGCTAATAAAGCTGGGTCCAGGGAAGGCTTCTTGAGGAGGGGCCTCACCACCGCCTCTTTCAGGGCAGCCGGCAGGAACCCTTCACTCAAAGAAGCGTTGACTAACTCCTGGAGCCAGCCTCGTGTGACCTCCCAGGATGCCAGTACAAGCCAGGAGGGACACGGGTCCAATAAACATGTTGTGGCTCGCAGTCGCCTACGCAGCCTGGTCCATATCTTCAGAGGTAACAGAGTCAAACTCCTCCCAGAATGGTACCTCACGACCCGCCTCCGACGTCTCTTCCAGACCACTAGCAGGGACCAGCTCGCTTCGAATCTGAGCGATTTTGTCCTGCAGATACTCCCCAAATTCCTCTGCTCTGCCCTGCAAGGGGGCTTCCCGCGGCCTCTGTTGGAGGAGGGAGCGGGTCACCCTAAACAGGGTGGCAGGGCGGTTATCTGCGGACGCAATAAGAGTGGCACAATACTGACGCTTGGCCACTCTTAATGCCACAAGGTAAGTCCGTAAATAGGCTCTCACCTGAGTTCGGTCAGATTCAGAGCGTGACGATCTCCATCTGCTCTCTAGGCGTCTCTTGTGGCGCTTCATCACCCTCAGCCCCTCGGTAAACCAAGGGGCCTGGGTGGTTCGCTGCCGCAAGAGAGGCCGCAAAGGCGCCACCCGGTCCAAGGCCCCAGCGGCCGCACTGTTCCATGCAGCCACTAGGTCCTCCAACCGGGTGTGGGTCAGGGCTACAGGAAATGGCCCGAGCTCCATCTGGAACCTGTCAGGTTCCATCAGGCGCCTGGGGCGGAACCATCTTGGGCAATCCGGTTTCGCCTCCCCGCGGTGGGGAGTAGCGGCTGGAAAGTCGAGATGGAGCAGTGAGTGATCAGACCATGACAGGGGGGTGATAGCTAAATCCCCTACTCCCAGATCACTCCTCCATTGGCCAGAGACAAAAATAAGATCCAGTGTGTGTCCACCCTCATGTGTGGGACCCTGAATTATTTGGGTCAGGTCCATGGCTGTCATGATTGGTAGTTCGACGGTTCGAATCCCTAGCACCACGTAATGGAGTGAGTTCCTGTTACTTGTCCCAGCTTCTGCCAACCTAGCAGTTCGAAAGCATGCAGAAAATGCAAGTAGAAAAATAGGGACCACTTTGGTGGGAAGGTAACAGCGTTCTGTGTCCTTCGGCATTTAGTCATGCCGGCCACATGACCACGGAGACGTCTTTGGACAGCGCTGGCTCTTCGGCTTAGAAACGGAGATGAGCATTGCCCCCTAGAGTCAGGAACGACTAATACATATGTGTGAGGGGAACCTTTACCTTTAGAAGATATCCAAGTGCTGTTACCACCAACAGGACAACTGAACTGCCAAGGTTATGTAGGAAGTTAAAACCCAACCCTCTAGTAGAAATATCCTGGGAAATATTGAAAATGCAGAATATTATATTTCCCTGGATAAGAAATGGGGAAACATGTTTTTAGGCAGGAAACAGACTCACTCTTAATAGCCCCCACCTTTGTCAATGGGCCTGAGCTACTCTACTCTACATAACAAAGGTAGGATTAGCCATCTACAGAAACTCACCAAAGGGCACCTGGTAAGAAGCAATGTTCAACCAAACTTGGACACAAAGCACAGCCGAAAGAGTTGCCCCTGCATGGCCTCATGGGAGTCTGAAAACCAATCAGAACACAAGATCAAGATCAAAGGCCAGAGAGGGCACAAAGCCAGGAACTTTCAGCATCTCGGTCTTTTTTCTTCTTCACCCAACATCTGGAAGCATGTGATCCTCCTTTTCTGTTCAGGAGCTCAAGCTATGTCACCCTGTCCACCATTAAACCATATTTCCAAGCAGCCTCCATGTTTCCAGTGTCATTTTCCCCACTTGGAACTGAATCCATATGGACATTAGTTAGAAGCCAAGAGTTAACATCAATCAACATTGTGATTAAAACACATTGCCTGACTGACCCAGGCAGGAATCAACTGCCACAAGCCACGATCAAATAAGGGGGAAGAAATGTTTAGAGTCCAAACCTGGAATTTAGTTTACTGCAGAGGTCTTGATTGCTTGATAGTGCTTCCTCATCCAGCGGAGCAAAGCATTAGAGAGATATTTCAAAGGTCTCTAAGTAAAATACACCAATTCGTTGAATAGTTGTTCTCTGATGGTAAAAACAAAATCCTCTCCAAGTACTTCTGAGATGCAAACATGTGGAGAATGTTACCAAACTGCCAAGGCGACTTCACAAGTAGCTGAAAATGCAGAGGAGTGTATAACACAGTTTTGGAAGAACGGACATTAACTTTCACTTTTGTCCTCATTAAAGGTAAAAGTTCCCCTCGCACATATGTGCTAGTCGTTCCCGACTCTAGGAGGCAGTGCTCATCTCCGTTTCAAAACCAAAGAGCCAGTGCTGTCCGAAGACCTCTCCATGGTCATGTGACTAAACGCCAAAGGCGCACAGAACGCTGTTACCTTCCCACCAAAATGGTCCCTATTTTTCTACTTGAGTTTTTACATGCTTTCAAACTACTAGATTGGCAGAAGCTGGGACAAGTAATGGAAGCTCACTCTGTTACATGGCACTAGGGATTCAAACCACCGAACTGCCGACCATTCTGATCGACAAGCTCAGTGTCTTAGCCACTGAGCTACAGCATCCCTTATTTTGTCCTCATTGCTATGGTTCAAATGTAAACCTCTTGAAGAGACATATTACACTCTCAACACAACTGAAAGAAGATTGTTGAGGGTGGGGGAGACAAATCTGAGACTTTTTCTTTAAGGACATTAACAAGGTTAAGGATTTTGTGATTTTAAAAAAGGGGGCTATAAGTCTTTGATAATACTTCCAGAGAAGAAAAATATTTTACTCCATGAAGATAAACTGGAGGGAGTGACATACAGTAAACTTAATGAATTAACTGGAATCAGGATGCATTTTTCTCTGCTTGGTATGTGCAACTGAAAGAAACTGAAAGTTTAACCCGACAGCGCTTCCTTATCTGAAATAAAAGCTGTTCCTTCCTTTATTGGAGAGAATAGAATACGAATAAGAGTAGAATAGAAATAGAAATAATAGAAATAGAAATAAAGAATAGAATAGAATAGAATTCTTTATTGGCTAAGAGTGATTGGACACACAAGGAATTTGTCTTTGGTGCATATGCTGTACATTAAAAAATACATTCATCAAGAATCATAAGATACAACACTTAATGATAGTAATAGGATACCAAAAAAGCAATCAAATCATACTAGGAAACTAAATAAAACAATATAAATTGTAAAGATACAAGCAACAAGGTTGTAGTCATAAAGTGAGAAAAGAAAGGTAATAGGAAGGATGAGAAGAATAATAGTGATAGTCTTGGTAAAGAGTTTGACAGTGTTGTGACGATTAGTTGTTTAGCAGAGTGATGGCATTTGGGGGAAAAACTGTCCTTATGCCCAGTTGTTCTGGTGTGCAGTGCCTTATAGTGTTGTTTTGAGGGTAGAGGTTGAAACAATTTATGTCCAGGATGTGAGGGGTCTGTAGAATACTTCACCTCTTTTTGACTCGGTGCAGTATTCTTGATTCTTCATTGTTTGTGAAGAAGATGTGAGTTCAAGAGAAAGATTTATTGCTTGACCTTGGCTGAAGTTCTCCCTTAGTTTTGCAGATGCCTCCCGTGGACTACATTTCTTGACAAATTCAGGCTTGCTATCACTACGTATGCCATCATTGCAGGAATGCAGAGCTGATCCGTGACAGTAAAGGCAGGATTTATTTCCAGATTTTTATTAATCTAGAAGAATGGGGAAGGTTTTCTTGCGAGTTTCGCTGTCCTGTCCTGAAAAGAGAGAACGAAAGACAAAGAATAGAATTCCTAAAATATGTACAGCCTATATTTTATGTATCCTTTAATTCACAGTTCGACTGGCATTAAGCAGAGAGATTTTGCCGCTTAAGAAGTTGGCAACATGATGTCCCCAATTATATTTTCCAGTAAGCTGTTGTTTAATTGGGGGTGTTTTTTTTCATCATTAGCTGATAACCTGGCGTTGCCCGGGTATTTATAGCCGTCGAAGCGTTTGTCTGACAGAGGCCATTGAGAGGGGCCTTTCGTCCCCCTACTCCCATCTCCCATCATCCCTGCCCTATCCCTTCCCCCTCCCATGTGCTCCTCTTTCCTGCCCTGTCTACAGTCCTGGCACTTCGTAGGCCTATTGCGTGAGGAAGCCTAGGCCTGAGCTGGGGAGAAGGATGATCCTGGGAACTCAGGCCGAAGCTGTTTCCTGCGAGATTGGGCCGCCGCAGTGAGGTGGAGGCGGCCAATCTGCTTAGGCCATGGCACGCTCAATCAAAGGCCTCTGTACTGGCGTAATCAGGCTCTCTTCCCCCTTCCATGACATCACAAACAATTGTGGCTCTAGGATGCCGCACTTGCTCTCTTTAAAGGGCCAGGCTTTCCAGAGTTATGCTAGAACACAGAGACACACACACACAGGCAGACACACACACACAC